>NC_140772.1:0-440241 GCF_044657685.1 Stegodyphus dumicola | reverse complement strand
GTTAAACAATTAATAGATCACTTCAATGAAATGTAATTGCATTTAAACGTATTAAATTGTTTTCAGCAGATGTAATAATCAGGAACATAGGAAGATCCGAAGAGATATTTTGCGTTTAAATACTTCTTTTGTTTTCGCTATTTTTTTATACATTTCAGTTAACGTGTAAATCTATGTTTTGAACGCATGGCCCGTTAAGTGAAGAAGTCTGTAGGAAGGCAATTTTAATCCTGTGCGGAAATTGTCCAAATGATTGATCAGTCATCGACTCAGCATACGCAGCCATCAGGTTGAGATCCCAAACATTGATTAATTGTGCTCGACTGGAAATTTGATCAGCATGGTCAACGGAAGCCACCGTTTAAAAAATTTTCTTGTTCTTAAATATATGCTTATTCACTTTTGTAATATTACTAGATACTTATAATCACGGTTCCTTCACTTTCAATAATATATTTCATAAATTGTTGAAGTGCAGACACATACTTCATATTGTAGAAAAACGTTTCTCTGGAATTTTTGATGCAAATCCTGGTTATCTTTTCTAAGAAGGGAAAGTAAGAAAGTGTGCCATTTATAAAGCTTAAGTTTTGCTAGATTTGCAGGTTTTTCGCGCTCGCATTTTACGTGCTTCTTAAGAATCTCTGGTAATAAAATGGGAACTTTCCATGACTTGTTGCCAATCTAATTGGAGAAAAAAATTTATTCTTTATAGGGATACTTGCGGGAGGTAACCGTCGAGCAATCTTCTTGTATCTGTCTCGTCCCATCCTGTTTGTTATTTTATTAAAACGTGTTTGGAAAATTTTTTCCTGATTGCATGGTTTGATTTGAGATGATAGATGTCAATCAGACCTTTTAATATGGCATCCTGAGCTGTTGGTGCCAGCAGCTTCATTTCCTATTATACCTGTACATTCTCATAATGGAATTTAGGCTAATAAGAGGAATATTCATTTCCATATTTATTGTTTTTAAAAGATTTTGAATAAGTAAAGATATTTTCTTCGTGGAACATTGAGCGTTTAAAAATCTTTGACAATCTGTAAAAATGCTCGCAAACTGTAACTTACTACTTTTGACAAAAAACGTATAAGTAATCATTTATTAAATTAATGAATTCAAACATATGAACATATATATTTAATAAAATAAAAATATTTCAGCGCAAATAATTATCGACGTATATTTGAAGAAGAAGAAGGAGAAGCAGGATTATACTTCAGCGATCAACTACTAGAAGAATTGGATCCCCAATGTTTAAGATTGCAATACGTGTCGGAAACGTAAGTCTTTTCGGAAAAAATAATAAAACAAAACATAATGTTTCAGGTCCAGTTTAATTATACCTTTAATAATTTTTTGACAAAAACGCTGGTCTGGAAAATAATACGTTTTCAGATTTATAATGCTTAATGTTTTTTTCAATCCTTCATTACAAAAATATATTATAAATGTTTAAGATGGAAAATCCTATTGTGAAGAATTCAAATTTATTGTCATACCTTTTGATTATGAGGAAACGTTATTGCATTAACTAATGAAATATCTAAACAGAAAGCTAATATACAAAATACACGTGTTTAAACGGCCAGTTTGTAAAATTTGTGAATGAGAAGTTGTTATGAAGTTAGTTGTTGAATGTCAAATAGTTGATATAATTAGAGTAACAAAGACAAAAAGGACTTTATGTTTATAAATAATAATATATATGTATGTAAAACAAATTACGTAAACACTGAAATCCATCCTATACTCTATTCGGAACAAATCTAATATAAATTGTTCTCTTCATCTGTTTCTGTTAGACTATATATTTCTAGATTTACAGAGATTTAGAATATTATTTAGCTCGAGTTTTGAGAATGTACTCATCAAACATAATAAAAATTTCCAGATTCCAACTTTTCATTGTAATTATTTTTTTAATATATAATATTAAATAATTTTGAATTAATAGAAAATTAAAAAATAAAAATTAATTAATTAAAATATATTTATGTAGATATATATATCCCCATCACATGATTTACATAAAGATGATGACCTAGCTAAGTGGGAATTTAAATTTCCTGAATCAAATATTTCTCTTACTAAGCCACAATGTTGTCGAACTATGCACATTTTTTTCTATCTCTGTCACCGCTGACACGACGTCGTGCTACTTTCTTCCTATTCCAACAATATGAGAAATATAAATATTCTAGAAATAGGTAGGTTTAGAATTTCAAATGAATTGGAGCCGCAAATATGAATTGAAATAAATCTGAATATTTTATATTATTCATCTGCCAAATTTGCTCTGTATTATAGATCAATATGTGCGATCAGAATTCCTAACATTAATTCACACACACACACATATACATATATATCTATATATATACGTTTATCGTATATATGTTATGGTGAAACGCCGAAATCTGGAGAATGTCGACTTTCACCGGTGAATGTCAACATTCACATAGTCACTTGTTGTATGTCCGAAATATTTTCCAAATACTCTTATTTCTGACTTACACCGGTAAATGTCAACATTCACCATCTACTAATGGTGAATGTTGAACACATAAGAATATTATATTTTCTCCGTAATTCGGTCACGAAAAAACGCACTTAAATTAAGAACTTAAGAATATAAGAACTTAAAACACACTGTACATTCAAAATGCGAAAGGAAAATAATAGAAGTTTAAAACTTACAAAATTACGTGATTCAAATCTTATTTATTGCAAAAACTTAAACTCTTATGACACTTTCAATTGCACAAGAGGCCCTTGCTTTTACGACAGCATTTATTTGTGGAACACTTCCTTTTGCAATGACAGCGTGTACATATACTCCTCTCTTTTCAACCTACACCAGAACACATCCGTGAGTGTCGACATACACCGGTGAGGGTCCGAATGTACAAGAATGTAATGCAATATTCGATCTTTCACCGACGTATTTGGTGAATGTTGACATTCTCCGGTGAAAGTCGACATTCTCCAATTTCGGTCTTTCACGGTAACATATATATATATATATATATATATATATATGATTTTCCTTTTACAATTGAAATTTTATTCTTCATGATGATTTAACTCTAGTCCCCGTTAAAACATTATTAACATTTTGCTTTGAAATTACTTCAAAACATCTTTCGAAATATAACTTACCAGTATGGATTCACTCTTTTAAAATAATTCTACTTTAATTAAACTTAGGAGATAATATAATCAATTAATCAATATTGTTTAGGAAATAAATTATTATTAACTAACTTTGCAGCAATTGCGCAAGTAATTGTAACTTCTTTTCGCACTTAATGAATTTAAGATCATACAACATTGGATATGCTAAATAGCAGCTATTAGCGCTATTTATCGCTTGCCTAATGTACCCACTTTATATATTACCACCATTCTTCTTTCTTAATATTTTAATTTTTAAGTTTTATAAAGTTCTTATACAAAAACTTTACTGTATTGAAGGTTAGCAGCCTCCTTACTTTTATATCTTGCTAGTTTATCTGAAATTGAAATCATTTAATGTCATTCCACTAGATGAAAAACTTGAAAATTTAACGCCATGCCTGCTACAGATAAACCCAAAATACAATTTTTATGAAAAACATTTAACTGTATTTACATGATTACATGCGGCACTTGACATATAAAATATATAGGACAGACTAAAAACAATCTTAACTTTCGAATCAATAACCATAGAGCTTAAATCAAAACATTCAACGCACAAAAAATAGCATTAAAATAAGTACACCATCACAACTCAATACAGCAGAATTAGAAAACTTTAAACACCATGACTTCAACTCTATTCAACTTCAGATACTAGATATAATACCCAATCACAAAACACGAATTTTTCAGGAATCTCTCTATATACTAAAACAACGTTCACTTTATCCATATGGACTTAACACTTATATACATAGTCATAGAGATACTTCTAAGAAGTCTATTTTCAGCCAATTTAAGCACTACAGCAACAAAACGCAGAGAGGAATAAGAGGAAGCAAAATAAAAAATAATGCGAGATTTTTATCCACTTTGGATACATTTGCATTGAAAAAACAATTGAAATGTTTCTTTGACTCAGACAACTTTCGTAAGAAACCTCTCAACTGTTACACTCCTGTACTAATAAATTCCTTATCAAACTAAAAAAATTCATTCAATAAAGCTACGACGACACACAAATCATTAAAGACATGATTCTCGATTTTAGTTTTTTCGGACTCTCTAATAGTCTCACTCAACGCAAAATTTATTTTAAAGTCAATTTTCTACATCCGCAGTTTGACAATATTCATTTCTCAAGAATCATCAGAGATTGTAAAGATTACTTCCCCGCAGTTGATACATTAACTATGGTTGCATTTAAATATCAAAGGACCTTAAGCAACTTGCTGACTAACCACCATGAAATAGATGAAACAGCAGAATGACATTGTAAGACACCAATTTACAGCAATTACGTGGATACTCATCACCAGCGCATAATTACTGGCAACCTGAATATCATACAGAACCATCAACTTAAAACACTAATGAGTTATGGTACAAAATTTAGACCAGTCAGAAACATGACTACAAATTTCTGTTACAAGACTTTCGAAAACAACATCAACAAAGTTATAGTTAAAGCAAGCTATCAACTGAATTTACCCATAGATACCTTATAAAAATGGAAAGCCAAAATTCTTCAACGCATATCCACCGAAATCAGTCACCTCAAGTTTAAAAGTACACTGAATTGGTCGCAACTTACATCAGATATTAAAAAATTAAAACAGCTCTTTACTATTACAAAAATAGTTAAACAACTAATAACTTTAGCATTATATGAAAACAATTCTACGCAGAAATTATTCATAAAGAACTTCTCAACGCGACTACTTATCAATTAGCCAACCTTACAGAAACATCTATAATAAACAGGTTTAAAACTTTTCATAAGAAACTCAATATTACTTTCAATGCAAACTACAACAGATTTACTAATCTTTATGCGATTCCCAAATTCCATAAAACACAATTAAAATTCAGATTTATTGCTAATGGAACTAATAAATTACAAGAAAAATGTAGACTATTATTTTTCAATTCAACTTAATAAAATCTGTAAATTTATTTTCAATGATTGTAACACTAATCATAACAATCCTGGATCATTCATAATAACACTCCTGTCATTAATACTATTCAAACCATTAACATCCAAAACATTAATTGCTATGACTTTGAAAACTTATATACCTCACTTCCTCTAGAAGAAATCTATACCAGTCTACTTGATCTAACTAAACTCTTCCCTGATATGCTCAATATCATGACTCTTGACAAATGGGAAACCTACCTAAAATGCACACTTTTTCATAACTACATCAAGTTTCAAAATCAAATTTTTAAACAAGTCAGAGGATTGCCAATGGGCTTACATTCCAGCACCTCGATCTGTAATACCTTTTTATTTGTCAAAGACTTTAACTTCCAAAAAATCTACAACCACAAGAGTTAAATTACTACAAACACACCTACAGATATATTGATGACCTTATTACAATTAATAATTTTGATAAAATTGAACACTCCGAGATTTATCCGAATTGTCTTACACTTAATAAAACTAATAATTCACAAAATAGCATAGACTTTCTAGATCTTCAAATCATTAACTACAAAAAAATTTTACTTTTTGACAAAACAAGAAACTTCAATTTCAGTACTAACAAATTAATAAATTGGAACTCCAACATATCCAAAAAAGTAATTAACAATACTATAATTAATCAAATACAACGAATTAAAATTATATGGACAGATACAATAGATTTACAACGCGAAATTTTGCTCCTTATTAAAATTCTCAAAAATAATCTAATACCCATTCAATTTATCAACCATTGCCTTAAAAGAGCAGGCGTTAAATACTCACCCTAAATCATGTAACTGATAGGGATATGATAATTTGTTCCTAAACCTGAGAAGGCGGTATAAGTTGGATGACTATCAGTTGAAGGATTTGTATATAGTGTAATTACTCAATTGTATATATTGTAAAAACCTAATTGTCTTCAGACTCATGCTGTTACTATACTGTTACTAAAAAAATGGGCCTATTTCATGACTTTAGTCTGTCTAATAGCTCTTGGACAGTGAAAAATTCCTTTTTTCCTTTCTTAAATTCTTAATCATTGCGACACGACAATTAGCCAGAAATTAATTAATTTCCATTCACTAGTATTTTCAAAAAAATCTTAACAGACATTCTCCCTCAAATAAGAACTCCACATAATACATCCCTCAAGAATTCCGAGTCCAACCCACTACCATAAATTACTTCACCCAAGTCTTACCGACTGATATTATTCAAAGCCCCCACTGCCGCTAAGAATTTTCGGACACCCAACACTTATGAGTCAGACATGAAGAGAATACTTTGCCAACTCCCCCACTAGAAAGAATGTAAGTTACTTAATACCTTTTCTGGCCTTTATATCTTCATGTACATTCACTGTTCTTATTATATATTATTTTTTACATTTTTTTATATTACTTTATATTGTCTTTGATTTGTTTTTACAAACTTTGCATTATTTATCTTATTTTGTAATCTTCTATGTTTATTTCAACTTTACTTTGAATTCGATTTCATAATAACAATTTCCAATGTTTAATTTTTACAAATAATATAGAACTCAAAAGCATAAACATGAAGGAGTTGGGGACGGTTACTCGGGTTATATCGGCTTTCTCTACAGATTTTGCTTTTTACTCCAAATTGAATTTCCAATGTTTAATTTTTAAAAATAATATAGAACTCAAATGCATAAACATGAAGGTGTCGGGGACGGTTACTCGGGTTATATCGAATTTCTCTACAGATTTTGCTTTTTACTCCAAATTGAATTGACTAAATTGCTTCATAAGAATAAGTTCTTTGAGTATAAGCATTGGATCATAATCCCTTCTATTCGCGGAGATATTTGGCCTGACTAGAATTGCCGGTTCGGCTTTAACTTATAACTCGAGTAAAGACGAAACACCTTCGTATTTACGTATTTTTATCAATTATTGTTCGTTGAATGGGAGTTGGTTTGTTCCCATTGAAAAGTCAATTAATTTCCGATCAATGACAATGATTACATGGTTTTAATTTTCCTTTTACAATTGAAATTTTATTCTTCATGATGATTTAACTCTAGTCCCCTTTATTAACATTTTGCATTTTGCTAAACATTATTAACATTATTAACCAAAAACATTATTAACATTTTGCTTTCAAATTACTTCAAAACATATTTCGAAATATAACTTACCAGTATGGATTCACTCTTTTAAAATAATTCTACTTTAATTAAACATAGGAGATAATATAATCAATTAATCAATATTGTTTAGGAAATAAATTATATATATATATAATCGTTTATTGCAATGCATGGTCGGAAACGCTTTCCTGGCGCTATAGTGACGAGAGACAACACAAGAAAAATAGGGTACGAACAGTGTAAAGATATTTCTTTATTATTCTTAGCGCAGCGAAAACTAAGAAATAAGAACAAAAACATTGGATTGTCATCAAAGAAAGTATTCGAAAGTTCCTTAGGAAAGTATCCTAAACATGGGTTTGGTAGGGGTAGTCCAGTGCATTGTTCAGCAAGATCACGAGACCTCACTTGCATTATCACTTCCGCTCGGGGTAATTCAACACATTCGTGCACGAAACCCCTGTTAGAAGTCCAACAGGAACTTGTGGCACATATCGTGGCAGCTGATGGGAAAGTCCTGAGGATGCACAGTATTTTCCAGAACATCTTATGGTCGATGTGCGAGAGATGTGATACCTGCATCAGGGCGCAGGTCGTAATTTCGAACACCTTCTTTGAGGTCCATAAGTGTCTAATTTTGTTCCTATTTTTTAATTTCTCTTGTGCTAAGCATAATTGGTGTCCGTTCTTTCTTGTGTTTTGTGTTGTTTGTACCGGCCAGGAAAGTTGTTTCGGCCCTGTTTTGCCATTTCATTTTTCCTCGATGTCGTCTCTCTCATATATGTGCATAATTACTTATGACTCAAGTGTTGCTACTATATGATGAAATTTACAAACACGGTGTTTACAATACTACATATTCCCATCCGAAAATATCTTATTTTTTCCTCTTGCCCTTCAAATAAGAAATGTGTGTCCTTCATTGTAAAATCTCCTGGAACTTTAATACTTCTTTTTTCGAGGACAATGGAGAAAATATTTCAGTATAGGCAGCTGTCAATATTCAAACATTACATTGTGAAAGCCATTAAAGTGATTTCGGCCATTAGCCGAAACGCTCAGAAAGGCTTAATTCGCATAAGGATTTAGGAAATACATTTTGAAAAACTTAGCAAATTTTCCTTCAATAAATTTAATGGAACAGGCAAAAGAAATTACAGGGAACAATAAATATAGGAGAAAACAGATATTTCTTTTCCTAATTTGTTTTACTGTGTTTGATTTCTTTCTTTCTTCCTGTATAAATAATTAAAACTTAAAGAATGTAACTGAAGAATGAGAATAAAATTTTCAATTGAAAACAAATGGTGGCAAAACTCCTAGTGCTGCTCTGCTGGACGACGAAATAGACCAGCAATATTTTCCGAATTTGGAATAACAAGAGAAAATTTGAAACCTGTGCAGCCAGCGATGCAAAGGGATTCTTCTGAGAGAAAGATGACTTAAATGAGGAAACTCGGAGATAATGTAATGATGTGTAAGGTTACCTCTACTGGGATAATAATAAGAAAAGGTTAAAATACAAAATACGTAAGTAAATTATACAAAAATTGAAGAAATTTAAAATATCTAGCAAGCGTAAGAAATAGTAATTGATTCAAAACCTAAATGAATCTAAAGCTCTCAAACTTATACTCGTTTAAATACAGGTTTTTCTGATTCAGAAAGAACGTTACGTGTATATCTTCTAAGATGCTTTTTCCATCCTTTTTTTTTTGTAGTTGTTTCATTTTTGATTTCAGTTTCCTTTTTTTCTCCTATTTTGCAATTTTCCCCATTGTTTCGCTCTGTTTTTAAGCCACCTGTTTATTATTACTATTATTATTATTACAACTTATGTAAAAATTAAGTAAGGAAAAGTAAGGCACTGAAACTTTGCAAATTATCACACTCTACGTGAGATTCATGGTGGTCGCTTATTGCATACAAATCACGCCAAATTCTTTAACTTCTCTGCTTGGCTTTAGGTCCTTATAACGAAAACAACCAATTCGCCCTTTGTAGAAAAATATTCTGTCAGGCAATAAATCTACGGGGAGATTTTTCCCTATGAAACTGAGCCCAAAGTGTTATATAGTATCTAAATATTAAAGTGTTGTACATGTTAAACGTGATCGTCGTTGCATTACTTTCACTTTTTTACTACTGAAATAAAGATATACTGATTATTTTGTAGATTGGAAAACCCTCCTTGTGATCATGAAAAGGAGCAAAAACTGGAAACCGAGAGAGAACTAGAAAAGAAGCGAGAACCGGAAAAGATGCAAGAACTGGAAAAGAAACAAGAACTGAATAAAAAGGAAGAACCGGAAAAGAAGGAGAAACTGCAAAAGAAGGAGAAACTGGAAAAGAAGCAAGAACTGGAAAAGAAACAAGAACTGAATAAAAAGGAAGAACCGGAAAAGAAGGAGAAACTGGAAAAGAAGGAGAAACTGGAAAAGAAGCAAGAACTGAAAAACAAGAAAAAACTGGAATTGACACAAAAACTAGAAAAGAAGCAAGAAATGAAAAAGAAGCAAAAGCTGGAAAAGATACAAAAACTAGAAAAGAAGCAAGAACCGGAGAAGATACAAGAACTGGAAAAGAAGCAAGAACTGAAAACGAAGCAAGAGCAGGAAGCGAAGCAAAAAATTGAAAAGAAGCAAGAACTGAAAATGAAACAAGAGCAGAAAAAGAAGCAAAAACTGGAAAAGAAGGAAGAACTGAAAAACAAACAAAAACTGGAGAAGCAACAGAAACTAGAAAAGAAGCAAGAACTGAAAAAGAAGCAAACACTGGAATGGATTCAAAAACTAGAAAAGAAAGAAGAACTGAAAAACAAGAAAAAACTGGAAGAGATACAAAAACTAGAAAAGAAAGAAGAACTGAAAATGGAGAAACTACTAGAAGAGATGCAAAAACAAGTGAACAAAGAAGAACTGAAAAGGCAGAAGGAACTGGAAAAAATGCAAAAACTAAAAAACAAAGAAGAACTGAAAAAGCAGAAAAAGAAGCAAAAACTGGAAAAAAAGGAAGAACTGAAAAACAAACAAAAACTGGAGAAGCAACAGAAACTAGAAAAGAAGCAAGAACTGAAAAAGAAGCAAACACTGGAATGGATTCAAAAACTAGAAAAGAAAGAAGAACTGAAAAACAAGAAAAAACTGGAAGAGATACAAAAACTAGAAAAGAAAGAAGAACTGAAAATAGAGAAACAACTGGAAGAGATACAAAAACAAGTGAACAAAGAAGAACTGAAAAGGCAGAAGAAATTGGAAAAAATGCAAAAACTAAAAAACAAAGAAGAACTGAAAAAGAAGAAGAAACTGGAAAAAATGCAAAAAATGGAAAAGAAGCAAGAGCCGGAAAAGATGCCAGAACTGGAAAGATAGATGAGTCAGAAAAGACGCAATACCTGGAAAAAGAAGCAAAAAACGGAAAATAATCCAAATCTGCAAAACCAGCAGGAACCGGAAAAGAACTGTCAAACCCGAAAAGGAAACCGGATGAACTGCGAAAAGAGCCAGAACTGGATAACGACTGTAGAACGATTGATTTAATGACCAAACGAAGCAAGACCCGAAAAAGAAAAATAGAACAAATAAATCATATACCACTGCAAATAATACCACTGCAAGCATTAAATATCAACGTCAAAAGAATAAACACCTTTCTTCAAGGAAGCTTTGCAATACACTGTCATAAGCCAGAAGGTATAGAAAAAATCAGCTATAACCTCATTGCCAAAACAGTTGCAAAAGATATAGTTAACGTAAAACTTCCGGAAGCCACAATACCAAAATGCACAATTCATAATACTCCAAAAAATTTCAACTCTGATGAACTGATTCAAATTATAGCCCAAGAAACATAATCAAATATTTCCCACCTAAGGCCTTTATTTAAACTGAATTATCAAAATAATATCGATAAATGGATCATAAAATGTCACGGTGAAACTTTCCAAAATTTTATGAGTAAAAAACAAATATATATTGGATGGCGCACCAATAAAATAACCGAGTTTATCGGTGTACGCAGATGTCAAGTCTGTCAGGATTTCTCTCATAAGACAAACCAACCAAAATGCTCATTCTACGGCGGAAAATATGTTTCTTACTGTTATTCCCAAACTCCGTACTGCATAATCTGTTGGATTAACAATAAAAAGTATGAAACAAAATTTGACTGTAAACATCCAGCTTTAGCTATTTCCTGGTCCACATATCAAACAGAAGTTAGACGAGTAAAATCCAATACATATTATCAACAATAATGCAAGATCCTGCAGACTATCTATAGACACTTTCCATCAATAAAAAGAATAACAATGGCATCCGCTTTCTCAAAATAAATCTTCAAAGAGCAAAGACCGCCACCGACCAACTATGTCAGTATCAAGTAGATTATCTGGCAGATTTTATTATAAATCAAGAACATTATTGCATCACTGGCAAATTAGGAAGAAGTCCAAATAACTGGGCAATTATTCAACGTCATTCTTCAACGGGTGTTTTATCTCCTCGTACAGCCATATTCATTCCAAACAATAAATGGAATTCTACAATAATTATTAATACTCGAGATATAATCACAATTTCAATCAATACTAATGCATCTCAGCTTCTTATTACTAGTATCTATATATCTCCGTCAAAAATCCAAATCAAACCTTATCCATACTAAATGAAATCTTACAACAATAATAATAGTCCGCATGTTTTTTGTGGAGACTTTAACTCGCAAAGTACTTAATGAGGATACTTACAAACCGATCACAGAGGAAGAATACTTGAAGAATTTTTAAATGCAAACAATCTCATTCTACATAATCATTTTACTGACCGACCTACCTTTGATAATACCTACAATAATTATTGGACTGATCTTCTTATTTCTACAACACATCTTGATAATAAAATTAACAACAGATCAATACTAGATGAACATACCGAATCTTATAACAAATATATCTCTTTTGATATAACTGAATATACGTCCTTTACTGCACTTACCAGATTTAAAATCAATAATAACAAAAAAAAAAAAAAAAAGAAATTTCAACAAAAGTTCAATCCAATTTCAAATGACTTTCTAAATGCTATTATTCTGTGTACAACCAAAACAGAACTTAATAATATTACCAAGGAACTTATCAGAAAGTTTCAAGATACCTACGAACGTACCTTCTTCAAAAGATCATCAATACCCATTATAAAAATCAACTGGTGACGAAAGAACTCCGCTAAGTCAAACACAAAACACGAGCATTACGAAGAAAACTGAAATCATCGCAAACTAATGAAGAACGACTCAACCTACTTCAAAAATACAAAAAACGAAAAGCCCCATATAAAAAGCAAATAATGTCTGCAAAGCTTTAAGCATGGTGCAACTATTGTTCAAACAACCAGTATACGTATGGCTCATTGTACAAAATTGAAACCAACAAAATCTTCCACCCAACGCAACTTACAGTCACTAATAGGGAAAATAATGATAAAAATGTTACGAAGATCACTTTAGAAAACATTCTAGATGTTATTCTACCAAAAGAAAACATATATGATGATTTAACTGAACAAAGATTAATTCGTTGTAATCTACTTCCAAGAAAATGATAACACATTTACAGCCATGGAACTCAATCTATTTATTAAAAAACTCAATAACGAAAATGCTCCTGGACCAGATAGAATCTGCTATCAAATTATACATAAAAGTAATCCTAAGCTAATTCTAATCTGCAATAAATGTCTCGAACTTGGTATTTTTCAAGACTGCTATAAAACAAGACAAAACATACTCTTCCTCAAAAAGAACAAAGCTCATGAAAATCCTAATTCCTATCGGCCAATTAACCTTCTACCATCCCTTGGAGAAAATCTGAAAGTTGTATTATAGGAAGACTTGAATACCATTTTCACCATCATAAATTCATTAATGAAAATCAGTGTGGATTTAGGCAGCAAAAATCTACCATTCATGCAACCAGTGCAGTCCTAAACCAAATCCATGTTAATAAAATCAATAACCTACAATCCGCAATAATCAGCTTATGTCTCAAATCAGCCTTTGATTCATTATGGCGGCCCTCAATTAAAGAAGCACTTAGAAATATTGAATGTACTTATAATATCTATTAAATTATCAATAATTTCCTTGATAATCGGCATAGTCTCATTTTATATAATAATTCTTTAATCAGAAGAAAACAAGTTCGTGGATGTTCACAAGGCGCATGTATAAGCGCAGAATTATGGAATATTACATTTAATAAAATTATAAAAAGTGCTTGGCTTCCTTTTGCTAAAATTACTGCTTTCGCCGATGATGTCGCATTTGTTATGAGTGGAAGGTCCCATTTAATCCTTCGAAGAAATTGTCAAGAAATAATAGCCATATTCCAGCAAGAATGCAAGAAAATTAAACTTGAAATTTCATCCTCCAAATCTAGAATCATGACAAATAATAAACCTGGACAAAATCTTACTAAGCAACTTTCTGTTAAAATAAATGGCGAAAAAAATCAAGCATACTAAATTCTTTTCTATTACTTTTAGATCTTCCCGTTGCTTCAAAAACTACCTTATATTCACCTAACTGATTTTCTCATCAATTCGTCGACACATTCTTTTGTGACTTTTAAAGGTCATAGATTTATTGTTAGGTAACAGAATTTCAAATTTAAAGGATGGTGGCAATTCATATCGGCCATCGGAAAGAAAATTTAATATCTCTTTGAATTGCTTAACTGTGTTGGTGTGAGCAAGTTCTAGTTTAACATCTTCGGTTGGGTCTGTTATGTCAATGGCATCTAAATTCCAGAGTTCGGTTACACAAGATTAGAGGAATGCAACGACACTATATTGTTGAACAAATTATTTTCCAGTAATGCTAGAATAGTAGCTGAAGTAGATTTTTCAGATAAGCTGTTTACTTTACCAATCACAGTGTATCCGAATTCAGTCGCCACTACAGACACACCCGAGTGCAGTTTCAGAGAGCTGCCAGCAATAATGTCCCCGATGGCATCTGCTCCTAAAAGTAATTCAATGTTATATTCCTTAGCTTGCAAATCAGACAAGGTGATATTTCTACCTTTTAATTTAGGGTATTGTGATCAACTATTTTTGGAACAGATTCGCATATTTTGTTATGAGTAAGTACTTCAAAGTTATGTTCATACGTTCCCTCAAAATTTCTTAAATTAACATCAAACACTAAATGGCAATTAGGACTTGTCTCTCTCTCCCCAAGAATGGTTTGTTTCTATTTGGGACGCAGTTGCAAAAACGTGATGACCCTTTCTGAAAGATAAGATTATGTGAACTACTGTCGAAAATCGTACGAACTGTAAGTTGTGTACCTTCGAAAACTATTTTTAAATCAAATGTTTGCAAAGACACATTTTTATTAACAGTTGGCTGATTAGACAATGCATTACTTGAAAAAACAGTACTTTCAGTTTCATTTCGCTTTACAGTTTCGCTATTAGAGCACATATTGGTATAGTGAAATTTATACACATGTTAAACATTTTACTTTTTTTCTGAAGGCCTGTGAGCTATGTCCAACTCGTAGGCGGCGAAAATAGACAGGCGTTTGCACCAAAGGCTTTAGTTTATCTTCTAAACACATTTTGCGAGCAGAAAAACATTCGGCAGAATTGTGGGATTTCTAACAAAAAATACAACCTAAATTCCGCCTACCTGTATTGCCTTGGAAATTTACGAAGGCAGCAGCTGTAGAGCAATAGGGAACATCAGAATGTGGACGTGAATGAGCAGAAAGGGAAGCTCCCGACCCGGCTACGTGCGAGCTTAATCCTTTCCTCCCTTTGCACTTGGTTTCGAAGAAAGCACAAACGTTTATCCAAAGAGCGCGCACTATCTTGCTGGGACGAAGCATCATCCATTGAACAGTTTCTGGTAAGCAGGACTCAACAAGTGGCTCCAAAAATTCAGCAAACTCTTCCTTAGTTCTACCTTTGAGCTTTCGAGGGCCATGAGCTTGCTCTCAAGTAAATCATAAAGTTCAGCTAAATCTCATTTAATCCGACCAGCAGCATTTTTCGTTACTATGGAAAATGGATCCCGTACATAAATCTGAACCAAACCATCATTAAATCAAACCATCTTTAAAACTTTCGTTTTCAATCTTCTGAGCTATATCTGGGCGACTAATATCTGTAACCTAAATGCGATTTTATTCTAAATCTGCACCCTAAATACGACTGAGCTATTTCTGTACCCTAAACGCGACTTTCGTTTTGCTTTCAAAATTTTGGTATCCGTACTTAACGAAAAATAAAATCGCGGACTCTATGTTCTCGAGATTCAATATATTGCAACCCACTAGGTTACAAAGTGCACGTTACAGTTGAAATAATCGGAGCACGGATCATTCAATGTCGAGATCTTTTTCGATATTTCACACAAGTGGAAATGTTACATTACTCTAATTTATACATAGACATAAAAAGGGATTTCCCCGTTTTGTTCGCAGAAAAGAAAAAAATGATAATAATGAAAACTAATCGAGTCACAAGCCTCTCTCCTTCTGTCGAATCCTCCGAGCAGATCATCCGTAATTATGGCAAAGCACACGAGAGCTATCTGCCTAAAGGGAGGGATGCCTTCGTGGAGGACTTTCTAAGGGAAACTGGCTCGTATGCACGTTACACATGGGGAAAACCACGAAAACGCCCATGCAGCCAGCCCGTTCGCGGGATTTGAACCTTTAAATTTGCATCCGAGTTTTTATTTTAAATTAACTTTACGAAACACTCGTTGAAGTAGCACTCGTTCATAGTAATCTCATTCCTAAATATTTTATTTCTAAATCTTTGCTTCTGTCAAATTTTTCCTATTCACCACTGCATCGATATTGAAGGTAGCTTTTCTTATTTGTTTCCGCTCGACCACAATGTTTAGTGACTGAATTTCACTGACAGTTTTAGTTGAAATGGGAAGGAATAAAAATAATGCTTTAAAACTGCAATACGAGAGGAGGAAACTGGAAAGTGTAATAGTACTAGCTATTTCACTTTGTAAGAAAATTTTATCCCGGAATAAAACTACATCAATTTTCTACACAATTCCTGCTCGCTCTGCCACTTAGAATTTTGCATAAAAAATTCAGGTTTGCTGAATTATGCAATAAATAACTGCACCGGGATCCTGAATTTGGGAATAGTAAAGCATTCTTAAAGAAATTTAGTAGGAGTTTCATCTGTAAATTCAATGTCAGCGAAAATGTCAAAAATACGCTAGTAAACGGAAGTAGGCCGTTTGCAACACATCTCCCAAGGAATCTTTCACTGTTTATTCGGCTTCCCTCTTTCATGTAATTTTATTCAGACTTATGTTCATCCCATCATCTCTAATCTACACAGTTTAATTTTTCAGCGTCAATAAGCAAGGAAGAACAAGCACGGAGTCTAAATCGTGGGAGTGGAGAGTTCAAAATTAAGCAACTTTTATAGCAATTTATTGTCTGCCTTCTTCCTTTTCGCCATCGACACAACAGCTGGTTCACTGGGTTACGTGCTCATTAGCCTTCTTAATCCCCGTAAATGGAACAATAAAAAACTGGAGCTTGGTGCAATGTCCTCCGGGAAAGAAAGTTTCGCAATAAAACGTTCAAATTGCTGAATTTTTTACTTCATGAAGCCGGTCTGGTTTACCCATATTTTTGAGAAAAATTTCCTTAGATAAGAATTTTGGAAGTTTCTTATAAGTTCACACATGTAACACTAAAAGGAGAAATGTCGGCACTCACCTTTCCAAAAAGTTCGGATATATGTTACATAAAATTAGTAATCACGGAAAAACATTTTCTCCACACCAAGACATTACAAAACCACCGCTTTACATCTAAGAAGCAATGCAGTTTCATTCAAAAAAGTAAAACAATTAAACTTAGAAACTAAATGTATCCTGAGCAAGAAAGAGACAAACTTTTATACCGTATAGGCGGACGAGAAAACTGGTATGCAATAAGCGGGCAATACTTTCTATATATAGAGTACAAGATTTGTTTATTTAATATTAAAATACAATGCGTCTACGCTGTCTTCAGAAATTCCCTGTGTTGCCATCTACGGCTTTATATTCTTCGACTACAGATATTCACGGACACTTTACTTAAATTACCGTATTGGGTTTGGGGTGAGCATGGATATAATAACTATAAAAATATGCATTCTCAGAAATAAAAGCAATGCAATTGTAGAGCCATATACTAAGGCAAAAGTTTTGTTATTAACTGCAAAGGAAAATTAAATATTTATATTAAAATATCAAACGTGTGGATGTTGATGTAAACAGCGGCATAAAATCTTGTTTATAAAAACCTATAATATTGATAATTTCCTATAAAGGAACACTACTAATATAGTAGTGTCGTTTCGATGACATCGATTTATTGCATCATCATCTAGTTTCTGATAAAGTTCAGTTGAAGTGGAAAAATTAGAACACCATGAAATGAAAAAGAACAATGCCTGGTTTCCTATTTGTGAATTTCGATATGAGAAATGAAAATTAAATGTTAATTTTATCGGAGTCAGAGAAATGTTTAGCATTTTCTTAAATTCTTGACACTTCATTCGATCTTATCAAATCTATTTCAAAAAATTTTAATGAAATAATATAAGTTCCCATACAAAAGTTTTAAAAAAGATCATTAAAGGAAAAATAATTAAAAACATGCATTTTCGACTGGTAAGCAATCTCTTTCTTTCATGATTCGGCTTATTATGAAAAATGAAAACAAATTTAAACTATTTAACAGTACCTTAATAAACGTAAAAATTTAAAATATCGACTTAGTAGCCTAAACGATAAAATGAATTTAACAAATATTAATTCTCCTTTTCTACAAACATTTATAAAATAGCATCTCTGAAGGCTACTAATTTTTCCAAGAGCACTCGATACGTATAATTCTAATGTTGATCTTTGCAAGGCCCCTCTCTAAATGCGCTGTGGCTCTAAAAATATTTCTCGAAACGACAGTTTGATTCGAAACATTTAAATGCGCTGTATCAGTTTTCAGATTATTCCCACCAAATATTATCGCACTGTATTTTATTTAAAGGAATTCAATAAGAAGAATCTGCGTGAATGTATGTAGGTTTTCCGCACTGTGAAGAAACAACTGTTCCGATAACCATCAGATTTAGAGTAGCGCTGCCCTTCACCCCAGCAAGGCCCCATGGAAAGCCGAATTTGGAATTATTACCTATTTCATATTTTGTAAAACAAATTTTTTATTAACAAACCCAGCGAGCAGTGGCAACACTGTACCGAATAAAACATTTTTATTTCCAGCACGCGAGACCGTTTATCGGATATTCTAAATTTATGCTGCTGTGAAATATATTGTAATTTTGTAGTTGAATCCAATTTTAGGTGGTTTAAGGGGCAAAAAGTATCATATTTAATAAATAAAGTAAACGCACAGAGTGTTAATATTAAGAAGGCAAAATAAGTTTTTAAAGCCATCTTAGTAAGAAAACTGAGCGTTGAGGTGATTAGCTGAAAAACGACTGAATAGAAAAATGAAAAAAAAAAAAAAAAAAAAAAAAAAAAAAATATATATATATATATATATATATATATATATATATGCCACCAGTTAAGACTGCATCGCGATTTTTAAACGCATGTTTTTTTATTTTTTTTTTTGCAATTTAAAAGTAAGGTATTTCTATTAAAAAAAATTAGCTAAATATTAAGCTAGCCCAAAGGCTGCAGAGAAATTATTAACGCGAAGTTCACTGAATCATATACGAGGAGGACAAGTACTATTGCCAAGAATATACAACAATAACGACAGACTGCTATCGTAGAATTCGAACTGGTAATGTGTCCTTCAGCAAGCCGTACACGTTCTAATCTAAAACCTCCCTTAATACTACCTTTTTCTACCTCATTTAAATACGCACGAACTAAGGTTTACATTTTGACAGGGAAGAGGTAAGAGAGAACTCACAGTAAAGATGCGTAACCATAAAATACCTGGTAAATTAAAATGAATAAATATTTTACAACTTTCATCTATTTTACCGAATCCCATGCCGACAAAGTGACTATATCTAACAAATTATGTTCTATCGTTTACAGATTAGGTCAAAAGTTTTCTTTGATGTAGAAAAAATTAGCTCTTGATTTAATGATTGACTTCAGTTTTTTCTTCTTTCCGAGAATCTGACAATTTCCATTTTCAGACAGCCATTTGGGTTCAGAATTACATTGGATTGCCCATGCCACCAGATCTGTAACAAAAGTTTCCCGGAAAATTACGTTTGTTTCAACGATATTATATCTTGCCAATTTATATACATCCAGCTTCATTTATTTCACGCTCTGATATAACTTCCGAGAAGTGAGTATCTAACTGCTACTGTTGATTTCATGATGACGTTTAGGTCATACTTTGAGCTTGCTTTATTTCATGCTCTAAAGCCAATATACCAAAATATGAAAATGATGGAAGATTTTTCATCACCCAGTCCAATTAAACCAGTTATTACATTTTCTGTAAATGGTTACAAAGAAGTTATCTTTCGATTCTTGTCCTTCATTCGCTCGTTGCTTTCTACATTTCTTTAACTCATACAGATATTAATTTAAAGTGACCGCAACATATATTAAAAAATCGAGCGCATACGTCAATGAATATTTTGAACGATACTTTTATATATTAACGTGTAATCTTAAAATATGGGCAGACAATGACCAATGTTTAGAAGAAAAAAATAAATGTAAAAGCCAGCCGTATTTACACGTAAATCATGTAAGAACCTGCCAAAAAGTACTAGCGGTATTTTTTAACAATGATCACTGTCTTTTCCACGCCGTTGTGGAAGGTACGGCGGTTTCAGAGCCAAACATTAAAACAGTTTTCGAGTTTTAGTGAATATTTAGTTGTCATGCAATTACCAAAACCGTTAGGTTTGTTAGGTAAACATTTAAATTTTCTTTCTTTGCAGTCAAAGTGAAATGGGCCAAATGTTATGCATACAGTTTTATTCTCTTATTAAGTTGCTTTCCATTGACATTAGCGGAATGATTGCTGAGGATATGTTTTGGATGCCAAGTTCTTGCTATTGCAAATCGAGCCCTTCAAATACGCCATGGAAACATTTCATTGCAATGGACATCTAAGTGTAAACAAGCCAACCACTGTACTGTTTCGAAAACTCGTTTTACAATTTGTGTTTGCAGGCTCTCAGTAATGTATTGTTGCGTGCGTACGAGTTCGTTATGAAATGAATGCACAAGTCCGATGAAAAATGAACAAAAATTTATTATTATCACAACAAAAATGCTTACATTTTCTCAAATTATCATTCAGTATTACAATATCTCACAGTAGTTATCTTTTAACTACTCAAATGTCCAGTAGAACGTAATTCAAAACAGCTAAAGAACGCTAATCCGCGAATTCGCTACAATCAACAAGAGTAGTTTTCTAAACAACAACAAACTTAGCAACTACTGCGAACTGAGATGTTTGCCTCCTTTTATAAGATTTTAAAATCACGCGCTAGAATTTTCCAGTACTTTCTCGAAATCAAAAAGAGATATTTATTTATTTAATGCACGCGCTCTTGTATTTTCAATTTTCCTGCTTAGCTTTCTTTTAATATTCGTCACGCGCTGCACTGCGCGAGAAATAAAACCATTTAATTTATAATTGAACTAACATTAGCTTTTTAAATACCAAATTCGTAACACTGCCCCCTTCCCAAGGACTGCACGTCCCGGGCAGTACAATCCCTGGACAGGAAGCTAAACTTACAACTGTGGCATACATGCATTAATAAGCATTACATTACAATAATGAACAACATGAACAATAAATGCAATAAATAAAACAAATCAAATGCTATCAAATACAAATCAAATACTAAATGCAAATCAAATACTAAATACAAATCAAATCAAATATACATTTAAAAACAAAAAGGACCATGGTCTTATACTATTTACAATTATTTACATTACGTACTATGGCCATAGTAATGAGCTAACCTGTCATAATGAACGACTTTAGAGTTCGAAGGTTTTTTAGGTTTAGAGTTCGAAGACTTACGAATCCGAACCACGATGTCATTCAGCCTATTTAGGACTGTGTACGGGCCATCCCAAGGTGACTGTAATTTCGGACAAAGTCCTTTCCGTCGAGTCGGATTCCACAACCACACCTTGTCTCCTTCGTGGAATTGATGTTCAGTAGCTCTTGTGTCGTAGCGGGTCTTAATCTTCTCTGTCGCCAATTTGACTCTCTCTCGTGCAAAGTTGTGCATCACTTCAAACCGGGCCTGGAGATCTTGAATATATTCCTCAGACGATGAAGGAGAATCCGGAGGGCGTCCAAACAATAGATCACAAGGCAGACGAAGGTCACGACCGAAGACCATCTGTGATGGGGAATAGCCGGTAGTCTCGTGAACAGCACTGCGGTAAGCCAGTAAAAAGAGTGGTAATTTCTTGTCCCAGTCCTGCTGGCTTCTGGAAACCACTAATGAGAGGTTATTAAGGATGGTTCGATTGAACCTCTCTACCATGCCGTCCGACTGGGGATGTAATGGCGTCGTTTGGGTTTTGTCAATGCCGAGTAGTTTGCATAGTTCTTTGATTACTACCGAGGTAAAATTCCTTCCCTGATCGGAATGTAACTGAAGAGGCACCCCGAACCTGGAAATCCAGTGCTGTATCATCACCTCAGCTACTGTAACAGCCTCTTGATCAGGAATAGGATACGCTTCAGGCCACTTGGTGAAGTAATCAATGACAACGAGTATGTATTTGTTACCATCAGCAGTTCGTGGCAGAGGTCCCACGTCTTCCCATCATCCGACTCGAATTTCCGGTATAAGACGCCGTTTCGAATGTGAAGTGAATCCCAGAGTGCCCAGTATTGTTTTGTTGTAGGACTACAGATAGAAATGTCCTGCCATGTAGGTTTTCTGTTTGATGACTCTATTAAATCAAGTATGGGTTTAATGTCACGGTCTTCCAGCTGGTCTTTCCTGACTTCATCATCACTCCACGGGTCTCGATCAGCCGATGTTGATGTTGTAATTTGTCTTGCGACCGGAGTCAGCAGCTCGTATTTCGCTTCCACCCTGGAACAATATCGGCAGCTTTCTGGCAAAGGTCTTCTAGACAGGGCGTCGGCGTTCCCGTGTGATGATCCCTTTCGATGACGGATAGTGATGTCATATTCTTGCAGTCTCTGTATCCACCTGGCTATTTGACCCTCAAGATTCTTAAAATTTAAAAGCCAGGCTAATGATGCATGGTCCGTGCGGAGGAGGAATTTTCTGCCGTATAGATAATGATGGAAATGTTCTACAGCTTTGACTATGGCGAGCAACTCTTTCCTGGTGACACAGTAATTCCTCTCCGGTTTAGACCAGCACTTGCTCCAGTACGCTACTACACGTTCTTGGCCGTCTATTTCTTAGGACAAAACCGCACCGACACTGTCATTGCTCGCGTCCGTGTCGAGAATAAATGGTCTGTCGAGCTGAGGATACGTCAGGATTGGAGCAGATGTTAAAGCTTCCTTTAAGTTGTTAAATGCATCCTCGCATTCTTTTGTCCACAAGAACGTTTGCTTGCTCTCTGTCAGCTTGTGAAGGGGTCTTGCGATGGAAGAAAAGTCCTTCACGAATCTCCTATAGTAGGTGCAAAGCCCTAGGAAGCTTCTCAGCTGATGGACATTTTCGGGACGTGCCCTGGATTTAACCGCTGATATCTTTTCAGGATCCGTGCGTACACCTTCTGCAGAGATGACATGTCCCAGATAAGTCACTTCCTTTCGGAACAATTTGCATTTAGCGGGGCTCAGCTTCAGATTGGCTTTTTTCAGTTTCTGAAGCACCTTCCTAAAATTTTCTAAATGTTCTTCAAAACTCTTTCCGACGATGATGATGTCGTCCAGGTATATCAGGCAGGCTTCGTAGGAAAGGCCTTTCAAAACAGTCTCCATAAGACGTTCGAATGTTGCCGGCGCATTACACAGTCCAAACGGCATCGCCTTGAATTGCCAAAGCCCTTGTCCCGTAGTAAATGCCGTCTTTTCTCGGTCATCAGGGTGTATTTCTACCTGCCAATACCCACTCTTTAAATCAAGTGTTGAGAACCACTTGCTTCCAGAAAGAGTGTCCAAAATGTCGTCAATTCTAGGAAGAGGGTAACTGTCTTTCTTCGTAACCTCATTCAACCGGCGATAGTCAACGCAAAATCTTGTTGAGCCGTCTTTCTTTCTGACAAGAACGATGGGAGATGCCCATGGACTTGCTGAAGGCTCGATAACATCGCTTTCTTCCATATCCTTTAAAAGTGTTCGTACCTCTTCCTGTTTAGCAAACGGTAGGCGTCTTGGATGTTGCTTGATCGGGTGATGATCGCCTGTATCGATTCTATGTTGCGTCAAACTAGTTCGACCCACGTCAGAAGACGAGCGGGAGAAAACAACTTGAAGATCTTTAATGACGCGATCGGCAGCATTCTTCTCTTCATCGTTTAATTGCGCATTCTGCAATAACTCCGATGTAATGCTCTCTGAGGACACGGGTTCTGGGATGTTGCTCTTTCTTTCAACGCTGGTTACTGGAGTACATGCTGCAACCACGTCGCCTTTCTTAATAACTCTCGCCTTCTCAGTTACATTGGCAACTCTCACAGGAATAACCATTCTCGATAAGTCGACGAGTGTTGAGGCTACTAGTACTCCTTTCGGGGTATTAGAGTTATTGGGATATTCTATGATGCCGTAGCGAAAATCTCTGTTTTCGGCTATAGATCCAGGGAGTAAAATTTCTGTTCTTGCCGGTATTGTGATATTGTCTTGTGCTATGATTCTGTGGACAGATTTAACTTCTTCATTATTAATTCCAAATAACGTTATGTCCTCAGACGCAGAATGCAATTCATTATTTTTAAAGTCCAAGGAAAAATTATATTTCCTTAAAAAGTCTAATCCGGGTATGCAAGGATCTGTAACGTCTGCTACATATGCTATGTGATGGTAAGCGGCACTTCCAAACCTGATATTAACGTTCACTTTCCCCGCGATATCGATCTTCTCACCGGACACAGTCTGGAGGGTAACGCAGGGCGGCGTCCAGATAAGTTTGCTTCCCAATTGTTGAGCCAAATCTTTTCGGATGATGGTAACGTTGGCTCCTGTATCTATTGTCATATTGCAGGGAACTCCATTAATATGTCCTATTACAAAAAGTCCATTACTGTCGCCTCTCACTGCAGAAATCTGAAGCGCTTTAAACTGGGGCTTTTCATTATCTGGCAACCTCCGCCCCACGAGATGGCCACTAATTAGTTTCCCTGCTGCTTGCTAGGAGCGGTCTTAACATCCGTGCCCTGGGGTGTTCTGAAGTTTCGTCGTATGTGTCCTTCAGCACCGCAGTTCCAGCACTTAACGGTCGGTTTCTTATCACCAATATTCCGTCTCAAGGCGTTGAGTTGTCTAGTTAAATCGTCTAGACGAGCAGTGACTTGATTCTCTGGCTGCTGGACTTGAGCAGCTCTCACGGGGTGGCGGTCTCGACGAGTGGCTTGCTGGGCTGCCTCGAATTTCATGGCGTACACTAAAGCACTTTTCAAATCTTTAACATCCGCCATTCGTAGAGCCTTCTGTATTTCGGGATCCCGGATGCCATCGATAAAGTACTGCAGGGACAGGATTTCCCTCGTTTCTCTCGGGCACTCCGTAAAGGCGAGGTGGGACAGCTTTTCAACATCTGTGGCGAGTTCCTGGAGTGATTCGGTGGGCTTCTGTTGACGGGATTTTAATTGAAGCCTGCTGCAGTCTTTTAAACATTTCTCGCCAAAGCGCAGTTCCAATGCGCCGGATAAAGCTTCGAAGTCAAGTCTTTGGTTTTCTGGAAGCGTCTGCAGGATATCCGCTGCGTCTGCTCTCAGAGAAGCGGCGAGATGGCAGGCCTTAGTTTGGGAATCCCATCCATTCGCATCCTAAACGATAGAAAATTGTGTTTTATACACTTGCCAGGATGTATTCCCATCATATGTGGATATCTTCAGAGATGGACGAGCAGGCATCGGTAAGAATTTAAAACCCTCAGAATTGCTTCTTTCGTTCGCTATGCTCTTCTTTAAAGTGTCAACTTCTTTCGCAACGGCTGAAACCCTATCATCAATTTGTTGCTCGACGGCAGAAACTCGCTCTTCTATATGGTCTTTTACAGAAGGAACTCTTTCTTCTATTTCTTCTTTCACCGAAGAAACTCTTTCTTCAATTTGACCTTTTACGGAAGAAACCTTTTCTTCAATTTGCCCAACTTTATTTTCAACCACATCTATTCTGCCTTCCATAGCATCGAATTTGGTTTCCATTATGCAGGCAATTTCTCTTTTCATTTCGTATTGACTTTTTTCAATCTTTACTTGTACGGCTTTTATTTCGTCTTTAAAAGTTAATTGACCAGCTTGAATGGCCTTTATCTCTTCCTTAACGGATTCTTGTCCCGCTTCAATCCTTTCCTGATTAGATTTCATATCTTCTTTCAACGAGGTAAAGGCTGAGATCAACTGCCTTAATTGCTCTTCCATCGCTCTTGTTATTGGCATTCAAATCCCACTTCTGACACCAAAAATTGTTGCGTGCGTACGAGTTCGTTATGAAATGAATGCACAAGTCCGATGAAAAATGAACAAAAATTTATTATTATCACAACAAAAATGCTTACATTTTCTCAAATTATCATGCAGTATTACAATATCTCACAGTAGTTATCTTTTAACTACTCAAATGTCCAATAGAACGTAATTCAAAACAGCTAAAGAACGCTAATCCGCGAATTCGCTACAATCAACAAGAGCAGTTTTCTAAACAACAACAAACTAAGCAAGCAACTACTGCGAACTGAGACGTTTTCCTCCTTTTATAAGATTTTAAAATCACGCGCTAGAATTTTCCAGTACTTTCTCGAAATCAAAAAGAGATATTTATTTATTTAATGCACGCCATCTTGTATTTTCAATTTTCCTGCTTAGCTTTCTTTTAATATTCGTCACGCCCTGCACTGCGCGAGAAATAAAACCATTTAATTTATAATTGAAGTAACATTAGCTTTTTAAATACCAAATTCGTAACAGTATCTTTGCTAACATTTCTACATAGAATTTATTCTATTTTGACATATTTATAGATTTTTGAACTAATAATCTTAGCCGCAAAAGTTCTCAGTTTAGTTACCAACTTTCTGTCTTTGTGTAGCAATTATTGCCTTAACGTCTTTATTTGGGAGCATATTTTATTTAGTTTTTTATTATTACCTCATATCTATTTTTCATTTCGTATACATGTAAATATGCTACTTCACAAAAATGTAAATATGTTAGTCAGTTTATAAAAAAAAATTATGCTTGAAAATTCGTTGCTATGTATTTTTATGCCGCGATGTTTCGATAAATTTTGGCTATAGTATTAGACGATCGCGTTTAGAATATACATGATTTGCTGAAAGAAAGAAATCAACTATAACTTAAGGCACATTTTTCTTTTTGTCACTTTTCTTTCCTGTATACCTTTTACTTTGAACATCGCTATAATCCCTACATATATCACACTCTACCTGGAACTCTATTACGGAACAGATAAGAGCAAAGAAACATTTATTTCCTCTCAACATTAGTGTAAAACTAAAGTACCAAAGTATAATACTTTGGTCAATTTACTGACTTGAGAAAATGTCAGCATAATCGACCTTGCCTATAACGATCTCACCTTAGTTGAGCAGTCTCGCGACATATTTATATAAATATTCAAAAAGGATGCTTCAATGTCATAAATGCTACCTTTGAACCATATATACCAAAATCATTCCAAAACTTTGACGAATAATTTCATATACTGGTCATGATTTTAATATAATTACATCACTTTACCATCATGATTATAACGTAAATCCTACGATAATCGTAATCCTGCTTTATTTCGCCTACTCACCACAAAAAACTTGAAAATATTTTCCGCTTAGCGGTTTTCTGGCATGGAGATAGGAAAGCCGGTTTCCACAACCTTCGTATTCGTCCTCGAATCTTAGGATTCTAGCTTCGGTGCTCGACAAGTGTTTAGTCTGTCTGTGCCACACAGGCAATTCTGGTGTTTGGTTTGATTTAGTTGATTATAACGAAGCACACTTGCGCTATCTGCCTAGGATGAAGGATGCCTTCGTGGAGAACATTCTAAGGGAATCTGGCTAATATACACGTTACACATAGGAAAAACTCCGAAACCTCCCATGCAGTCAACCTATTCGCCTAGAATCGAAACCAGTTTGAAACTACCAGTGCTCAGCGATTTTACCCCTCCGCCACTGTTGGGCGACAACTGCTGTCGAGCCGAAATTCTTCTAGAGAGCGTGATCTTAGGTCTTGGGAATGTGGGAGAAAGTTGTAGAGTGCGTGGATAAAAATCAACGCGCGAAAATGTTGCAACTAGTCGTGCATCCTTGACACGGAGGAAGAAACAAACCTCCTTCGACAGTTTTTTAAACGATCTGCGGGTGAAAATGAGCAGAGCATGACGAAAAAAGCGAAGACCAGAGACAAAAATTAAGCGCTTCCGTAGGCACTTCACTTTTTCTTTTAATTATGTTTTTATAGAATATGTATTTGTTATTTATAAATAATTGTTTCTTCTTGTTTTTGAATAAGAAAATACATATTTCTTATTCGAAAACACTTAACAAAAACAACTGAGGTCGTGATTTGAGAGCTGGCACAGATTAATGGCATTTCGAATTATTTCAATGGGGAAAATTGCTTTGAGATACGAGCAAGGTTACGAAACGAATTAAACTCGTATGTCGAGGTACCACTGTACGTAATTATATAATAGTTAGCAAGCAGATAGTAATAAATAATTTTTAAAGTCTGATGCTATCAATATATAAATTATGTTGACTAGTATAATTAATTTAGAATTATGCGCCTACATATAATAAGATGATGTATGTTACTACAGATACGTATTAATATATACATATATAAGTCTGTGCATATATATGAAATCATAATTCGATTTAAACCAGTTAACAGTTAGAATTACTGAACAACCATGAAAGATTCCTCAAGAATGAAATATGGTGTAACAATGAACACTTAGTTTAGAAATTAGATTCTATTGTATATTGTTGTAAAAGCCATTGTAAGAGTGAAAATTCTTCATTCTGCCTTAATGCGATTTTTTGCGTTTAATGCGTTGTTTGGAGATTTTATGATCCCGAATTATATTGATGTGATATATTAATACTGCATTTGTAGACATACGTTTTCTGAGAAACGAGTCAAGGCGATTGATTTTTTGTAAAAATTTGGATTTATCCTTATTTTATTGACGTGCACCAGCACTGAATTGAGAATGGCTTGTGCTATGCTTCGATGGATGAAAAAGCGTTTGTAAGTAATGAATATTATGAAAGTTTCAGCATATTTAAATGAGTAGTATTAAAAGTATATATTTACTAATACCATATATTAATACTTTATGGTAAATTTTTCATTATAAATCTCATCATAGTTTCATTTCTCATTCTATTGCATTTCTATAGCGGAACCTAAATTTTTTGGTTTACATATTGTAGATTGCATCAGTTTTGCCGCGCAATTTATTCCTCGGTATGTTACTTGTAGTGTTATTAGAAATTCCATTATTTCTGTCTTTTTTCTGCAATTGGTAGAATCTGATTAGGAAATTTATGTTTTTCTTTCAAGATGTATATGAAATTGGTTATATCAAGTGTTAAATAAACGTTGTTATTCGGGCAATAGCGTTAGCTTTATCCAGATTGATAAATGCATTTCTTATTTCTTAAAATCTCAAGACATAAAGACACACTCGGATAGGACAGGACAGGACAGGAACAAGTACAGGGGGCACCACGCCATCGCCATTGACAAAAATGGTATAGCCCCCATGTACTAGCTCTCTGGACACAGGGGACCTGATTACAGTAAACATAGGACATAGCACTAACAACGTTTAGGACATAGCGCAACTTACTGTTACAACATACTTCAACACATAGGACATAGCATTATCATAATATTACAGATTATTTACAATGCAAGAAGTTATGTTCATACGACATAGCATTATCATACTATTACACAATCGGATAGTAGATTCACTCACTTTACGTTTTTTAAGGGTTATATATATATACATTTAGGGCGTGTTCAAAACAACCATTGACGGGTAGTCTTGGCGTAATTCGGATTCATACCAAGATTATCCATTTCTCAAGGCAATAATTTTTGTTATTTTTGCTAAACCGTTTACGAAAATATAATTTTCCGAATGCTGAACTCTTATGCATGAAAAGGCAGATTTTAAGATATTTGTTTTGCAATTTGATGCAAAATTCGTATTTTTAAAACACTGATGTATATGTTCTTATTTTAAAACTCTGCCAGTATATAACATTAAATACCATTCTTGTGTTATCACCATTTATACATGCCGCTTGCTGTACAGCCTGCTGAATACATTTTACTTTCTAGCTATCTACAATTACATCGTGTTGTTTCGGTATGAATAGGGGCGAAGTTTTCATTACTTAGATACATTTAAAGATAATTAATTAAATTTTTCTGATTTTTATATCTATAATAGATAGACAGGATTACTGATAAAAAATTTAAGAAAATAGTAAATGAAGAAATAGAAAAATTTCGTTCAGGTATTGTGAGATACCAATATAAACTTCATACATTTTACTAGGGGGCTGTTGCCAAAGCAAAATCTTTACTATATATGTCTACCAGTTCTATGTATACAGTGTGTTGCTCAAAGTAAACTTCCTGCATTGTGAAGAGTACTTAATGCGTTCTTGCGAAGCTTGTTTTCTCGTACAAGTTCTGCCTCTTCGAACCGAAATTGTTCGTAATCTGCAGCGTCTTGAGTTGTTTATGCAGGTTCTTGAGCTGTTCTGTTATTTCCTGTCGAATCTTACGGTGACGCGGAGAGTCTTGTATCCTTCGTTTACTTGCAACGTATCTTCATCGCGCAACTTATCTTCATCGCTTCTCTTCATCGCGCATATTCTGTTGACGTTCCACTTATCTAATGGGCCTCCGTTTCGCTTCGGCTTCCCTTTCCGAAGCACGCAGTGTTTCTTGGTTTTCTGAATGTCTTTTGTGTGTTCTACTAGTTTCTGATACAGTTTGAGCACGCGAAGTTTCTTGAGTTGCTGCTTGTCTGCTGGAACTCCTATTCGTTTCTTCTTCACTTTCTTGAATGTGTAAGCTTTCTTGTCACTATGCTTGCCTGCTGAGTTTCTAGTTGTATCTTCATTCATTTTTGAAGCTCGCAAGTTTTCTTGTACTTGCCTGCTGAGTTTCCCAGTGTTTCTTACTTCATTTTTATGTAGCTCGCTGTAACATTTGTGCTGTCTTCTTGCGTTCAGGCATTTTAGTAAATTAAAAAAAAAATTATGTAACTGTAGTAAAGTAACATTGCATCTAAATTACGTTAAATACCTACAGAAGTTTAAACTTCTACTCAGAAAGGAACTATACAATAAAAGAAATTAAATTTTTATAAATAAAATTAGAATAGCATAAACTGCATAGAAACATTTCATTATGAAGAAAATGTATTCATTCTTTCCAAGCAACCAGCGATTCGTAAATAAATTTTTCTTGCCAACTCAGGAAACAAAGACCTTTGACACTTCAGGTAATACATTAGAGTTTATGATTTAAATTTATTTCAATATAACAAAATTTCAAAATCTCAATAAAGGAATTAACGTAGCGATAGCATATCGTGTCACGTATCCAAAGGTGAAACATAAAAGTTGCCAAAAGCAGCTATTCATTTAAAATACTGATATTAACGAAAGATTTTCGACATACAATGACGTTATATTCAGTTTCCTTTAAAAACATTAAGCTTCATTTAAACAAAAGGAAATTAAATTCAGACATTTTTCCTAGCTTTCAAGCTTTTATTGTATTTTAAAATCTTCTTTTTGTCACAGTTGCGCAAGTTTTTCTCGGCGTCATTAGGAGCCGTAGGTCGAAATCATTTAAGAATCATTCCTGTAAATAATGATCATATGATAAATTGCAATACATATTCGATTGTTTTATTGAGAATTTGAGTACAATTCTTTATACATCAGCTATTATGCCCCTTTATGTAACGACAAAGATTATTTTCAATGATTATCCGATGAGAATAATTCTTTACAATGATTATTCGATGACAATGATTATTTGCAACGAATATTAAAAGCTGATGACTATGATTACTTAAATAGAATATGCATGTCATTCGATGATAGCGATTATTTCCAAAGAATCTTCGATCATGTCACTATTGTATATCGCTATACCCCTGGGTTTGGGGCCGGTTGGGAATTGTACTACGGCCCTGTAATTAAGCGTTTTAAATGACGTCAAAAAGTCACTGATCCAGATATTTTACTAGTAACTGCTGTGTATTGTGATCGAAACCGTTATTTAAATCTTCTGAATAAAATTTGGGATAATTCATTTTACATCAGAGAATAAAGCAATTTGTAACACGAATTTCAACAAAACTACATGCATCGAATAACAAGAATTATATAAACGGAAGTATCAGTACAACAAATCGCTCTTTGCAGCTCCGCTTTAGTCCGACACTTGTTTTTCAGCTATCGTATCTACCCATTTGAAGATACCATGTGAAGAATACTTTTTTTAAGTGTGTAAATTAATTACATGTATGTTATGTATATATATGGAGATATTTTTTGAATTAGGAAAGCACCAACTTCTTTTAACGAAAACAACCGAGACATTATCTCCAGTCCAATTTAATTTTTCATCTAAATCATTTCTTAATTACAAAAGTTAATATTAATTTTCTTTGCAAAGGAGACTAGGTGTTGCTGGAAACAAATGAAATACCAAACATTATTAAATTTATTGAAGTCAACAGCAGAAAACTGTTAAACATTTAATAGATCACTTCAATGAAATGTAGTTGCATTTAAACGTATTAAATTGTTTTCAGCAGATGTAATAATCAGGAACATAGGAAGATCCGAAGAGATATTGTGCGTTTAAATACTTTTTTTGTTTTCGCTAATTTTTTTATACATTTCAGTTAACGTGTAAATCTGTGTTTTGAACGCATGGCCCGTTAAGTGAAGAAGTCTGTAGGAAGGCAATTTTTAATCCTGTGCGGAAATTGTCCAAATGAATGATCAGTCATCGACTCAGCATACGCAGCCATCAGGTTGAGATCCCAAACATTGATTAATTGCGCTCGACTGGAAATTTCATCAGCATGGTCAACGGAAGCCACCGTTTAAAAAATTTTCTTGTTCTTAAATATATGCTTATTCACTTTTGTAATATTACTAGATACTTATAATCACAGTTCCTTCACTTTCAATAATATATTTCATAAATTGTTGAAGTGCAGACACACACTTCATATTGTAGAAAAACGTTTCTCTGGAATTTTTGATGCAAATCCTGGTTATCTTTTCTAAGAAGGGAAAGTAAGAAAGTGTGCCATTTATAAAGCTTAAATTTTGCTAGATTTGCAGGTTTTTCGCGCTCGCATTTTACGTGCTTCTTAAGAATCTCTGGTAATAAAATGGGAACTTTCCATGACTTGTTGCCAATCTAATTGGAGAAAAAAATTTATTCTTTATAGGGATACTTGCGGGAGGTAACCGTCGAGCAATCTTCTTGTATCTGTCTCGTCCCATCCTGTTTGTTATTTTATTAAAACGTGTTTGGAAAATTTTTTCCTGATTGCATGGTTTGATTTGAGATGATAGATGTCAATCAGACCTTTTAATATGGCATCCTGAGCTGTTGGTGCCAGCAGCTTCATTTCCTATTATACCTGTATATTCTCATAATAGAATTTAGGTTAATAAGAGGAATATTCATTTCCATATTTATTGTTTTTAAAAGATTTTGAATAAGTAAAGATATTTTCTTCGTGGAACATTGAGCGTTTAAAAATCTTTGACAATCTGTAAAAATGCTCGCAAACTGTAACTTACTACTTTTGACAAAAAACGTATAAGTAATCATTTATTAAATTAATGAATTCAAACATATGAACATATATATTTAATAAAATAAAAATATTTCAGCGCAAATAATTATCGACGTATATTTGAAGAAGAAGAAGGAGAAGCAGGATTATACTTCAGCGATCAACTACTAGAAGAATTGGATCCCCAATGTTTAAGATTGCAATACGTGTCGGAAACGTAAGTCTTTTCGGAAAAAATAATAAAACAAAACATAATGTTTCAGGTCCAGTTTAATTATACCTTTAATAATTTTTTGACAAAAACGCTGGTCTGGAAAATAATACGTTTTCAGATTTATAATGCTTAATGTTTTTTTCATTTCTTCATTACAAAAATATATTATAAATGTTTAAGATGGAAAATCCTATTGTGAAGAATTCAAATTTATTGTCATACCTTTTGATTATGAGGAAACGTTATTGCATTAACTAATGAAATATCTAAACAGAAAGCTAATATACAAAATACACGTGTTTAAACGGCCAGTTTGTAAAATTTGTGAATGAGAAGTTGTTATGAAGTTAGTTGTTGAATGTCAAATAGTTGATATAATTAGAGTAACAAAGACAAAAAGGACTTTATGTTTATAAATAATAATATATATGTATGTAAAACAAATTACGTAAACACTGAAATCCATCCTATACTCTATTCGGAACAAATCTAATATAAATTGTTCTCTTCATCTGTTTCTGTTAGACTATATATTTCTAGATTTACAGAGATTTAGAATATTATTTAGCTCGAGTTTAGAGAATGTACTCATCAAACATAATAAAAATTTCCAGATTCCAACTTTTCATTGTAATTATTTTTTTAATATATAATATTAAATAATTTTGAATTAATAGAAAATTAAAAAATAAAAATTAATTAATTAAAATATATTTATGTAGATATATATATCCCCATCACATGATTTACATAAAGATGATGATCTAGCTAAGTGGGAATTTAAATTTCCTGAATCAAATATTTCTCTTACTAAGCCACAATATTGTCGAACTATGCACATTTTTTTCTATCTCTGTCACCGCTGACACGACGTCGTGCTACTTTCTTCCTATTCCAACAATATGAGAAATATAAATATTCTAGAAATAGGTAGGTTTAGAATTTCAAATGAATTGGAGCCGCAAATATGAATTGAAATAAATCTGAATATTTTATCTTATTCATCTGCCAAATTTGCTCTGTATTATAGATCAATATGTGCGATCAGAATTCCTAACATTAATTCACACACACACACATTTACATATATATCTATATATATACGTTTATCGTATATATGTTATGGTGAAACGCCGAAATCTGGAGAATGTCGACTTTCACCGGTGAATGTCAACATTCACGTAGTCGCTTGTTGTATGTCCGAAATATTTTCCAAATACTCTTATTTCTGACTTACACCGGTAAATGTCCACATTCACCATCTACTTATGGTGAATGTTGAACACATAAGAATATTATATTTTCTCCGTAATTCGGTCACGAAAAAACGCACTTAAATTAAGAACTTAAGAATATAAGAACTTAAAACACACTGTACATTCAAAATGAGAAAGGAAAATAATAGAAGTTTAAAACTTACTAAATTACGTGATTCAAATCTTATTTATTGCAAAAACTTAAACTCTTATGACACTTTCAATTGCACAAGAGGCCCTTGCTTTTACAACAGCATATATTTGTGGAACACTTCCTTTTGCAATGACAGCGTGTACATATACTCCTCTCTTTTCAACCTACACCAGAGCACATCCGTGAGTGTCGACATACACCGGTGAGGGTCCGAATGTACGAGTACAAGAATGTAATGCAATATTCGATCTTTCACCGACGTATTTGGTGAATGTTGACATTCTCCGGTGAAAGTCGACATTCTCCAATTTCGGTCTTTTACGGTAACATATATATATATATATATATATATATATATATATATATATATAAGGATTATATATATATATATATATGATATATGACAATGATTACATGTTTTTAATTTTCCTTTTACAATTGAAATTTTATTCTTCATGATGATTTAACTCTAGTCCCCGTTAAAACATTATTAACATTTTGCTTTGAAATTACTTCAAAACATCTTTCGAAATATAACTTACCAGTATGGATTCACTCTTTTAAAATAATTCTACTTTAATTAAACTTAGGAGATAATATAATCAATTAATCAATATTGTTTAGGAAATAAATTATTATTAACTAACTTTGCAGCAATTGCGCAAGTAATAGTAACTTGTTTTCGCACTTAATGAATTTAAGATCATACAACATTTGATATGCTAAATAGCAGCTATTAGCGCTATTTATCTCTTGCCTAATGTACCCACTTTATATATTACCTCCATTCTTCTTTTTTAATATTTCAATTTTTAAAATTTATATATTTCTTATACAAAACCTTTACTGTATTGAAGGTTAGCAGCCTCCTTACTTTTATATCTTGCTAGTTTATCTCAAATTGAAATCATTAAATGTCATTCCACGAGATGAAAAACTTGAAAATTTAACGCCATGCCTGCTACAGATAAACCCAAAAAACAATTTTTATAAAAAACATTTAACTGTATTTACATGATTACATGCGGCACTTGACATATAAAATATATAGGACAGACTAAAAACAATCTTAACTTTCGAATCAATAACCATAGAGCTCAAATCAAAAAATTCAACGCACAAAAAATAGCATTAAAATAAGTACACCATCACAACTCAATACAGCAGAATTAGAGCACTTTAAACACCATGACTTCAACTCTATTCAACTTCAGATACTAGATATAATACCCAATCACAAAACACGAATTTTTCAGGAATCTCTCTATATACTAAAACAACGTTCACTTTATCCATATGGACTTAACACTTATATACATAGTCATAGAGATACTTCTAAGAAGTCTATTTTCAGCCAATTTAAGCACTACAGCAACAAAACGCAGAGAGAAATAAGAGGAAGCAAAATAAAAAATAATGCAAGATTTTTATCCACTTTGGATACATTTGCATTGAAAAAACAATTGAAATGTTTTTTTGACTCAGACAACTTTCCCAAGAAACTTTTCAACTGTTACACTCCTGTACTAATAAATTCCTTATCAAACTAAAAAAATTCATTCAAGAAAGCTACGATGATATACAAATCATTAAAGACATGATTCTCCATTTTAGTCTTTTCGGACTCTCTAATAGTCTCACTCAACGCAAAATTTATTTTAAAGTCAATTTTCTACATCCGCAGTTTGACAATATTCATTTCTCAAGAATAATCAGAGATTGTAAAGATTACTTCCCCGCAGTTTACACATTACCTATGGTTGCATTTAAATATCAAAGGACCTTAAGCAACTTGCTGACTAACCACCATGAAATAGATGAAACAGCAGAATGACATTGTAAGACACCAATTTACAGCAATTACGTGAATTCTCATCACCAGCACATAATTACTGGCAACCTGAATATCATATAAAACCATCAACTTAAAACACTAATGAGTTATGGTACAAAATTTAGACCAGTCAGAAACATGACTACAAATTTCTGTTACAAGACTTTCGAAAACACTATCAACAAAGTTATAGTTAAAGCAAGCTATCAACTGAATTTACCCATAGATACCTTCTAAAAATGGAAAGCTAAAATTCTTCAACGCATATCCACCGAAATCAGTCACCTCAAGTTTAAAAGTACACTGAATTGGTCACAAATTACATCAGATATTAAAACATTAAAACAGCTTTTTACTATTACAAAAATAGATAAAGCAACTAATAACTTATTATATGAAAACAATTCTACGCAGAAATTATTCATAAAGAACTTCTCAACGCAACTACTTATCAATTAGCCAACCTTACAGAAACATCTATAATAAACAGGTTTAAAACTTTTCATAAGAAACTCAATATTACTTTCAATGCAAACTACAACAGATTTACTAATCTTTAGGCGATTCCCAATTTCCATAAAACACAATTAAAATTCAATTAAAATTCAGATTTATTGCTAATGGAACTAATAAATTACAAGAAAAATGTAGACTATTATTTTTTAATTCAACTTAATAAAATCTGTAAATTTATTTTCAATGATTGTAAGACTAATCATAACAATCCTGGATCATTCATAATAACACTCCTGTCATTAATACCATTCAAACCATTAACATCTAAAACATTAATTGCTATGACTTTGAAAACTTATATACCTCACTTCCTCTAGAAGAAATCTATACCAGTCTACTTGATCTAACTAAACTCTTCCCTGATATGCTCAATATCATGACTCTTGACAAATGGGAAACCTACCTAAAATGCACACTTTTTCATAACTACATCAAGTTTCAAAATCAAATTTTTAAACAAGTCAGAGGATTGCCAATGGGCTTACATTCCAGCACCTCGATCTGTAATATCTTTTTATTTGTCAAAGAATTTAACTTCCAAAAAAATCTACAACTACAAGATTTAAATTACTACAAACACACCTACAGATATATTGATGACCTTATTACAATTAATAATTTTGATAAAATTGAACACTCCGAGATTTATCCGAATTGTCTTACACTTAATAAAACTAATAATTCACAAAATAGCATAGACTTTCTAGATCTTCAAATCATTAACTACAAAAAAATTTTACTTTTTGACAAAACAAGAAACTTCAATTTCAATACTAAGAAATTAATAAATTGGAACTCCAACATATCCAAAAAAGTAATTAACAATAGTATAATTAATCAAATACAACGAATTAAAATTATATGCACAGATACAATAGATTTACAACGCGAAATTTTGCTCCTTATTAAAATTCTCAAAAATAATCTAATACCCATTCAATTTATCAGCCATTGCCTTAAAAGAGCAGGCGTTAAATACTCACTCTAAATCATGTAACTGATAGGGATATGATAATTTGTTCCTAAACCTGAGAAGGCGGTATAAGTTGTATGACTATCAGTTGAAGGACTTGTATATAATGTAATTACTCAATTGTATATATTGTAAAAAGCTAATTGTCTTCAGACTCATGCTGTTATTATACTGTTACTAAAAAAATGGGCCTATTTCATGACTTTAGCTAAAAAAAATGGGCCTATTTGATGACTGTCTAATAGCTCTCTGACAGTGAAAATTATTTTTTCCTTTCTTAAATTCTTAATCATTGTGACACGACAATTAGCCAAAAATTAATAATTTCCATTCAATAGTATTTTCAAAAAAATCTTAACACACAGTCTCCCTCAAATAAGAACTCCACATAATACATCCTTCAAGAATTCCGAGTCCAACCCACTACCATAAATTACATTACCCAAGTCTTACCGACTGATATTATTCAAAGCCCCCACTGCCGCTAAGAATTTTCGGACACCCAACACTTATGATTCAGACACGAAGAGAACACTTTGCCAACTCCCCAACTAGAAAGAATGTAAGTTACTTAATACCTTTTCTGGCCTTTATATCTTCATGTACATTCACTGTTTTTATTATATATTATTTTTTACATTTTTCTATATTACTTTATATTGTCTTTGATTTGTTTTTACAAACTTTGCATTATTTATCTTATTTTGTAATCTTCTATGTTTATTTCAACTTTACTTTGAATTCGATTTCATAATAACAATTTCCAATGTTTAATTTTTACAAATAATATAGAACTCAAATGCATAAACATGAAGGTGTCGGGGACGGTTACTCGGGTTATATCGGATTTCTCTACAGATTTTGCTTTTTACTTCAAATTGAATTGACAAAATTGCTTCATAAGAATAAGTTCTTTGACTATAAGCTTTGGATCATAATCCCTTCTATTCGCGAAGATATTTAGGATATTTGACTAGAATTGCCGGTTTGGCTTTAACTTATAACTCGAGTAAAGACGAAACACCTTCGTATTTACGTATTTTTATCAATTATTGTTCGTTGAACGGGAGTTGGTTTGTTCCCCTTGAAAAGTCAATTAATTTCCGATCAATGACAATGATTACATGTTTTTAATTTTCCTTTTACAATTGAAATTTTATTCTTCATGATGGTTTAACTCTAGTCCCCGTTAAAACATTTTTAACATTTTGCTTTCAAATTACTTCAAAACATCTTTCGAAATATAACTTACCAGTATGGATTCACTCTTTTAAAATAATTCTACTTTAATTAAACTTAGGAGATAATATAATCAATTAATCAATATTGTTTAGGAAATAAATTATATATATATATAATCGTTTATTGCAATGCATGGTCGGAAATGCTTTCCTGGCGCCATAGTGACGAGAGACTACACAAGAAAAATAGGGTACGAACAGTGTAAAGATATTTCTTTATTATTCTTAGCGCAGCGGAAACTATGAAATAAGAACAAAAACATTGGATCGTCATCAAAGAAAGTATTCGAAAGTTCCTTAGGAAAGTATCCTAAACATGGGTTTGGTAGGGGTAGTCCAGTGCATTGTTCAGCAAGATCACGAGACTTCACTTGCATTATCACTTCCGCTCGGGGTACGTCAACACATTAGTGCACGAAATCCCTGTTAGAAGTCCAACAGGAACTTGTGGCACATATCGTGGCAGCTGCTGGGAAAGTCCTCAGGATGCACAGTATTTTCCAGAACATCTTATGGTCGATGTGCGAGAGATGTGATACCTGCATCAGGGCGCAGGTCGTAACTTCGAACACCTTCTTTGAGGTCCATAAGTGTCTAATTTTGTTCCTATTTTTTAATTTCTCTTGTGCTAAGCATAATTGGTGTCCGTTCTTTCTTGTGTTTTGTATTGTTTGTAGCGGCCAGGAAAGTTGTTTCGGCCCTGTTTTGCCATTTCATTTTTCCACGATGTCGTCTCTCTCATATATGTGCATAATTACTTATGACTCAAGTGTCGCTACTATATGATGAAATTTACAAACACGGTGTTTACAATGCTACATATTCCCATCCGAAAATATCTTTTTTTTTCCTCTTGCCCTTCAAATAAGAAATGTGTGTCCTTCATTAAAAAAATCTCCTGGAACTTTAATTCTTCTTTTTTTAAAGACTATGGAGAAAATATTTCAGTATAGGCAGCTGTCAATATTCAAACATTACATTTTAAAAACCATTAAAGTGTAGCCGAAACGCTCCGAAAGGCTTAATTCGCATAAGGATTTAGGAAATACATTCTGAAAAACTTAGTAAATTTTCCTTCAATAAATTTAATGGAACAGGCAAAAGAAATTACAGGGAACAATAAATATAGGAGAAAACAGATATTTCTTTTCCTAATTTGTTTTACTGTGTTTGATTTCTTTCTTTCTTCCTGTATAAATGATTAAAACTTAAAGAATGTAACTGAAGAATGAGAATAAAATTTTCAATTGAATACAAATGGTGGCAAGACTCCTAGTGCTGCTCTGCTGGACCACGAAATAGACCAGCAAAATGTTCTGAATTTGGAATAACGAGAGAAAATTTGAAACCTGTGCAGCCAGCGATGCAAAGAGATTGTTCTGAGAGAAAGATGACTTAAATGATGAAACTCGGAGATAATTTAATGATGTGTAAGGTTACCTCTACTGGGATAATAATAAGAAAAGGTTAAAATACAAAATACGTAAGTAAATTATACAAAAATTGAAGAAATTTAAAATATCTGGCATGCGTAAGAAATAGTAATTGATTCAAAAAATAAATGAATCTAAAGCTCTCAAACTTATACTCGTTTAAATACAGGTTTTGCTGATTCAGAAAGTACGTTAGGTGTATATCTTCTAAAATGCTTTTTCCATCCTTTGTTTGTAGTTGTTTCATTTTTCATTTCAGTTTCATTTTTTCCTCCTATTTTGCAATTTTCGCCATTCTTTCCCTCTGTTTTTAAGACACCTGTTTATTATTACTATTATTATTATTACAACATATGTAAAAATTAAGTAAGGAAAAGTAAGGCAGTGAAACTTTGCAAATTATCACGCTCTACGTGAGATTCATGGTGGTAGCTTATTGCATACAAATCACGCCAAATTCTTTAACTTCTGTGCTTGGCTTTAGGTCCTTATAACGAAAACAACAAATTCGCCCTTTGTAGAAAAACATTCTGTCAAACAATAAACCTACGGGGAGATTTTTCTCTATGAAACTGAGCCCAAAGTGTTATATAGTATCTAAATATGGAAGTGTTGTACATGTTAAACGTGATCGTCGTTGCATTACTTTCACTTTTTTACTACTGAAATAAAGATATACTGATTATTTTGTAGATTGGAAAACCCTCCTTCTGATCATGAAAAGGAGCAAAAACTGGAAAACGAGAAAGAACTAGAAAAGAAGCGAGAACCGGAAAAGATGCAAGAACTGGAAAAGAAACAAGAACTGAATAAAAAGGTAGAACAGGAAAAGAAGGAGAAACTGGAAAAGAAGCAAGAACTGAAAAAGAAGAAAAAACTGGAATTGACACAAAAACTAGAAAAGAAGCAAGAACTGAAAAAGAAGAAAAAGCTGGAAAAGATACAAAAACTAGAAAAAAATCAAGAACCGGAGAAGATACAAGAACTGGAAAAGAAGCAAGAACTGAAAAAGAAGCAAGAACTGAAAATGAAACAAGAGCAGAAAAAGAAGCAAAAACTGGAAAAGAAGGGAGAACTGAAAAACAAACAAAAACTGGAAAAGCAACAGAAACTAGAAAAGAAGCAAGAACTGAAAAAGAAGCAAACACTGGAATGGATTCAAAAATTAGAAAAGAAAGAAGAACTAAAAAACAAGAAAAAACTGGAGGAGATACAAAAACTAGAAAAGAAAGAAGAACTGAAAATGGAGAAACAACTGGAAGAGATACAAAAACAAGTAAACAAAGAAGAACTGAAAAGGCAGAAGAAACTGGAAAAAATGCAAAAACTAAAAAACAAAGAAGAACTCAAAAAGAAGAAGAAACTGGAAAAAATGCAAAAAATAAAAAACAAAGAACTGAAAATGAAGAAGAAACTGGAAAAAATGCAAAAAATGGAAAAGAAGCAAGAGCCGGAAAAGATGCCAGAACTGGAAAATATAGACGAGTCAGAAAAGTCGCAATACCTGGAAAAGAAGCAAAAAACGGAAAAGAATCCAAATCTGAAAAACAAGCTGGAACCGAAAAAGAACTGTCAAACCCGAAAAGGAAACCGGATGAACACCGAAAAGAGCCAGAACTGGATAACGACTGTAGAACGATTGATTTAATGACCAAACGAAGCAAGATCCGGAAAAGAAAAATAGAACATATAAATCATATACCACTGAAAATAATACCACTGCAAGCATTAAATATCAACGTCAAAAAAATAAACACCCTTCTTCAAGGAAGCCTTGCAATACACTGTCATAACCTAGAAGGTATAGGAAAAATCAGCTATAACCTCATTGCCAAAACAGTTGTAAAAGATATAGTTAACGTAAAATTTCCTGAAGCCAGAATACCAAAATGTACAATTCATAATATTCCAAAAACATTTCAACTCTGACGCCTTGATTCAAATTATAGCCCAAGAAACATAATCAAATATTTCCGAGCTAAGACCTTTATTTAAACTGAATGATCAAAATAATACTGATAAATGGATCATAAAATGTCACGGTCAAACTTTCCAAAATCTTATGAGTAAAAAACAAATAAATATTGGATGGCGCACCAATAAAATAACCGAGTTTATCGGTGTACGCAGATGTCAAGTCTGTCAGGATTTCTCTCATAAGACAAACAAACCAAAATGCTCATTCTGCGGCGGAAAATATCATGTTTCTTGCTGTTATTCCCAAACTCCGTACTGCATAAACTGTTGGATTAACAATGAAAAGTATGAAACAAAATTTGACTGTAAACATCCAGCTTTAGCTATTTCCTGGTCCACATATCAAACAGAAGTTAGAAGAGTAAAATCCAATACATATTATCAACAATAATGCAAGATTCTGCAGACTATCTATAGACCCTTTCCTTCAATAAAAAGAATAACAATGGCATCCGCTTTCTCAAAATAAATCTTCAAAGAGAGAAGACCGTCACCGACCAACTAAGTCAGTATCAAGTAGATTATCTGGCAGATTTTATTATAACACAAGAATCTTATTGCATCACTGGCAGACTAGGAAAAATTCCAAATAACTGGACAATTATTCAACGTCATGCTTCAACCGGTGTTTTATCTCCTCGTACAGCCATATTCATTCCAAACAATAAATGGAATTCTACAATAATGATTAATACTCGAGATATAATCACAATTTTAATCAATACTAATGCATCTCAGCTTCTTATTACTAGTATCTATGTATCTCCGTCAAAAATCCAAATCAAAACTTATCCATACTAAATGAAATCTTACAACAATAATAATAGTCGCATGTTATTAGTGGAGACTTTAACTCCCATAGTACTTAATGGGGATACTTACAAACCGATCAGAGGAGACCACAGAGGAAAAATACTTGAAGAATTTTTAAATGCAAACAATCTCATTCTACATAATCATTTTACTGACCGACCTACCTTTGATAATACCTACAATAAAGATTGGACTGATCTTCTTATTTCTACAACACATCTTGATAATAAAATTAACAACAGATCAATACTAAATGAACACTGAATCTGATAACAAATATATCTCTTTTGATATAACTGAATATACGTCCTTTACTGCACTTACAAGATTTAAAATCAATAATAACAAAGAAAAGAAAGTTCAATCCAATTTCAAATGACTTTCTAAATTCTATTATTCTGTGTACAACTAAAACAGAACTTAATAATATTACCAAGGAACTTATCAGAAAGTTTCAAGATACCTAAGAACGTACCTTCTTCAAAAGATCAAGAAAACTCAAATCATCGCAAACTGATGAAGAACGACTCAACCTACTTCAAAAATACAAAAAACGAAAAGCCTCACATAAAAAGCAAATAATATCTGCAAAACGTTAAGCATGGTGCAACTATTGTTCAAACAACCAGGATACGTATGGCTCATTGTACGAAATTGAAACCAACAAAATCTTCCACCCAACGCAACTTACAGTCACTAATACAGGAAATAATGATAAAAATGTTACGAAGATGACTTTAGAAAACATCCTAGATGTTATTCTACCAAACGAAAGCATATATGATGATTCAACTGAACAAAGATTAATTCGTTTTAATCTACTTCCACGAAAATGATATCCCATTTACATCCATGGAACTCAATCGAATTATTAAAAAACTCAATAACAAAAATGCTCCTGGACCAGATAGAATCTGCATCCAAATTATACATAAAACTAATCGTAAGCTAATTCTAATCTGCAATAAATGTCTTCAACTTTGTATTTTTCAAGACTGCTTAAAAACAGGACAAATCACACTCTTCCTCAAAACGAAAAAAGTTCCTGATATTCCTAATTCCTATCGGCCAATTAACCTTCTTCAAGCTCTTGGAGAAATTCTTGAACGTTGTATTATAGGAAGACTTGAATACCATTTTCACCATCATAAATTCATTAATGAAAATCAGTATGGATTTAGGCAGCAAAAATCTACCATTCATGCAACCAGTGCAGTCCTAAACCAAATCAATGTTAATAAAATCAATAACCTACACTCCGCAATAATCAACTTAGATCTTAAATCAGCCTTTGATTCATTATGGCAGCCCTCAATTAAAGAAGCACTTAGAAATATTGAATGTCCTTATAATATCTATCAAATTATCAATAATTTCCTTGATAATCGGCATAGTCTCATTTTATATAATAATACTTTAATCAGAAGAAAACAAGTTCGTGGATGTTCACAAGGCGCATGTATGAGCGCAGAATTATGGAATATTACATTTAATAAAATTATAAAAAGTGCCTGGCTTCCTTTTGCTAAAATTACTGCTTTCGCCGATGATGTCGCATTTGTTATTAGTGGAAGGTCCCATTTAATCCTTCGAAGAAATTGTCAAGAAATAATAGCCATATTCCAGCAAGAATGCAAGAAAATTAAACTTGATATTTCATCCTCCAAATCTAGAATCATGACAAATAATAAACCTGGACAAAATCTTACTAAGCAACTTTCTCTTAAAATAAATGGCAAAAAAAATTTAGCATACTAAATCAATCAAATACCTAGGAAATTATAATACATCAAAACAAAATTTTATCGAATATCTCAAAGAACTTAAAATTCGTACACATTCTATAAGTCAAAATCTTCGACATGTGCATGGCACAAACTGGGGTTTAAATCGCCATATCACCAAATTACTATATCGTACAGTAATAACCAAAATTATTACATACGGCTCTGCCATCTGGCCATTCCCTATAACAACAAGAAAAGAAAAAATTCTTACCTCAACACAACGACAATTTACGCTTAATATTACCAGAGGCTTTGGAACTACCTCCAGTACTGCTCTTAATATCTTAGCTGGAACTATTCTACTCCATGTGGAATCCATTCAAGAAGCAATTTATTCTACAATATATCAACTTCGCCATAATATTACTTATAACAAAACCATATACATCACAGAGGATTACGAAATGCGCCCTGCTCCTTACAATAGACATCTCCTGCTGTATCACACCCAAAAATGAAAACATCAATAAAAACTAAAACTAAAAACAATTCAATTGAAGTATTTAATTATAGAATCAAATATTAATACTGACCGTCAATCTGCCATCTATGCTATCTCTAACCCAGAAAATCAGTCTTTTATTGCTCATGACATCAATAACCTCTCTAAGAAACAGATAATTTAAAAATTCATATATCATGGATAAGAGGCCATAGCAGAAATGCCGGTAACGAAACATTCGACAAACTTGTAAAGAAGCTGTTCCTAATCAAGAAAGCAATTTCCTATATACGAAATTTCCCAAATCTTATCTTCGATTCTCCATAAAAGAACAAATTACCCAAATATGCCAAGAACAATGGAATAACGCATCTACAGGTCGACGAAATTACTAGTTCTACCCCTATTGCAATACTGACACCAAGAGTACAAAATCCTTTTTAACATGTAATATTACTGGCCATGGGCCATATCGTGTTTATTTTCGTCAAAGAAACTTAATAAACACTGACTTCTGTATATGCTGCTAGAAAGGAGACAGTGATCACTATCTTTTCTCATCTCCTCTCAAGAAAACGTATCCTGTTCGCGCACCCAGAAATATTGATATATCATTCAAAAGAACGATCAGAAAATTTCAACATGTTCATTCTAATATGAAACAAATTCACCAAAACTTAACACAATTGGATTAAATCCATGCAGAGTAACCCCATCTACAACAGACGAAATATAACAAAATATTTAATTTTCACCCTTGTAGAATTTTAAGATAATTATCGATCTTTGTCACAAATACTTATTTCTACTGATCGTAATAAAAAAAGCCTTGCAAAATCCATAATAAACAGTATGAAATATAAAAATTGAGTCGTGAGAGTAAACTAGAACTGAATAGGTGAGTCATGATACTGATTTGCTGTGTCATGACAAAAATGAGCTATGAATATTGTATGAATCATGTAAAATATATGAACTTAAACGAGGAACTTTTTATGATCTCTCTAATCATGAACACTTTACTGACTTATGAACTCTGCCTAATGAATACTGAAAACTATTTGAGATCATGAATTCTAAAATACAATTTTATTCTCTTCTACATGTTATACTTATATTTTATTAATTTTATTATATGATTCATCATGTATTATCCTATATTTTAGCACTTTATTCAAAATTATAATTTTATTATAATGGCACATTATGTGTTATTGTATACTTGATGTATTATTCTACATATATTTTTCTTCTATTTTAAGAATTATTCCAAATTTGCCATATGATATCTCTACATATAATAAAAGAAAGAGTCTGTCTGTGTGTTCTGTGTGTTTCTTTCCTTTGCACTGCGCGTAAGCTAATAGACACACGGCTACAAAATTTGCTACATAGGTGTATCTAGACAAGGGCCAGTGCACCTCGAAGCGATTGTTTCGAAATTCTAATTCGAATTTTTTTTTAATTTTATGTTTTGTGACGAAATCGCGTCGTTTTGAGACATAATGGCCTATAGGAAAGCGAGATTTTACTCTACACACTCCATTTTCAAATCGTCATGAAACGTAAGCACTTAGATATTTTACGATTTTAAAATATATTTCTTGTTTCAATAAATCGATTAAATACGATTTTATTTAACAAATGGAGCTTAACACATTTTCAAAGGGATATTTTCTAAAAAAGTTTATTTTTAAAAATGTACAGTTTATTTTTCTTTGATTTTTGGACACGTTAAACTTTCATCCTTGCGACTGCTTTTACAAAAGTAATTTTGGAAAACTGATAATATTTTGTACTTTTAAAAATATGTTTAAATGAAGCTTCCGAGTACACTTCACACATCTCACATCTTTAAAAATGTGATTTTGGAAACAATTTTCCTGTCTTATTGTTGTTGATAGATTTTTGATGAAATCGCATCATTTTGAATAGTTTCATTCTTTTAGGGCGCACCAGCGGCCGAGCGGTAAAGTCGCTGAACACTGGTAGTTCGGTCTGAGGTTCGAATCCCGCGAACGGGCTGGCTGCATGGGTGTTTTCGTGGTTTTCCCCACGTGTATACGACCAAGTTTCCCTTAGAAAGTCCTCCACGAAGGCATCCCTCCTCTTAGGCAGATAGCTCTAGTGTGCTTTTCCATAATTAAAATACACACCAATACACCATTGTTTTAGAAATATGGGTTTGGCAACAAGTTTTCATCGTATTTCTTATGTCACTGTTTTTAAGAGATTGGCATATTTCATTGTCATTTATATATATGTAATAATAATATTCCATAATCAAGAATACACTTGAAATTCTATCTGTATGTCTTTTCATTTTTAATGGCGACGTGCTCTTATTTGAAAGTACGCGGAATTAAATCCACAGCCCCGTAGTCAAGTTGTTTTTCCCGCCTTTTCTACACGTACAGTTATAGAATGTTCTCGAAATATTTAAAGCGAACTGGATTGGCTGACGTCATTTTTGGAAGCTCCGCCTTTCCAGAGGCTATAAAAAGACTCGCAAAAGGAATATCGGGGCTTTTTGTTAAATGTTACGATGCAGTAAACTTCATACAAAAAGTTATTAATAATTCTTTTTTATTTACTCCGCATATCTGATTTTTGTAACTGCTATTTCGCCTGAATAATAATAAATGGATCCTGTTTTTTAAACTTATCATCTGATAATTTAAGCTAAGACTACATTTATGATTCTTCAAAAAAAAAAAATAATAATTTCTTAAAATATGTTCTTACTTGGCTGTTGAGTACACTATTTAATCTTGCTCGTTTTTGTGCTGCTAAAAAAAACACAGCATAAATGATTGAAATTCTTCACATATATATATATATAATACATTTTTATTAATTTTTTTTGATAAAGTTGTTCTGTAGAGTAAAATTCTGCGCGGAATTTTATGTTTTTTGAGTTGTTTTCATGTTATTTTTTGCTTATTTCACTTTTTGTAAGATACTGAAAAGTTTTGCATATTTTTTTTTTCTTAAACGGAAAGTTCGTTAATTTTTTATTAGGTTAATAATTATTTGCATTAAGAGATATAGCTTATTTCATTGTAATTTTTTTCTCTTGAAAATATAAGATAAAATATCATTAATTATACTTTGTTTTCAAGAAATTTTTTGTTTCTTGTATTATTTTGTGTTATTTATTGCTCATTTCACTGTTTTTAAGATTTTGAAAAGTTCTGAGTGATTTTTTTAGGAAACAAAGTTCTTAACCTCCTTTATACCATTTGAGTTCTTAAGATTTTGCAAAGAGAAGTTGGTTAATTTATTTATTAGGATAATTAATATTTGTATTAAGGGATATTGCTTATTTCATTGTAGTTTTGTTACACGTAATAACTTTTTTTATGAAGTTGTTCTGCAGAGTAAAATTCTACGCTGTTTTTAAATTTACCGTTTGGTGTTTCTTTCAGCCATTTTTCCGGTACATTTATAGCCAGACGAAGCTGCTAGTGTTCTATACAAGCTTGATGTAAAACCTGTTTTATTAGATTTCCCTCCTTTCCCAACAGCACAAAGTTTCGAGTTCTGGTCTCATCCGATGGGCTAATAATTGATTTACCCACTACAATATTACTACTACCTTCTAATGACCCTTTTTCTAGTTTTTTTCATTTCTTCTATTAACCGTTCTCCCTTTTTGTCCTCCTCACTTAAAAACTAACTTCTAAATCTCTCTTTAAAGAACTATCAGCAGGTTTATTCTTCTTCTGGGCTTCCGTCCGTGCTCTATTCGGTTAGTGATTGGGAGCTATAGATGTGCAATCTTTAATGAAGCTCCAACACTTTTACCTGTACATGTATGTATCTAAATGAAAGTGGCTCGTTTTGATGTTATACTAGCGAAACACCAAAAAAAAAAAAAATCTTGATTTAAATGATGATGATTTAAATAATTTAGCTGGTATTTTAAGGATGAGGATTTATACTAACTGCTGATGATTTTTTATTTAAGTTATCGTGATTATATGTTATAGTGATGAAGAATGTGATTAAATGAGTATGATGGTAATAAAACTTTAGGTGATAGTACTTTGTATTCAGGTGATTTTTTTTTATTTGACGACTTCATTGATGATGGTGTAGATGATATATAGTTTCGTATGATTAGTATGGGAATGATGATGTGATTTGTGTGATTGTGGTTTATTTTATTCTGACGATGGTGATAGTGATCCGATGGTTTAAAATGATGATGATGTGTTTTGTGTGGTGAGGAATATTTAGATGATTTTGATGATGATATAGATTTGACTGATGAGGATTTTATAGCTGATATGATAGTGATCTATAGAATAGTTTAGAGGGTTTCGGCAGTGGAGACGATGGTTAAATGACGATGAAGAAGAAGATGATTTGGGTTACATTGCTTTCTATTTAGGTGAACTGGAGGATTATAATTTATCTATCTCGACGATGAGGTTAGTGACGATGTTAAACTGATGTTAAACCGACGGTTTAACCTGATGATATGTTTTGGATGATGGGGATAATTTAAATGATTTAGATGATAATTTTGATTTATCTGGTGATAATTTTATAATCTATATTCTGGTGATTTAGATAAAAATTTAGATGATCATTTACATGGTTTAGATGATGAAGATACTGATCAAATGAGAATGGTGTTCTTGATGATGAAGCTTTAGATTATACTGATTTTTTTATTTAATTTGAACGATGATGATTTATCTTAATTTGGCGATGTTTTCAATGATGATGAAATGATATATATATGACGGTTTGAAATGATGATATCTTTTGGATAGTTATGATTATTTAGCTGACTTAGATGCTGATTTAAATTTAGCGGATGAATTTGATTGGATTTTGAAGATTTATATTTAGATGATCATTTCAATGGGTTAGATACTGATTTAGATGATGATTATTTAAACAATACTAGGGTCATCTGAAAAATCAATTTTCCGCACACCATAAAAAAAACAAAGCACTATAACTTTTAAAGACCTACTGCAAAAGATACAGCTATATTTCAGCTGCTTCTCAGCATAACAAGCATCGGAACTGTATCAATTGTTATATCGTCGGTTAAGTATATGCAGTCCAGTCTCATAGAAGTCTGCCGCCTGGGAAGGAAGGCAGCCTGTCATAGTTGCCTGCAACATTTCTCTTGTGGTAAAGTGATGCCCGGACAGGAAAGTCTTCAGATGCAAGAACCAGTGGAAATACTTGAAAGCAACATGGGAGCTATAGGATGGAGGCTCAGACACCTATGGAATTCGCCGTATGCGTCAGATGTTGTCGGGGTACAACACAACACCAGCACTGATCACGTAGTGAAAACATAAAAATTGAGCAATACCGCAGCCGGGACTCGAACCAGGATCTCTCGAATACGCTCCGAGTATGCTATTGTTACATCACGAAGGCATGCAGAAAGTCAAAATCAAGAAAACGCCCTTGCAGCTGGCCCTTTCGTTCGCGTGGATTGGAACTAGTGCCCAGCGACTTTAATTCTCTATTGCTAGTGGGACCCTCACATGCTGAGCGTATAGAAATAGCTTCTAAAATTGTATATAACAGTGTAAACAAAATTTCAGAGCAGTTTAAATCCGTATGTACTGATACTACAATTATTTTCAAATAATTTTCATATTTAATGCAATTTAATAATAGAAAGGAATTTGCCTTAATATATATCTTTACAAATCTATTGCTTTTATTTCTGTGATTGCAAATTTTTATAATTAATGTACTGGTGCGCAATATGGTAATCAAACCCAATATGGTAATCTGAGTAAAGCGTTCATCAACATCTGTAGATTCATACAGAACACATAGCTGGAAACAGCAACAAAGGGAATTCTGGAAACAGGCATCCACATGCCAACGCAATATACACTCATTGTCATAAAAATTTGCACACCAAGAAGTAACTGTGAGATCGTAAGGAGATTTGGCATGAAGATACATGTCGGGTAAATATGGAAATGCTTAGAAATGCAGCGTTAGAAATAGCCAATTGCGTAATGCCACTTGATGGCGTTGAACTTGGTTCTTCTTGGGGTATAAAACAGGTAAGCAGAGATTGTTTGAGTGTCTTCTCAATGATAGAGAAAAATTCCAGAGACCTGAAGAAGAAAAACTTATTTATACTTTAACCTTTAGGCCTATCCTAATTTACGCCTCATCTGCTTGCGCTGTGGTTACGGATAAGAGCATCTGTAAACTGAAAATTTTACAATCTAAATTTCTCCGTCTGGTAATTAATGCACACTATTACGTGCGTAACGACCAGCTGCATAAAGACCTCAAATTGGACGTAAAAATATCTCAATCGAAGAAATGAAGGTTTTTTTACGAAAGCCCTTGAGTGCGATACTCTGAGCTATTTCGCTACCTTCCATTATGAACTGTTAGACGAAAATCGAACACTAAGACCCTTTGTAGCTCATATGATTGATACAAATTTTCCTAACTAATTTGCGAATATTGAAATGCTATCGTGACCTGTATATAGTGTAAATAAATTTATCTTATCCATCTTAAGTTTCATATTGTATTACTGTTTGTAAAAAATGCTGTATAATATCCTCACAACAAATCAGCAGACATTATCAACTCACGAGACACAGGACAGCAAATCAAAACTCCTCCAGACCAATGAGTTGAAATTTCCCCACCCACGTGGCAATGGTCACACTCCTTACCTCACCCTCAGCGCTCCTTCAAACACGACAGCAGTTAGTCAAGAAATGCCACACCCAGGCTTCGAACGGCACTACTTCAGAGAGACGGATCACGTTACGCAGGTTCGCATGATAATTCTAGCATATCAGCGGAACTAGGAATTGTTTGAGTGTACTTAATATTTTACTCAGGAAACGCTGAGGTTGACATGCCGTTACGCTGCCATCGAAGCCAATATCAGCAGCTGTCACAGTTCGAGAGGTGGAGAATCATCCGGATGATGGAAGCTGGGTGGTTAGCTCGGCGAGCAGCTCGTCAGGTTGGCCGTTCTGAGTTTTCTTTGAGGAGGTGTTCGACCCAGTGGACATGCGACATGCGACGGAGGACGTGGGCACCACCCCTCCACCATAGGTTAATTGGTGTAGCACCACGTCCACCTTTATCTAAAACAGCCGTGAAGCCACACAAGGGCCCCACACCTGGCGCCCAAACCCAACGCCTAATTCACCCCGGTGGCGGTCCTACTGTCTAAAACTGCCCCCGGGAGCTCACTCCATCCTACCGCCCGGGCACATTATTTATTTAATCATAGAAATAATATACAGATGGCATTACAATGGCTACTCATATGATTACATGCATTTTCTGGTTTTACATACAGATTTTTCTTTCTGGCACATTATATTGCTTTCTAGTACATTATAATTCTGTTTGTTACATTGTTATTCGATTATTACATATGATTGTCTGTAATTACTGATACATATAGTACAGTCATTGGATTTCTGTTTATTAGTTCGGTTCATTGGTAGTAGTTCATGTGTTATAAGCTTTGAGACATTCATAGTGTCGTCCATCCTCGGGTTCCTGCTAAACTTATTCGCTGCAGTTTATATTCACATCCCTTATTTGCTGCAGTTTTATATTCATATCCTGTTGTGAACGTTTGTTTTTGCACCTGTAATAGTGCTTGCTATCAATAGAAACTTATTTACATATTTACACCATTACATAACTCTCTTTCCACATTGAGGCAACACTTGTAATGTTGCTTGCTAGACTGAGGAGGCTTAATTACATATTTGCACTATTTATGCTGAAATCAATTTGCGACGCACTCGATTAATACTTTCGCATCAATCATATTTACATATTTACTTACGCGGAGCATATTACATATTACAAGCGATGCTTATGAAATCTATTTACATAGTTACATTCTTGAGTATTCTCTTAAATACTAGATGTATAATCTTTACTGATACCATTGGGCCTTATGATTGCATAAGATTTCTTATATTAAGGATGGCCTATATGCACATTTTCGAGTATACAGTGCACATTTTCGGGTACATATGTGATAATGCTGTGTGCCAGTAAATTGGAGTACACTTGAAAACACACTTGATTAACACGCTTGCTTAATAAACACATTTGCACTGAGCATATTTACGTTGTACTTTGAGGGGGATGCACTGTACATTGCTTGCTTGCACCACTCTACATTTCTGTTTGTATTGCTTGTTGAAGGTATGACTCATGCAAATTTATATAGTATTACTCGCGAGCTTATTATATTTATTTACATACTTAATACTCTCATTGATTCTGGGTCTATAATTTTTACTGCTGAAATTAAATCTTATAGTTGCATAGGGTATTTTATTTTGAGGATAACATACGGTTTATGTGACGGAGCTCAATTTGGCACAAATCCAGATTAAGTTCCGCTAATTTGTCCATTAGCTGCACAATCTTTTTAATTAGGTGCCGTTGCTTAATCAGATATTTACAGAACGGTTGTCTGTTATTATCTGGTAGTCTAATGTGGAGACCCTCAGTCAGCGGGCATGTCTCCAAGTAATGCTCTGGCGAGCCCGGTTCTCCACATGCGCACTGACTTGTATTGCAGAAACCACATTTGTAGAAAATGTCAGGAAAGGGACCATGCCCTGAGATAAACCTTGCGAGCTGCGTGTTTGCTATATTTCTGTCTGTGTCCACATAACCACAGAAGTAATGGGTCCTCCTCTCTGTGTTGCTCTCGTCCCATTCACATTGCCACTTCCCCATGGCTTTCAATCTCAGCGTACGCTTAAAGTAAGAACGCGGCCATGGTATAACTGTCTCTGCTATTGCTGTTTCTGTGGTGGCCTCCTTTGCAAGCTGATCTGCCATTTCATTCCCTTCATGGCCCTCGTGTGCTTTTATCCATTCTAATGTGATCTTAAAATTTGGATTATTTCTAAGGGCCTTCTGTATCTCTTGAATAATTTCAGAGGGATGGTCGGGGTTCCATATCGCATGTAATGTTGACAAGCTGTCAGTTTTTATTGTGGCCTGCCTGCATCTTATGGAATGTACATAGTGGATTGCTTGCAATATGGCCAAGGCTTCACTTTGGAAAACGCTGTTGTTTTGTCTGAGCCGGCCCTTCCATTTTTCTATGATGAACCCTGCCTCATGGCGGCGTAGGCACAGCCCACTTTCTAGTCCAACTTTGACCCGTCCGTGTAAGCTGTCAGGCCAAGTGGCTGGTTATTATCCTTAGGCTTCACCGAGACGTATACCCCTCTTCCTTTAGCCGCTGGGTGTACATCCAACGGGTTGCAGCTTTCCTCATACTCCTCAGGGGAGTAAATTTCTTCATCAAATGTGACCATTTTTTTAGTTGTAAGACTTGCTGTCGTGCCGCCTCCTCCTCAGCACGGATGTGCAGGGGCAGTAAGCCTGCCAGCACATTAATTTCTTCGCTTGAAGTGGTGCGATAGGCCCGGGTAATACCCAATGCAAAGGGTCGTTGAATGGCATTAAGGTGTGTTTAACCTTTCTCCCTTGCATTGTATAGGCCCATACTGCCGCAGCATACGTGACTATTCTTTCTACCACTGTGGAATACAGCACCTTTTGTATGTGGGGGTTCAGTCCCCATTTATATCCATAGAACATCTTCATTTGTCGAGCTATTGCAGTTGTCCTTAGTTTAAGGCTTTGCACGTGGGGGATCCAATTCATTTTTTCGTCAAAAATGACGCCAAGGTATCTGAGTTTCGACACTATCTTAATCCGCTCTCCATTAATTTTTATTGTGGGCCTGCGTGACGTCATTTACAGGGCGACGACCGTCACATCATACAACATGCACGCGTAGAGCCAACTGCCTCATTGGCCGCTATCCGGACACAGGCAGCTGCTTCAATACGGAATCCTGTGTCTTCCCGAACCATCGCAAAGCGCCTGGTTTGAGGGACATCCAGTATAGTAGCACCCATTACGTGTGCTGCCAACTACACCCACCCGACGACGCCTCCGTTTCGAGTGATTTCGCGCACAACAAGATTGTACTTTAACGGAATGGAACCAGGTCACCTTCAGCGACGAATCTAGATTCAATTTGACCAGTGATGACAATCCCTTTCGTGTGTGGAGCACTCGTGGTGAACGCCTCAATCCTGGATCCGCTTTACAGCGACAGACCGTTCCCACAGTTGGTGTGACGGTAAGGGGTGCCATTGCTTACGATACACGGTCACGCCTAATATTGATCCATGGCACAATGGCAGGCCAGCGGTACGTCCATGACATCCTTCAGCCACATGTGTTGCCACTCATGGCAGGGCACCCAAAAGCCTGTTTTCAACAAGACAATGCTCGGCCACACACAGCACGGATCTCACAAGACTGCCTTCGGCACATTACCATCCTTATCTGGCCTGCTCGATCCCCAGATTCGTCACCAAGCGGGTCCATCTGGGATCATTTGGGATGGCGAGTTGGACAGCTGACGAGATTAGCCGAAGCAGAGGCGCATTTACAGCAACTGTGTAACGATATGTCTCAGGACACCGTACGGAACTTGTATGCCACAATGCTCGCTCGTATTGCATCGTGCATTCGCGCTACAGGTGGTTTAACAGAGTACTAAAACTTCCGTTCATGTGTACTTTTTTCTGCAATAAATTATCCTCTTTTCTTTGATTTTCTAATCACTTACTTATATCAAAGTAATAATTATATATGTAAAATTTCGTTTAATTCTGACAACTCTCTCTTTACACAAATTTTTATGGCAATGGTTGTATTTTAATATTAACAAAACGAATCCTGTACTTTCAATTAAAAAATATTGCTCGTTTTTTGCATATCAGTTTTCGAGTATTTTTTATACGGTATAAAACTTTATATACTCTCCTTGATTTCGCATCAAGAAATGTTCTATTTCTCATTTTTGGAATGGAACTGCATTGTCTCTTAGAGATGAAGCGGTGGTTTTCTAATGTTTTCTGTCACAGCTGGAAAATTTTTCTGCATGTTTATTACTTCTATGCGTTGCAGCAACGTAATTCCGAACGTAGATTGGAAACTTCAGTGCCAACAATGCTGCATTTAATGTATAGTGTGCGAATATATAGGAAAATTTCAAAATTATTTTATAGTAATAATTTTCACAGCAGTATGGCAATCCAGACTTGTTTCTTTAAATAAAAGAACTAAGAGGCAAAAGTTAGCAATTTGAACATTTTATTGTGAAAAGTGTTTTCCTGGAATATAGCTCCAGTTTTTATTTTTTCCATTCACGAGGATCTAACGGGCTGAAAATGAGCACCTAACCCAGGGATGTTTCATATAATTTCTTTAAATATAGTACAGCGCGATAATATCGTGTGTGATCAACATGAAAAGTAATACAACGGATATAAGTGCTTCGACAAAAATGCTGTTTCGAGTCTAATGTCCCATCAGGGACAAACGTCCGTTTCTGCTCATTAATAACCAAATGCGAAAGGAATACTAAAAAATAAAAACTATTATAGAGACGTAAAATGATAAAAAGAGGAAAAGATGATACTAAAATAAGTGTAATCTCAGAGGAAGTGAGTAGGCTATGGTCGGGGGAGGAGAATCTTAAGACTTTCATATTTAAAACGGTAAAATACCTTTATTAACCCATTAATCGCCAAAACTACAAGGAATGTTTCTTTTCTCATGAAAATAATAACAAATATCAAATTAAGCATTTATAATATAAATTTACATTGAAAAAAAAAAAAAAAAAAAAAATATGCTCTCACCTGTGGAAAACGCGAGTGTTGCGTTCGCGCAACGTCAGCGGAATAAGACTACGGATGTTTAGTGAGTAGGATTGTACTCGTGTGATGTTTCTTTTGAGTGGAGCGCAGGATTACATTTTTGATGTATAACGTTTTATAAATCTACCAAATCACTTTACTTTTAATTAATTTAATTTTAAAATATACATTGTATTTCTTTTACAAATACAGATTATTTCAATGGAAAGATTCAAGCATGACAAGCTTGATTACAATCATGATGTAAAGCTACATTACATACTTCGCATCTATAAATAGTCTGGCTATGGTACTCTTTACAACAAAGTCTTTTGTTATCAACGGACTTTACGATAAAATGTCTACCATCTCCATACAATGGTTTTTGAATGCTGAATATACTAGGTCTTGCCATTCCTTTCTTGTTCGCCACCAGATTCTGCAATTTCTGGGGGAACAACAACAATATCAGTTTCATTCTGGTCATTATTAACATTATCATCATCTATTTCTTCATCAAAAAATCTTTGAAGGGTAGGGCTTCTTCTAATGTAAGATACCTCGTTCTAGGCATTTTTAAACAACCAGAACATGAACCAGAACATCGAAAGGAATGAGTGAAAAAGAAGATCGACTACCCTTTTCCTGCTGACGTCAGCGCAACACTTATTTTCCTTTCCTTTCCAAATCAAATTTAAACATCTGAGTGATGTAATGTTCTGATAAACGGTGACCTTGACTAAAAATAGATCACTCATAAAGACGGCGATTCTTTCTTTAAATATTTTCAGCAAAAATACACGGTCGATAATTTTGCTTAAAGTATGAGATTAATTATTATAAACAAAATGAATTGTTGAAGGCAAATATTTTTTACAGATATAATCTTCATAATATTCCCTACACAAAATCATCTGCTGGTATAAAATATTTTAGGTAGTTATATTTATATACGCATTTATTTTGACCGTTGCGTGAACGCAACACCAGCGGTTAATGGGTTAACAAAAATAAATTATTGTATGTTACATATCCAGTATGTAAAAACAGGATTTGTAAACATTGCAAGAATACGATTAATCATTTAAAGTGTCAATTGTTTCAAACAAATAGTAAATGTTTTCTCATAAAGCTAAGCATAAAATTAATTTCGGTAATATAAGAAAATATTTTTGAATGAAAGTGATTCTGAAGGGCATTTGTCAGTTATATTCGAGTATTTCGTAAATTGTATATCTGATATTCGAACTAAAATTGGTTTGGTAATCGCGAATAAATATGTCACTGCGCAGTTAGGGAGGAGCCTTGCAAAAAGTTAGCATCTTTCAGAGATGATATTTTGTCACCATACAGAATCTGAAGTGTAACACAGGATGGCGTCTAAATGAGGTTATCTCTAAATTTTTGAGTTAAATTTTTCCCTGTGATGGTGAAATTGGCTGTTATGTCGAGGGTCATACTGCAAGGAACTCCTTTGATACTGCCCGTTGATGATACGCGTTCTCTGCTTGGCAAAAGAAATCGAATTTACCCATTATCGAAGTAGAACAGTCTTCACATTTGTTAATTTTCTTGAAATTATCACAACGAAATTGTTGCTCACACGCCTGAAGGTCATTGGATTGAGGTAAATTATAGTAATGCAACAGAGAACCGATATTATCCTTAAGAGCGAAAGCGTATGCTTCAATACCGATACGTTTCAAATTTTCGATGAGCAAGTCAACACGTGCACAGCGCGAAGTATCACATTTTGAAACATCCAGAGATAATAATTTATCCAAATAATTATGGTCGAACATCTTATTATTCGGAAATAGCCAAAATGTCTGAAGTGTCACACGAAAAAAATTAGTAGAAGATTACACATCCAGGGACATAGTATCTTTATACGAAGAGCACGAGGTATCGGCTTACGAACTAGGTCTGGTGCCATTTTAGCTCGTAAAATTCGAAGAATGTCCCAGCGGGAAAATTCAATATCTATGGCCGAAATAATATTCATAGTAATCCAAAAATATCGCAGCAATTAAACACAGCAAAACGATCACTCAAAAAATACAAAACAGCAAGGATCGCAACAGGCATAAATACCCAGGGAACGGTGGGGAGCTATATAGCGAAATGCGGCATGAAACTTCGAACGCGCACGTGAAAGAAATCTTGAAACCAAGCGTATGCTCTGACCGTCTTAAAGGGCTACATAAAAAGCGGTCCTCAACTAAACATAATTCAGCTTTTGAAGGCATAAATCAAATTTTTAATCAAAAAATATTAAAATCTTCAACACGCTGCAAATCAAACATAAGCTTTACATTTTTATTATCTTTTGTGATGGGCATAAAACTGTAGAAATAATTTAGGGACAGAACCTAGCATACAAATTAATACAAAAATAGAATTTATTCATAAGCCACCGCTCTGCCTTAAAAAGACAAAGCAGTTTCATTTAAAACAAAATGTTTATTTATTGTTATGTGTTGCAGTCTCCAACTCCAACTCGCTTATTTGCCGCGATTAACCTGCGAAATCGCAGGTTGTGTTCCGGCTATCGAACTTTGGTGCTTCTAGGAGCGCTGCAGGTAAGGAAATGCCGAACGTAGTTCTCGTGGAGACAGGATAGCAGATGCAGGGGGTGAGACCAATGTCACGTGATGAGCGATAAGACATCTGGTTGGCGATGAGGTATCCAGGCATCGTAGCGCTGTAAATCTGAAGTTTTACAATAGTTATACATAAAATAGTACTAAATCAGTTCATAAAAGGTGTGTGTTGCAGTCATAAATGCAGAAAATAAAATACGATTCCAAAAAGTAAAATAGTATATACAGGAAAAATATAAGTAATATCTTGTGGGCATGGCTGTGTGTGTCACATGATCATCCGGCTAAGATTTCTAAACATCATTATTTACAAGTCAAATAAGTTTTTCAGAGTACTACATACTTAAAAACACAAATTATGTTGGAAAATCCTGGTTTCCACTGAGTAGAAAAGCGGCATATGGACGGAGGTGCCTGTCCTCGTGTAAAATTTCATAGTGAAATAGGTTGAAAATGTCCATATGTTGGCACTCCTTAGCGGCGTCATAAAATGCCGTGTTAGTTCTTCTTAAATATTGTGTTGTAGTTCGCAATTTTAATAATGTATGTACCTCAAGAATGTACGAAAAAACCACTGAGTAAGAAATTGGTAATAACTTTTCTCATAATAATTTCAAATTTGAAATAAACTTTTAAAAATCCATAGCAATATCGTATCGAAACCTGTTTCCATGTCACATGTATTGCATAAAGAAATGTGAAATTTGAAGAACTAATTTTCCTAAATATTTAATACTCGAATCCGTATAAGTTGCATGCATTTGTTTTAGTAAAGTGTTATGACAGATTTTTTTAAGAGCTGTCGGAGACAAATGATAATATTCCTCGACAGTAATGAACGAGAATACCATGCATTTGTTCAAAAACAGAAACGAAGTATTTGTGAGATTTATTCAACATCCAAGTCTTAATTTTAACAGTTTTATATTATTTTTCTCTACTAGCCAGGTATAGTTTAAGTGTCTCAATTGGGTATCAAAACGCGTGTGTGAAAACACTGATCTGCACTTTGTTACTAGATATTTTTTCCTTAAATTTAGTTTTTTATATATCAAGGTGTCTGTAGTCAATGTGTATATTGTATTAATTCGGGAAGTTCCCTGATTCTTTAAACATGAGTATACAAGCAGCAGTGAAAGTAAAAAATAATTATGAAAACCAAATAGTCTATAACGATTTTAATGCCAAGTCATAAATAATCAAATGAATAACTTCAAATTTCTGAATTTGTTTAATATCACAATTTTCAGTTCCGGTTTTGGTGAGAATCGAAATAATATAAATTTGAATTCAAAATCATGAAAATCCTCAGGATTTTCACGATTTTGTTCTTACAAATCCTTGACATGATAAATAGTATCATAATAATGCTAAATAACTGAAGAAAAATGCATTTGCTGGCTCTCTAAGATTACTTGGATGGCCTCTAGGTTCAGACCAATAGCTTTTAAGATTAGTGTTTTTGAGCAGAATGAAACATTAATTTTTAACAGAGTTTTGGTCTAATAGTTCATGGTATCGATCTATTAGACTTTGCTGTATTTTCAGCACAAAGACCATATTCTATTTGTTAATCTGTCACAGCTCAAACAGCACGGTAACCTAATCTGCAAACTATGTTCGCTTGAGATGAGTAAACCTTGTTAGAAAGCTAAACTATTTGTGAAAACTGCATCTAACGTCTATCATTCAAATTTACTTTAACTTGTTGACGAATTTCTGGCCTTAAAAGCTATGTAACTGGAATCAGAAAACAAGTTTGATGAAAAAACAAATAACCCACATAGCACAAAAACATGCCTGGGATATCCCGAAGATGTTGCTCGCGGGGTATGCGCACATCCTCAGGACATCGCGGAATATCTCTCGAACCTCCTAAACACCTCCTCCAGAGTTCTTAGTGTCACATCCCAGTATATCCTCAGGACATCCTAACTAAGTCCCATCGACAGCGTACGGCATGTTATTAGGATATGAACTCTTACTTATTACATCCTCAGGACATCCCACTCACCTAAACACAACCCATTTTATCCAAAAATCATCCTATCTATGTCCCATCAACAGCGTATGGGATGTTGGTAGTATTTAAAGTCCTACTTACTACATCCTCAGGACATCCCACAATATCCCAATTTCCTCCTAAACTCATCTTCCCGAGTGCTTAATGTCACATCCCAGTATATCCTTTGGACATCCTATCTAGGTTCCACCGACAGTGTATGGGATGTTATCAGGATTTTAAATACTAATTACAATATACCTTTGACCTCTTAAATACATACTGTCAACTGCTTAGTGTCACATCCCAGTATATATACAGAGAAAACTTCCAGTGAAAGTATATGAAGGTGTAGTGATGATCTAAAACCTAATTACTTTACACAGATAGTCTCAAATCCTTCTCCTATGGTTACTATCGAAAAATCAGAAATGTTGAAAATATTTATACAACATATTTATGTATTTATGAATCAAAATACATGAGAAATCGCAGTGAGAAAAAGCACTGCTACCTTAATCTGTGATTATATATAACAAATTCAGTGAATTATAGTTAACAAACAGTGAAAATATTTATATTTCTGAAATATTTTATATATAACATTTTCAGTTTCGCATATGTGGCAGCTTGAGATTTTTTTTAAGTATACCAATTTTTTTAAATGTCTAAAAATTTTTGTATTTTCAAGGAAAGCTTATTCTTTCACCTTTAGTATATAAGTAATGGTAATTTACCAGATAAAATTACGTAATGGGGAATACAGAAAAATATCTAACCACTTACTTTTGACTTCATCTGCAGAGAGACTAAACATGTAGTTCAGCTAAATCTGTTATAATAAATATTTATAATAATGCTAAATCCTGCAATAACTATTAATATGACAAATTTTTGTAAACCTATTTATTTGGATGAAAACTAAACACATTCAGAAATTTATGGCACTATATTATGGTTAACAGAGGAAAAACACTTTTCAAAATTCAAAATAGTTTTTATAAATCCAATTTATCACATTTTCCTTAAATTCCTGAAAAATAATCTTATATCCATGTAAAAGAGGAATATGTATTCATCTGTATATAAAAACTCTAAATACTGGAGTTAAACTGGAGCTTAGCCATTGCCAAAAATAAATAAAATGCAATTACTACATGTGAATATAATTCATAATTAAATTTAAACAAATCACTATTAGAATGCAAATTAAAGGAAGCTTTTAAAATATTTTAACATATAGTACCTATAAACAGAGTAGCCATTATTTGTGTTGTATCATAAATTATAATACGACGTTTAGCTTAAGAGAGCTTCTCCTGACGCATGCGCCGTTCGCGTTTATCCGCGCGGTGTATGATGACGTAACTGTTTATTACGTATGTATGTATATGTATACCATTCTTACTTCTTCGCCCTTTTTTCTCTGCTGTATGCAACTATGTTTAAGTTAATCTCTGTCATTAAAAATGTTCATTGATATTACAATCTATTTAGGCTCATTTATTTCTTCAATTTGACTATTCGATTATAGTAAAATAAACATGGGGTATGCCTTTTAAATTTTTTATGTCAGAAATTAAACTCAACCTACCAGCTGAACCATATGAGCAGTTGTATCAGTCAGCCACTGGTAGGTAACCTAAATAACGAATCAACATATAAAGTTGCCAAAATAAGGAGAGAAACAAAATTATGATAATCACATCTTACCTAATCATAAAATTTAATGTGTAGGCAAGTCTAAAAAGAGTGAGAAGGAATTTATTTTGCAACACAAAGTAAAGTTGTCTTGCAGGAGCAAAAAAACTTGTCTCATGAGATAGTAAAAAATAATTAACTGTATCTGGTAACATTTATCTGACAACACATAAGTAATTGTTAACTACGTGCAGAAAATAAAATCTGGTCATGATAAGCAAAATGCAATTTTAAACTTTTGAGTTTAACTGCAGAAATCTACGAAAGACGTATATTTTATGTTGTAGCAGTAGTAAATCAAGATGCGGCTAATCTTTACTGTATGGTACACCTTGTTTTTTGTCTGAAAAAATCGCCAAGTGGTATTGGTTGTTCGTGAAATCTGGAAGCCCATTGCGACAAATAAGTTTTTCCGTTATTGTAATGTTGATAATGTTGGCGAAAATAGCCTTTGAAAAAAATAAGTTTTTGTCAATATAAAGGGGTTATTTCTGGAAATATTGCCAACGTGTTGTGATAAATTTAGTTTTGGGCTACATTTTGTAATAGTAACCCTTTTGTACGGACCCGTGTTTTTGGTTCTTACCATTCTTTTTAATTGCTATGTTTGGTTGCACGTAAGTGGTATGGTCTTGTATTTTGAACTTGCTATTATTTTGGTGTGGGTACCATCGTTTGAGTATGTCTGAGGTGAATAACAGACGATGAATTTAATTGAATTGCTTATCTGGAGGATGGAGGAAATGGTGGTGGAAAGCCTAAACGTATGCATGTGAAAAAAAAAGGTATGTTAAAAAAATGACGCTTCATTTATTTATTCGTCTCTGTGTGTTAATTTTTCTTTTTGTTGTTTAATATTTTTATGTTAGAAAATATGTATTTTTGGTAACTTATTCCTCTCTGTTTTTGTATTTTTGGTTGTCTCTGTGTGTTAAGACAGTGGCGAATATTTTCTTGTAAACATGATATTTTTAACTTTCTGGTTTTCTTAAAGTGAAAATAGATCAATGTGTACATGTGCAAAGTTAAGGCAGTGCACAATACCTAGTTTGTGCAGTTTTCTGTTTTTTTTTTTAAGTTAAAATAGGTCGATGTGTACATGGACACCAAGTTTGTGTATGTCTTTGACTTCTTATTTTGGTTTTGTGTAACGGCAATCTTGAAATTTGTGCCGATTCTTCCAGGTGACGATCTTGATATAAAATAAGAAACGATTTGCCAAGGGTTACCGTAGAGTAAATTTTTACCAAAGATGTTCTACCATAATCACCATTTCAGTGGTTTAAACACTAGTGGAACAGTATTCAGAGATGAAGATTTCAGTTTTGTTTACACAGCATGATGGTTTAGGCACTCCAGCCGTTACGGTGAACAAGATTATAATAAACATAGCCAAAACAATTATCTATAAATATCGACGTATAAAACTGCATGAACTAATATATTTCTTATGCTAGTATGTACAGAATCCTTAATCGAAGTGAAAATGAGAAGACTGTGCCTGACTTACGTGATTACAAACTTACTCTGAGCCGTTTTTCTGTGACTCTTTTACTGTGTAGAGCTGTATAGAGATTTAGAATTAATCAGTAAAGGCTTGCAACGTAATAACGTCACAAGAGGCTTTTTTCTCGACAAAGCTAAGACTTTCGATCGTGTTTGGCTGGGTGCTCTTATTTACAATTTACACATTTCGGGGCTCCAAGAGTACATTAAACACATAATTAAATCCTGCATGACAGGTAGACACTTTGTCTTTCGTGTCACAGGAATTCTCTCTACACCTAAACTTTTCCTTGCAGGCGTCCCCCAGGGAAGTCTTCGCGGACCTATACTTTTTAATATATACGTGAATGACATACCCACTCTGAACAACACAAAACTCGCAATGTATGCTGATGACACTGTGATCCTTACACAAGGCCGGCTATACAACAGCTACAAAACCACATACATGCATTAGAGACTTGACTCATCAGATGGAAAATTAAGGTTAATGTGGAAAAGACTCAGGCAATCCTGTTAACAAAAAAGGAGAAGTTCAATAAAAACCTACATTTCTACGGAGTGTCAATTCCCTGGTACAGGCAAGTCCGACCAGGCCCGGTCGTTACAAAAACATAATACAAAAATTTCACCCTTTGGTGAAATTTATCGAACTTCTTAGTAGCTGAGTTTAAGGTCAGGTACATGTCATTCACAATCATTTCCGGAATTTATCCCTCCATCTTTTCTCAGAAACTGAGTAGCCGGGCTTCCCAGGCCCGAGACCCTCGCTAGCATTGTCATTTAAAAATGTGAAAGATGTCAGGCAGTTGCAAAAATGTCACGCTATTTGATTTATGACGATGAAATGAAAAGATTACAGAAACTATTAGCCGAAATGTTGACTGATGAAGATTCAGTTAATGAAGAAGACGAAGAAATAATTGATGAAGAACAGTTTAGTGATCACCAATCGAATTCTGAAGAGACATTAGATTCAAGCGATGAATCTAGTAATGAATTCAGCATTTCTGTTTCCGTGAATTGATATCTTGTCAAAGATAGCCATCAAATTTGAAAGGTAGAGAGCTGCTCGACACAAGAATATTACAGAAATCAGATCATTTATCTGTCTTCTTTGTTTTGGAGAATTTTGTTTTAAAATAGAAGGCTTCTCACGTAAATGTTGCGAAGTTTGGGCGACTGACGGGACAGGGCTTGACATTTTTCATCGAACAGTGTCTCATAAACGTTTTTTAATCCTAATGAGATGTTTGGGATTTGATGACCTAAGAGATCGTCCTTCTAGAAGAGAAATGGATAAACTGGCTCCGGTAAGAAATGATTTTGAAAAGTTCGTTAAAAATGCTGGCGAATACATCACAACTGACGAAAAATTAGGACCTTTTATAAGAAGATGCTCCTTTCTTCAATACATTCCAAGTAAACCTGCAAAATATGGAATTAAAGTTTTTGCTGTTTTTGATGCAAGGACATTTTGTACTTCAAATCTTGAAATTCATGCAGGAACACAACCCAAACGGTCGTGCAGCTCAGAAAATGGTCTTGATAAAGTAGTCAAGAGGTTTAGAGAGCCTATTTTGAATCCAGGGCGCAACCGTACCGTGTACAACTGGTTTACCAGTTATACCTTGGTAAAGAATCACCTTGAAAAGAAAATTACGCTCGTGGGAACTATCAGAAAAAATAAAAAAGAACTGCCAATATATTTTACTTGTGGCAGAAAAAGAGAAGTTTGATCATCATTATTTGGATTTCAAAGAAATATGACATTAGTTTCCTACACACCAAACAAAAATAAATGCGTTGTTCTATTGTCCACCATGCATAATGACAGAGCCATCGATGTTTCGACTGGAGAAGCAAATAAAAAAAACAGAAATTATGACTTTTAATGATTTAACAAAGGGTGCTATAGATGTAGTAACCATTTATAGTACTGCTAGAATTAGCAACAGATGACCAATGGCAGTATTCTTTAGTATGTTCAACATTGCAGCTATGAATACTAGAATATTATTGTTATCTTCGAGGACGCCAGTAGTGCAATATAGAAAACGAAGTTTATTTATCAAAGAATTTGCATTAGAACTTTTCAAGGATCACATTCAAGAAAGAAGCTCGCAGCAAAATTTCCACGCGAATTGAGTGAAAAATGAAATTGCAGATATAGGGAAAATTGGGAAGGACACTCGCGAAAAAAACAGGAGTGTTCTAGGGAAAGATGCCATATATGTAATAGCGTAAAGGACCGAAAACCACAAATTTGCTGCGCTAAGTGAGAGAAAAATGTTTGCGGTAAACACAGCGCGATTTTTTGCAAAAAAAATGTGAAATGTAAGTTTTTTTTTGAAAATATTTCTGTAAAAATTTAATATTACATAAATTAGTATTAAATTTCGTTTGCTCACAAAAAGAAATCAGTCTGATTTTTTCTGTTAATGATAAATAATTTCAATCTTAAAAGTGTATTAAAATACAATTTTTTTAGAATTATTAAATTCAAAGTATATTTTTATATTTTATATACTTTTTATTATTTAATTTTTTTCTTCGATTACACAAACAATTTTATTTTTATTTCGTTAAGAAATAACGTTTCGGACCTACGGAGCCCGACGCGCGTCCTCGCGTAGCTAAAAGCAGCGCGCGTCTTCGCGGGTTAACAGCGTGAAATAGCATTCTTTCTATAGACAACAAGTTACTCATTTAACAAGTCCCTTCTACGTCCAATATTGCCTTATGCTTGCTCTGTTTGGGCTTATTCTAGTTGATCCTTAAGGAAGAAATTGAAAACTGCACAAAACGGGGTTTTGAGACAAATTAGTAATGTTTTATGGTAGCTTCGGATTTACAGATTTGCATGCTGAACTGAAAATTGACCACATTTTAACCTTTTACTATCGCCTTGCTAAGAAATTCTATAAAGACATAGAGTTTATTAACAACACTGCAATTAAAATTTATGATTACGACGCAAATGATCAATGTAATATCAAAAGTCCTATGGCCGTTCTTAGTTACACTCTTGATTAAGCTTAACTGCACCATGGCTACCTTATATATAGTATGATTTTGTATTGTATGTAACTGTTTACTTTTAACTTGAGCTCCTTACTTAATTTATTCTATGATTATGATCACATTTTTAATAATGCTGACTGGGTCTTGTATTTACCAAATGTTTGCTTGACAATTTTCATGTGTTCATTTATTATTGTTCCCAATGGCTCGACGGAGTTTGCAGCTTTTCTGGACAGCATTTTCATCACCGAATCATGTATGCGTGTTACAAATATTCATCAAGTCATTTATTAAGGCCATTATAAATAATTATTTGAAAAAAAACCCTTAAGATATCCTGGGCATATTTATATAATACTATAAGTTGTAACTTTGTATTGTACCCGAAGTGGCATATTTTCATTTGTGGATAGGGTCTAAGACCCAGGCACCCCGGTGCTACACCATCACTCGTTGCGTAATCTGTTAAAAGATGCCTAACACTCACAAAGACCTCACAAAAACTGACTACTATCAGCCCTCTTTTCGATGCGAGCAAAATTTTGAAAAGGTTATCCATGCCAGAATACATCCTTTTTTGACAGATTTCCCGCACAGCAATTTGGCTTTAGAAAAAATCTCTGTGACGAAGCAGTTGGTGCGTCTGACAGAATTTATTAGAGGTGCCTTTAATAATAAACAATGTGTTGTCTTAGTCATGATAAACGTGGCTAAAGTGTTCGATAGCGTCGGCCCGAGGGTTAATTTTCAGGCTTATTTAAGCTCGAGTTCTCTAGGGAATTAACCCTAATTGTGAGTTTATTTATCACTGAGAACATTTCATATCTGCATTTCATATACTTTGAACAGGAAGCAGGTGTGCACTAATGATGGTCAGAGTTCAGTTTGATGTCCCATATTGTGCACTACTACATATTTGAAAAGATAAAATTATTTTATTAACAAAGGCAAATATTGTGTGTAATATATCCAATTTGTACAGAGTAGAATTTGTAAAGTGTAGGACTATGTACAAAGCAGAATGTTTTAAACAGTGTAAGAATACAAGTAATCCTTTAAACTGTCCTGAGTCGCAAACCACTAATAAACCTTTTCCCACTAATCTGATAAAATTAATTTCTAAAATATAGGAAAACTCATACGCATGAAAGTGTTTGTGGAGAGAGGAGATTTTTCAATTATATGCTGTCACAGGGGGTGATTAATAGTTATTAAATTCATTTTATCGCTTAGGCTGTGAAGCAGATATTGTTAAAATGTTTGCATGTCAGTTTAAACTTGTGTTCATTTCTCATATTAAGCAGTATCATGAATGAATAACTTTATTTACCAGTCGACAATGCAAGTTTTTAATTTTCTGCATTCTTTTTTCAACGGTTTTATTGGAACGTTTTTATTATGTAAAAGGCTAAAACACTTGTCTGACGCCCACACTTCACTGAAGATTAACATTTATTTGCATTCTTTCCTATCGGATTTCACAAACAGAAAATCAGTTACTGTTCTTTTTAATTTCACGGTGGTTTAATTCTTCTACTCCAACTTAACGTTTATCAAAACTACGTGATGATGCAATAAATCGAATCGATGCGATCGAAGCCAACTCTACATCAATGGCATTCCTTTAAAAGAAATTCTCAATTATTAAACCTATGATTCTATGCCCGGATTTACATTAACATGCTCTCGTTTGATATTTTATTACAAATACTTAATTTTCACTTGTAATTAATAATTAAAATTTTGCCTCAATGTATAGCTTAATGCCTTAATGTTTGACTATCATATGGGAGTGTCTACTCTAGATTATGTATCCTGACGGGTTTCCAAATATCAACCACCTGCCTTTTAAACTGGTAGTTTTCATCTATCACATTTATCTCGCATTTAGTTCTCAATTTTTCGCACTACTTATAAAACTCGGAATTAAAGCATGTTTACTTTCATTATCGGAATTCGAACATTCGTCAGTTGTCTCGTACCATCTTTCAAGCTTGTTATTTAAACTACAATTAAATTCCTGTGTTTACTTCCACCAAGCATAATCATCCTATAAGCCACGCCTCTCCGCTATGTTGGGTTACCAGCCCGAACATAACTTTGCATTACGCTGTGTCGGCGAAGCGGTTATCGTTTGTAATTTCAATTTTACACCATCGCTTAAGCTGCAGAGGGCAACACAAAGAACTGTGATATAGCATGACCGACTCATCCGCGACCATGATCGCAAACACGCATGCGCATTTCGGACCGAATTATTCTCAAAATAGGGTGAAAGGATGGGGACTTTCTTTCCCTCCAGCATAGCTTTTCCGGAGATGAGAAGACCTTTCACGTCGCAGCAAGTAATACCACCCCTTTTGGACGAGTCTATGTGTTTTGGCACAATGCCAACCAGGGTTGAGCTTGAGAGGGTGATCGATTCATAACAGGCATCCTAGATTTATTATTATGTTAACGAAACTAGTAGTCTCTACAAAACATTACTACTTGTTTATTACTCACCAGATTTCTCGTACACTTTTACGTTAGAACAATTCAGCTAGTGTTACGATTTTAATATTACGTGGCCGTATCTTCTCTTTTTTTAATCAAATTGCGTTGTCTCTTGAGGCGAAGCGGTGTTTATATAAAGTGTGGCATTACAGCACTCCTGTCTACATCTCGAAACGTCAGTATGTATGTGAGGCGGTTCTATAACTTTCATCCAAGAGGGAAGCTAGAATTCTTGCACATGCGATTTTCCCGTCTATTTTTCCATCGCTAACGTTTAAAAAATTTTCAATGCTACGACAATTTTCCAAAGAATATACACAGACGTCTTTGCCTTTTCAGGGCCAACTCAACAGCTCTTCTCGAAACAATCGGATACACTAGCCCGTATCGGATTGTTTGTGGAAAGAACCAAACAATGTTTACCCAGCGAAAACGTTTGTACTCGTTTTCGTAAAACATACATACACACAAAGACACTACTTGTGTTTTTTTCTTTTCCCTCTGCTGAAGATTTTCCCTTGCTGAAGGTTTACTTGAAACATATGATTTAAAGTTTCCAATAATAAATGCTTTTTATGTTTATAACAACTTTTAGATGTTTAATGTAGATGGGATGTATCTGATTTTAAACTGCTGTAACTGTTAATATAATTTTACGGATGTCAATTTACTAAACTGCTTAGAAAGTTACTTATAACTCCACCGACTTGAAATGTAGCAACTAATTTGGGACAAAATTTTCGACCTAAACGTAACAACTAATTTGGGACGGATGGAGTATAATTCAACATTTTGTTTTAATTCCTTTTAAGAAATTTCGTCATCACGAATTATAAAGCTATCATATTAAAAAATCACTGTTTTCAAAAAGGCTTTTAACGTAATAATATTAAGAATAATAAATAGAAAAACGATTGGGATGACAAGCCAAATCTTCTTTCCAAGAATTTTGAATATAAATATATTAATTTCAATTAAAATACTTTTAATATATTTTAAAAGTGTAAAATGAGGTTAAATATTTTGAAATACTTTAATTTCCTGTAAAATTGCCTTTATTAAAATTCTACTATTAGCTCACACTCTGCCTATATCTTGTTCGAATTTCCAATCGTTCATAAAATACTCAAGTTTATCCACTCGAGTTCAAATACAATTTTTTAAACTTGTAATGTATGACACTTGATATTAATATAAGGTATTTTCTCCCTCCTTCTAGAATGCCTTCATGGTGTAACGGTTAGTACAATTGGCTCGTATTCGAAAGATCCAGGCTCGAGTCTCGAAGAGGGCATTGCTTATTTTTCCTTTCTCCCGCATATATATATATATATATATATATATATATATATATATAATAATTTATTTCCTAAACAGTATTGATTAATTGATTATATTATCTCCTAAGTTTAATTAAAGTAGAATTATTTTAAAAGCGTGCATCCATACTGGTAAGTTATATTTTGAAAGATGTTTTGAAGTAATTTGAAAGCAAAATGTTAATAATGTTTTAACGGGGACTGGAGTTAAATCATCATGAAGAATAAAATTTCAATTGTAAAAGGAAAAATTAAAACATGTAATCATTGTCATTGATCGGAAATTAGTTGACTTTTCAAGGGGAACAAACCAACTCCCGTTCAATGAACAATAATTGATAAAAATACGTAAATACGAAAGTGTTTCGTCTTTACTCGAGTTATAAGTTAAAGGCAAACCGGCAATTCTAGTCAGGCCAAATATTTCCGCGAATAGAAGGAATTATGAACCAATGCTGATATTCAAAGAACTTATTCTTATGAAGCATTTTAGTCAATTCAATTTGGAGTAAAAATCAATTACTGTAGAGAAATCCTATTTAACTCGAGTAATCGTCCCCGACACTTTCATGTTTATGCATTTGAGTACCATATTATTTGTAGAAATTAAACATTGGAAATTGTCATTATGAAATCGAATTCAAAGTAAAGTTGAAATAAACATAGAAGATTATAAAAAAAGATAAATAATGCAAAATTTGTAAAAACAAATCAAAGACAATATAAAAATAATATAAAAAATAATATAGAAAATAATATATAATAAGAACAGTGAATGTACAGGAAGATATAAAGGCCAGAAAAGGTATTAAGTAACTTACATTCTTTCTAGTGGGGGAGTTGGCAAAGTGTTCTCTTCGTGTCTGACTCAGAAGTGTAGGGTGTCCGAAAATTCTTAACGGCAGTAGGGGCTTTGAATAATATCAGTCGGTAAAACTTGAAGCAATTTATGGTAGTGGGTGGGACTTGGAATTCTTGAGGGATGTATTTTGTGGAGTTCTTATCTGAGAGACACCATCTGTTAAGATTTTTTTGAAAATACTAGTGAATGGAAATTAATTAATTTCTGGCTAATTGTCGTGTCGCAATGATTAAGAATTTAAGAAAGGAAAAAAGCATTTTCACTGTCCAAGAGCTAATAGACAGTTACTTAATACCTTTTCTGGCCTTTATATCTTCATGTACATTCACTGATCTTATTTATATTATTTTCTATATTATTTTTTATATTATTTTTATATTGTCTTTGATTTGTTTTTACAAATTTTGCATTATTTATCTTTTTTTATAATCTTCTATGTTTATTTCAACTTTACTTTGAATTCGATTTCATAATGACAATTTCCAATGTTTAATTTCTACAAATAATATAGTACTCAAATGCATAAACATCAAAGTGTCGGGGACGATTACTCGAGTTAAATAGGATTTCTCTACAGTAATTGATTTTTACTCCAAATTGAATTGACTAAAATGCTTCATAAGAATAAGTTCTTTCAATATCAGCATTGGTTCATAATTCCTTCTATTCGCGGAAATATTTGGCCTGACTAGAATTGCCGGTTTGGCTTTAACTTATAACTCGAGTAAAGACGAAACGGTTACAGCCGAAAACATCGCGGCAAAAACATAGCGGACGAAAACATCGCGGAGAAAACAACGCAAGGCGAAAACATCGCAGTTCTAAAACATCGTGGTACAAAACATCGTCGTCGAAAATAAAGCGGTTCAAAAACTTCGCAGTTTAAAAATATCGCCGTCGAAAATATCGTGGTAAGAAATAAAGTATCTATTAATCATCGCATGACGATAACATCGCAGACATGCTTTTTTCAGGCTTTAATAACTGTAAATGGATATTCCCATAATGATTTGTGAGCGCAAGTGATGTAAGGAAGGATAATTTTTACTTTCACATTTTTTTATTAACTAATAAATTTTTGCTGAAAAAATAAGAAGGAAACTTAAGCATAGAAAATTAAATGCAACTTAATAGATTATACTTTTTATGAAAAATTACCTGTAAAATCTTTATTAAAAATAATTTATTATGGTCTTTGTTAGTTAACTATGTCGATTTAAAATTCTATTAAGTGCTATAAGTTGCATTAATTTTCTATACTTAAGTTTCCTTTTTATTTTCTCAGCAAAAATGTATTAATAAAAAATATGAAAGTAAAAATTATCCTTCTTACCCTCTTGCGCTCACGAATCATTATGGGAATATCCATTTACAGTTATTAAAGCATGTCTGAAAAAAGCATGTCTGCGATGTTATCGTCATGCGATGATTTGTAGATACTTTATTTTTTATCACGATATTTTCGACGACTATGTTTTTAAATTGCGAAGTTTTTGAACCGCTTTATTTTCGACGACGATATTTTGCACCACGATGTTTTAGAACTGCGATGTTTTTCTCTTTGCGATGTGTTCTCCCACGATGTTTTGTAGCACGACGTTTTCGCCTTGCGTTGTTTTCTCCGCGACGTTTTCCTCCGCGATGTTGTCGGCGGACACCAGACGAAACACTTTCGTATTTACGTATTTTTATCAATTATTGTTCATTGAACGGGAGTTGGTTTGATTCCCTTGAAAAGTCAACTAATTTTCGATCAATGACAATGATTACATGTTTTAATTTTCCTTTTACAATTGAAATTTTATTCTTCGTGATGATTTAACTCCAGTCCCCGTTAAAACATTATTAACATTTTGCTTTCAAATTACTTCAAAACATCTTTCAAAATATAACCTACCAGTATTAACCAGTAACTTACCAGTTATAACTTACCAGTTTTTAGAATTAAAATAAGCAGTGTGGCCAGTATTCCCTTTCACCTCCCTTTGTCACACTGATACAAAGGCACTTCCATTTCTTGCGTAAATATAAAAACAAAGATACACATACATGTATATGTATGTGTATCTTTGTATACCTATATACAGTATAGATTCACACTTTTAAAATAATTCTACTTTAATTAAACTCGGGAGATAATATAATCAATTAATCAATACTGTTTAGGAAATAAATTATTATTAACTAACTTTGCAGCAATTGCGCAAGTACTAATAACTTGTATTCGCACTAAATGGATTTAAGATCATACAACATTATATATATATATATATAAAACCTAATGACTCTACAGTAAGAACTAAAGATTCGTATAAAATTCTATATAGAGTATAAAATTCTAAATTTAAATCAAGTTGGCTCAGTCTAGACCAGTGATTCTCACCAGCTTTTTCCCCATATACCCTTTCCACCATTGCTAAATGATCATTCAACCTCTCCTTCCCAAAACTTGAAAAGTAGATATGTGTTTGTTTAAATACGGATTATTTTTTAAGTAAATTAAACAAGTATCAAACATGTTGGTAAATACCAAAATTTGAATAAATGTTCTTTTTTGTATTCATAAACTAAATCTAAATACTTAATACGTAAAGAAAAGGTGGACTAAATTACTCTCTGAAACTTTGAAATTCCCCTTAGGGCTATTCCTCCTGATTGAGGACCCATAGTCTAGCCAGAATTCGTTTTTAATAGTGACTAAATATACAGATAATTTAATTTGTCCCACTTTTCTTATACTAACTTTTGTCACAGAAACTTCGGATTACGTGCATGTTTTTTGAAAATAAAAGACACAAATTTAAAAAAAAATATATGTTTAAAATTTGATGTTGAATTCAAAAACAGTTATTTGGTAGCCAGACCTAATAAACCTAAGAGATCAAATTTGAAGTACACCTTACTTGTTCTTACTAACTTCTGCTTAATGAATTAGAATTATTCTTAGAAAAGAACCTTAAAAACTGGTGAAACATTTCATGCTAGAAAACAAGATATTAGAAACTTTGAACTCATTCAATAGAAGAAAAAAGTTATTCGAAACGTAACTCCATAACAAAACATTTTTTTTTCTACTTGATCGTCAACACATGAGGCTTTTAAGAAATACCTCCTACAAGATATGTGGCCACTATTTCTGTGCTGTCAGAATATGAAATTCGTATAAGGAAATCAATGCACTTCGAGGAGAAGAAAATTACCTTAATTTGATAGTTTTTCTACCTAATAAATTTTTACATGTTATGAGTTTCTTTTTCTTAATCTAGGCGAAATAATATTCAACACATAATAACAGCATAAAACCCACAAAAGAAATGTTCCAGTGAATTTTCAGTTTCTAAATGCTGTTAAAATTTGCTTCAATCAAAGTTTTTGTATATAAATAATTACGGTAAATTGAAATGAACTGTTTTTTAAGCGTTTACAGTTAATCGAGTAATATAATATTTTTATTGAAATAAAAATTATTTTTAATGTGCAAGATTACTTTTCTTACAACGCTGGGCTCATGGTTCTTAAATCCTCTTGTTGCTAAGTTCAGAAACCTGTGTTATTAAAATTATTCGAATAGTTTAACTTTTATTACGGTTTCATATTTTTCATTTTAACTTTCACATGGTTGCGTTTTCAACCATATGAAAGTTAAAATGAAAAATATTACTTGTACGTAAATTTTAATATATGTAATAATTTAATGTTTTTAGAAATAGTTCAGTAGTTTTACTTTTAAACAATGGCTTTGATATAACAAGCATGTTTAATTAGTTCATCAAAAAGTTGTTAGAGACACTATCAAATCAGGAACTAGCATATTTTTCCACTCTGCAGTTTTACTGCAAAAACAGTGAATTATCCCTTTAAAAATGGTTAAAAAATATTTAATTCCTTTCATTTTCCAATTATTGAAATTTTTAAAATAATTGAAATTCTAACTAAATCCTTAGACAAAAGGTTATTCAAGAACTATACTAAAGAAATGTAAGAAAGGGGTTAACTTCAGTTACAAGCGGAATTTCAGATAATGTTATTTTCTAGTAGGTAACTAACAAAAAACATTTAAAATCCTCTTTAATTGTTCTCCTGCCACACCCTCCCTTCTGAGGCCTTCTTTGGCGCCCCAGGTTCCATAGGGAATAAAGCAATTAAGCAAGGCTCTCCTCTCTTTAACTGCTTTTTCACACAGCTGGGGGCAAAAGAAAAGGAAGGCAATGGTTTCCTGCCTGAATAGCCAGCGGCCAGTTAGAAAACTACATGACAAAAGCCCACAAGACGAATGCCCACTTAAAACCAGCACACATTTTCAGGAAATCCAAAATAACTATGACTTCCTGAAAAATTTTACGAGTAATTATTATGATTAAAAAAATTAAATTTCAAGTGGGAATGAAATTAATTTATGTAAAATCCAAGTTGTCAAAATTTAACTGGATTATTTGAAACCATGCTTTTTATTCACCATTAAAACGGTGTTTGCGCTTAATCATAATAGAATACTGTACTTTTATTTTTTTTCGTTAAAATGAAAGTTCGGCTTTAATTCTCCATATTAAATTCATATAATGCAAAATTTTCTGTAGTGTTAAATTATTCATAAATTATTCTCTGTATATGATGAAAATTTACATACATATTATACTCCTTATAATTTTGTAGAATTAAAATAAGCTGTGTGGCCAGTATTCCCTTTCACCTCCCTTTGTCACACTTATACAAAGGCACTTCCATTTCTTGCGTAAATATAAAAACAAAGATACATACATGTATATGTTTTTAATTATATTATTTTGATTGACTCTCTGTACTATATATATATATATATACGAATTTAATTCAGCCGGAGACGAAAATGAAATGTGTTCCGCTACTTAAATTTATTGTTCAATTATTTCTTATTCATTTATTTTTTATTTTATCTCTATTCATGACGTATATATCGGTGTGGGTTTTTGTTAGTGTGGACTTTTATCAGCGTGCCCTTCTATCTATGTGGGCTTTTATCTGTGTGGGCTTTCATCAATGTGCGCTTTCATCGGTGTGGGTATTAGTCGCGTGGGCAATTATCCCAGTGGGGTCATTTTTGTGGGCTTTTGTCGTGTGCACTTTCGTCCTTTTGTCTGGTCACCGCATGGACTTTATGTATTTCCTTCACAATGCATTTTGCTGTGAAATGACAAACATTGTACAGTTAATAATTAAAAATAAAAGTATGTTTTGACTAACAAAACTAAAGAAAGGAATATTTATACATGATTAATAAAAATTAATTATTCATGTAATATTATATCTAGAGTAAGGTACCATCCTTATACTCATTATTGGAATTGTCGTATATTGATACTTTGATACCCCCCTTACTTTGTTTAAAAATTTGAAATTAGATTCCATTTACTCAAAAACCAGTATTATATTTATTTGTTCCATCTGCTTAGTTACACTTAAGTGCTTAAAGTTCTAGTCATTGTACAAGGCATATATAATAAATATGTTTTTCTCCTATCTAAAATATCTATTTGTAAAATATCTTTTGAAGTAAATCTTTTAATTATAATAATGATTAATCTTTTATGTGGTAAGATTATGTAAATTATGTATGGATATTAGATTTAAGTGACTGAAATTTAAAAATTTCAATGGGAAAGTGGTGTTTACTTGGAATATTCCCATGATTCTCGAGTTACCTGGAGTCTTGTTAGACAACAATGCTGCATAAATGTACTAGACCGTTTGGCAGATGAAGCTACTATGTATTTTTCTGCATTGCATGGAAAATAGAGGTGTGTTCTTATACCTGTTACCCATCATCTGGCTTGTAAGTATGAATAAAATATTAAGATACTTATTTATTGATCTATTATTTATTGAAAAATATTTTTATGATATAAATCCAGATGTATTGCATAGTTACAAGAACTATCTATTAGTTTTCATGTTAGTTCTAAGCTTTATTGTAAATTTTATTTTTTTACTTTGAAAAAGAATAATTGTGATGAAATATTATATTCTGGACGATTATATATCTCTAAACCACAGAATTTCTAGCAGCAATTTGCCATCAGTGTCAACATTAAAAAATCATTATACTGAATAATTCACCTTATAGCTGTAAACTGCTAATATTTTGATACAATTGGACATATTATTTTAGGATATGTCTCTTAATCTTCTCTTAACTCGTTCCATACTCAAATCATCCCCTTAGAAGCTAAGATTGAGAATACTCGTCTCCTCAAGCAACAATTGGATGCTGTACGAGTCGCATCGGACATGGACCAGCATACACCTCTTACGGCAAAAGCAAACTGTGATACATTGAAAGTACTGGAGCCCCTTAAGGGTAAGTGTGTTTTTAAATATCTCAGTATGCTAAAAAAACCCTTAGATAGCCTTGCTAATGCTTTTAATGATAATTTTAAGTTAAATATAAAAAGAAAACAACATGAAATCTCGGATAATTCAAACGCTAATTCTAACCACGAGGATGGTAAGCCTATAAGGCATACATACGTATAGTATATTTTTCAGTTGCAATACCTTATTACCACTGAGAATTTTTTGCGATTCCCAGGACGCCATAATACAGTCAAAAAGTCATTAATTCAGACACCCATACTCCGGAATGATCTATAATCCGGACCTCAAAGCTACAAACTTTCTGCGCATACGTCGCGTTTACGTGTGCTCATAAGACCTTTACGGCTGTGACTTTGCCTGTGCACATGCGCATAATACGTTTACGCATGCGCGTTTAACGTATAACAGACGGTATAAGCTGAGCTAAAATTATCTAATTCAGTTAATGTTGCAGATTGCGTTGTTCCTTAATCTTCGAATTGGATCAGGCTTATTATTTTTTGCAGACTGTTAGAGCAATTTTATAAAAGTAAGCTTGAACTTTCGATTATGTCAAACAGAATTTCCGATATATATTTACTAATATGTACAGGATCTACAAAGCAAAAGTATGTTTCGAAGTCCATTAAACAAAAAGTGGAATTGCTGCAAAAAATGGAAAAAGGCATATCCTTTGTTTCTTAACCATTCCGAAATCTGTTTATCAATTTCATGCTGCTCTGCGGGGGGGACATCGCAGCGCGCAATGAACTGGAAGTTGATTTGTCAGCACTATCCTTATCTTCAGGGCAAATGTTTTTATTTTATTCGGCTTATAATTCCTTACTAAATGTAGTATTTCATCTCGATGTATTCCGTCTTTGATATGATTTAAATCAAATTCCTTGTCATTATAAATACCACAAGTACACATCAAATAGTTTTCTGGTTGCAATTTTCTAATTTCGACTATGCTTAATGTATGCTTTACGCATGTGCTTGTTGAAAGAAATGTTTAATAAAGTAAACAAATAAATATTAAGCTTTTTTTTGTAAATTTTGATACCCTTTAGATCATAATTGTTCTTTATTTCATAAATAACGGTTTCATATTTTTAATTGTATAATTTCTTCATGCCATCTTACCAGATTTAAACTGATGATCTATAATCCGGAATCGCCAAAGTCCCGACGAGTCCGGATTAACTACTTTTGACTGTATTTACAAAAATTCTGTGGAACCCAATAAGTACTGCGCAAATCCGACACATGCGTGAGTGAAACTGTCAATTTTTTCTTTTGTACACTTGCAGTTTTAGGTCACTACATTTAATTTCTAATTTTAAGACATAGAACAATGTGAACATTTTAAATAAGTAACAGATGAAATGACAGCGTCACGTGCAAAGCAAGAAAAATGAACGTTTCTATTATAAAATGAAGGCGTCGAAACGGATTCATTTTTTTTTCTTTGTCTGTATTGCCATATCTATTTTAAGATGTATTGTATTATGTAAAAATATTTGGTAATTGTAAAAGTATTATAATAAATTAAAGAAATATCAAAACTGCTAAAATTCTAGGCAACCCCCTGCTGCAAGTCCAGCGACTCCAGTTTAAGAAACCCTGGTATAGACAGACAACCCGGCGAAATTACGCCCTAATTGAGATACAGACATAAAACTTATATCAAAATGATGGGGCATGCATTTGCAGTTGAAAGCAGCAAAACGCATCAAAATGGATCATTAACTTTCGAGTCGTGTGATTTTGATGCGGCTTGCTGCTTTCAAAAGCATTTTCCTACAACTTGCATCCTATTTGAGATGCAGATATAAAATTTGTGGAGCATGAAATTGCTATTGAATGCAGGAAACCGCATCAAAATCGGACAATCGGTTCCCGTGTAAAACAGATTTTAAAAAACTGTAATTCTTAGAGATGCATCAAATTTCATTGCCATGAAAAATATATTTCGTCCTCTGGACCCTGAAAACGATACTAATTATGTCCAGAATGCAGTTAACACTGTAAATCAACGAAGCACTTCAAGTCAAAATTTACCTACACCACCACAACCAAAAGTTGTTCCTCCAGTCAAAAATTCTACAATGATATAACCAGGGCAAACAAGTCCACAATACCAATTTTAAATCATATCAAATCCGAAGAACACAGGAAAAGGCCTAAAACCATCCTCAGAGACATACAATAAAGGTTTTTGATAAACGTTTAATTACTGTAAAGGCCCTTATTTTTGCAGGCCGTAATTTTCACAAAAATGAATATATCGGTGATTTCGCGAGTTGAAAATTTCACGAATTTTATATGAACAGAACAGAAAGTTGAAAAATTTTAAAAGTACTTAAGTAAAGTTGGGGGGGGGGGAAAAAAGTATTTCGCAAAGCTTTGATTTTTGCGATTACGACGGGCTCACGAAAATAAGGGCCTTTACACCAGTTTAAAAAAGACCCAAAAAACTAATTAATTATTCTTTAACTAATTATTGTAATATACCTAATTGCCTAGCTTAGCACCAAAAATTGGGAAAATTAAAATTTTTATTCCTATCGCATCACTAATTAATATTGAAGCAGGCTTAATTTAATTTGTCCATCATGTCCTCTAGCCCCTCATTCACTCAGCCATCCCTTTAAATTAGTATGGATTGAAGACAAGAAAGAATTTCAACCAATCACAAAAAATGCTGGTGGAAAAAATTGAAATAAGTGAGAGATGGAGCGCTTAAGGAGGATCCTTAAGCGCTCCATCTCTCACTTTGTAATCACAGTTCAACAGCTTTCGGCCATGAAGGCGGTAGCTATCATAATCATACCACACACTCTACAACCAATCACGTTCGTCTCGATCTAGTTACTCAACCGTAAACCACAGAAGGATTTTTCGCCGATTTAATGGCTATATCCAAACTAAACAATAAAATTATCATAGGTAGAGACTTTAACTCACACCACAAAAATCGGAACTGCAGAAATGATAATTCAAATGGTCACATTGTTAATCAATTTGCCTCAACGGCCAACTTTACTGTTGTAGCTCCCTCCTACCCAACATGCTATAGATCTGCAAGCATTATTGAATTTTTCCTGCTAAAAAATATTTATCAACCATCAAGGATAGAAAGATTACGTGAACTATTCTCTGATTATAACCCTGTTTTAATGGAGGTGAATATCAGTAGCTATAGTACATCACACAAAAGAGCCTTTATTATGAACTGGGTAGCTCTAAACAACACTCAGTACCCGTTACCCGCGATACACAGTGAAGACGAGTTAGACGCAGTTATCGAAGATTTTACTAGCACACTTAACCGTGCTCTGAAAAATAGCAAGGCGGTCCCGTTGACTGGTAGGGCCAGAGATCCTGCTATTAGAGAACTTTTAGCTAACAGAAAGAGAGCTAGAAAAATATGGCAGAGGACCAGATGCCCAGAAGTTAAGAGAATTTTAAATCGGCTGAATCAGGAAGTCAGTACACGCACAAAACAAATGGTCTAGATATTTAGAATCACTCTCTACTGATGATCATGTATATGGAAAGCTGCTTCTAGATATAATAGATGCTACACAAATATTCTGCCCCTTAATGGCCCCTCTGGGATCACATACACAGAAACTGAGAAAGCTGAGTCACTAGCTGATCACTACGCTACTCAGTTTTACATTAACATCTCACACCCAGACACAGAACGCACAGTTAGTTACACTAACAATTTATACTTTTCATAACCAAAAACAGACAACATCCGTCTTGCTAAACCTTCGGAAGTTAACACCGCCACCTCCATACCTGTCCCTTTCAATGATGTTCGATCGATTATTGCGGCTTCCCCGCTCTCTCCAGATGAGTATGCGATGAGAATCGCTACTCAGACTGAATCTGCTCTCATCTGTAAAGAGTACTCGTCCCCATTCATTGTTTCTCCAATTCCGGTGTTCCCGGCACCACAGAGAACGCCTTCTCCGATGGGCAGGCGTTAGAGGTACACACCGTACAGGGCGTCGTGCAAACAGACCACCACCCTGCAGTCTTCTGGCCACGGTAAAACGCGATATCTGTCGTCCAGTCGCCTGCGTCGTGTGTCTAGCGATTTCTCCCGCTGTCTGCCGCCTGTTTCTTCTGGCCTGTAAGGCAATATACCGGTCATCTGCAGGTGTGGTTCCTCGTGAACGACCACTACTAAACCCCCGGATAGCTGTTCCTGTAGTTTTAAATTGTCTCCAAAGTCGTGAAACGATGCTGTGAGCAATTCCGATCTCTGCAGCCACACTTGTCACACGGCGGCCTTCCTCCAACTTCCCAATGACCTCGGGTAAAAGCATCCAGATGTCATCTAACAGATTGATTATTCGCCATTTCTCGCCGAGGCAGCAACTCAGTGTGATTTTAACTGCTATACGGTGTGCAATCTCTTTGCCAGAAATACTGATCTTTCACCGAGAACATGCTTTATACAACTCAGACACTCCCCCATTATGTCTACCTGCATATCTGCGCAAGTGCTACCGTAGATCACCTTACTTAATCTCGGGATTGGTCTTTCTGTCCGCTCTGCCTCTTCGTTCAGCTGATATGCTAATTTTTCGACTTCGTCCTTAATTTTTGCACACCAGTGTATTTCACGTGCTATACACAGGATAAGGTACAACCCAGGAACCTGGAAATGATGTGTGTCTTTGTACCCTTCTAAAGGAGTATGGATTGAAAACAGCCTAGGCCTTCCCCGTAGCACACTGTAAATCACACTTCACCCAATAGGATTACTCCTCTGCCAGCCAACAGAAGTTCAACAAGCTCCCGCCTACCACCTGACTACTGAACCATTCAGCCTTGAATACTCGAGGAGAGGGGGAAGAAAAAAGAAGAAAAGGGCTTTTTCTTCTCTCTCCGCCCCCGATTGCCTCTGCTGCTCACACTCCAACTAGCTCTAGGTTTTAACTTCAAAACTCATCATCTTATATTTGCTGCAAACTCTGCCATTACTACTGATTATAATGTCACAATTGCTTTCATTTCATTTCACTGCCATAACTGCTCTTCGAATTTTTATTTTTACGAACTTCAGCAACATTATTTCTTTAACATTCGTAAAAGTATTAACTTACTACACTGGGATAAGGCTATGCCCAGGAACCCACTACAACTGAACATTAGTTCATCGAGGAAGGGCATACTCTAAATGAAGCTGCAGATGTCCAAATAAAAAAGGAAAAGAAAACCTATTCACAATAAATTGTTTCAACAAAGGAAACGATTGTGTGATTTTAGATGACAGTCGGAGAGTATTAGTATCAAATATTTTATTTCATCATACCACCAACAAATATTTTCTTTTGTTTCAGAAGCCCATCAAAAACTTACATGACAGCAAATGCAAATCTAGTATAAATAACGTTTATGTTGCTAAAATAAATTCTGATTTCCAAAGATGGCCTGTTTCTCGCATTGTTGGTAAATCATGGTTGATGGGCATTAAGAATGGTCTTTCCTCTAATTCACTGGACACACACAAATTAGCAGCACGTTGGTGTTAATTCTTTTTAATTCTGTATTAAAATATACAACTTTAAACTTAGTTGACATATGCGGCATTTGAAGTGCAAATAATAAAAATTTTTCTTAAATACTATGCTTTGTTGCTTATCTTTTAGAAATTTAAAGACCTGGAATTCTGCAATTCTGAGTAAAAAATGAAAATAAAAAACAATTAACACCAACAAAAACTTGTGGTAACATGACAGACAAATTATTACAAATACTACAAAAGATCATGCCTTTTCATTTTATTTAACCATATGTTAAAGCAGTATTCTTTATTAGACCTGGAAAAGTTAGAAACAGGAATATATTTTACTACAAAAACTACACGACAATTTTGAAATTAGAAGCTTTTCTGTATGAATTCCATTCTAAAACAATGCAAGTGCAGTCTTGACGATAAGAAAGTCAAATTTATTGAAATTTAAATTTGTATTTCCATTTTAATTTTCATTTTCCTAAAAACATTTGTCAACTTTGCAGGATTTCATCTTCAAGTATATATGTACAGACATTTAAAGTTCTGATGTATTAACATCTCGTGGAAATACACCTATCCCTCGATTTATACAGTACTTACCTGTTTTACATGATTTCAGTTTTACACAGTTTAAAAATTAACAGATTTCAAAAACTTAGTAAAATAGTATTTGCTGCATAAATGCAAATACATACATTTGAAGTCATTTTTTAATCTCATTTCTTTGGTAACACTGGTGGCAACAACAAGGATGGGGATTCCCCGTGTTAGGGGAATCTCAATAGTATGTATATGTATTTCATAACAGTAAAATTTTAAATTATATGGTTCACGCGAACTAATGCAGTATCAGTATTTTAGCAGCAAGGATTACATCATTTTTATCTACATATCTGAATGTTTACTAGCAAGTTTTCAACATTTATAGTTTTTGTGGCATTTTTTATAATTTATGTAAATTTTTTAAAGTATTATAATGCCAAAACGATTTTTAAAAAAAAATCAAAAATGAAATTAGAAGCAAAAATTAAAATATTAGATCATCTATGTAATAGAGAAGGAGTAACAAATGTTGCTAAATTTTACTCCATGAATGAAGCCACAATAAGGACAATTAAAAAAAAAAAATGAAGACTCTACTAGAAAAAGAATTAGATATGGGTAGAAGACGAAAATTTAAAATGGATTCCAATTGATACTGATGCTATTAGAAACAAGGCTTTAAAAATTTATAAAGCACTTAAGAATCGGTCACTATCGACTTTGTCAGATGAAAAAAAGGTATCTTTTTCCACAAGTCATGGTTGGTTTGAGAGATTTAATGATATTTAAACAAAGGCATTCTTTACATAATCTAAGATTGAAAGGAGAAAGTGCATCTGCTGATTCGAATGTAACAACAATATCCAGCAAAATTTGCTGAAATCAATTGCCACGATCTCCTACATTTCTGATCAGATCTTCAATGCTGACGTGTCTACGTTGTTCTGAAAAAAAAAAAAAAAAAAAAAAAAAATACAGTCAAAAGTCGTTAATCCGGACTCGTCGGGACTTCGGCGATTCCGGATTATCGATTTTTCCGGATTATAGATCATCAGTTTAAATCTCGTAAGATGGCATGCAGAAATTCTAAAATTAAAAATATGAAACCGTAATTTATGAAATAAAGAACAATTATGATCTAAAGGGTATCAAAATTTACAGAAAAAAAAGCTTAATATTTATTTGTTTACTTTATTAAACATTTCTTTCAATGTAAGTTGTTTAAGTTGCTTCATTTTATGTGATACTAATACTTTCTCTTTAATTCTATAAACAGACATAATTTCTTTTCAGTTAAAAAGTTCTGCTGTTCAAGTCCCGTTAATTGCTGTGCCGAGAATACCGACTAACTGGTCAATAGAAATTTTTTCGTTTTCACTAACCTCTCTGTCACATTCTTCATGTCTGTATCCATTTTTTTCAGCAATTTCACTTTTTGTTTGTTGGACATTGAAACATACTTTCGTTTTGTAGATCCTTTGGAAGTTCCAGCATCGGAAATTCTATTTGACATAATCGAAAGTTCAAGTTTACTTTTATAAAATTGCTCTTACAGTCTGCAAAAAATAATAAGCGGGATCCTATTCGAAGATTAAGGAACAATGCAATCATTAACATTAACTGAAATAGATAATTAGATAATTTTAGCCTACACCATCCGTTATACATTAAACGCACAGGCGAAAACGTATTCTGCGCTTGCTCACACGCATATGCGCAGTAGTCAAGTTCTTACGCGCTCACCGAAAACGCCTGTGCGCATGTGCTAACGCGGCACATGCGCAGAAAGTTTTTAGCTTTGAGGTCCGGATTATAGATCATTCCGGATTATAGGTGTCCGAATTAACGACTTTTGACTGTACCTTGCAAATCAGCTAGTGGTCATAAGGTAGTGAAAAGTCATACAATTTTTTTCTGTTGCAATGCTTCAGGCAATTATATAATGAAACCATTGGTTATTAACAAATCAAAAACACCATGTTCATTTAAAGGAACAAATATAAATAACCTTCCCTTTTATTGGATGCCTAACAGGAAAGCATGGGTCACTGCCATAAGGTTCAATGAATGATTTCTTACCATGTTTGTCCCAGATGTCAAAAATTATTTAGGTAAAAAAGGATTGCCTTTTAAGACTCTTCTTTTAATAGATAATGCACCTGGTCATCTTCAAAATTTACAACACAAAAAAGTAGAAATAGTCTTTTTGCCCAAAAAATACAACTTCTTTATTACAGCCATTGAATCAAGTAATATTTTCTGGCTTTTACAACATTGTGTATATCAAACAAACCTTTAGGTATATTTTAGAAAAAATGGAGAATAATGAATCTTACTCTTATGGATGCTTGGAAGAAATTTACAATCTTAGATTGTGTTGGACTGTCATATACTCAGATTAAACAATCAATGCTCAACGCATGCTGGAAAGCAATACGCTGGATGTTGCTAAAGATGAGAATGATAGATTACCATTAGAGTGTGAATATTCTCAGATCACTAAATTGGCTCAAACTGTAGTAGGAGAAGGTTTTGAGGATTTAGCTCAAGCATATATTAAAGGAATAATGGTTGATGAAGAACTAAATGAGGATGAGTTAGTTAACATGATTCATGAAACAAATAAACATGATGAAGACCAATCTGAACCAGCTGCATTCACAGCTAAAGTCATCAGTGTAGGACTTGAATTGGGAAGAAAATTAGGTAATCATTTTTTACAATATGACACAAATGTCGAATGAAATCTCCGATTCCAAGGGGAGCTTAGTAAGTGTTTAAATCTATATACGGATGTTTAAAAAGATTTAGGGGGACAAAAAAACAACAGGCAATTGTTAATTATGGATTTCATCATGAAGTCTAGTCGATGTGAGATCTCCCCTAATTTATCATCTATTGAAGCAGAATCGTATCACGAATACTCAAGTGATGAAAGAGACATCATACCAATCAAGAAGAAAAAACTAATAATTCATGAAAGTGATGTCAGTCCAAAATCAACTCTAAATATGAGAATATTTGTAGAAATTTCCTGTTCTTTCAATTCGAGCCACAATTTTTCATAAATGCTACATACTTTCATTACATTATCAGGTTGCATACTTCTGATGTCTGTGTAATTTATTTAATTGATGATGTAATTTATTTAATTGATAACTAAATATACTCGATTATGTTTTCACAAGGCTTGCTAATGTTTTTTTAAATAACACGAAAATAATCATGCAATGCAATAAAAATAGAACATCACTTTCCTGCCTCAGAATATACTACTAATAACAGGTTGTTTAAAGAGCAAAATATACAAAATTTAAATTAAATAATTATTTCCTTTTACTCAGTTGAATATGCATTTAATTCATAAACATGTATATGCAGATAAAATTAGCTATGTCAATAAAGTTCTGCAAAGAATAATGAACGTGATCCTATTAGTTAAGTGTTGCAACTTTATTTCATATGAAATATTTTCTATATAGTCATTCCTTAAAAGTAGTCTCTGAATAATTAAACCAATTAAATTTGTTTCTAAATGTACTTGGGTTAATTGATAAAAGCAAGGCTTTTTTTTAAATGGCAAGCTGATTTTTAATTGATTTCATACTTAGATACATCATTATACATACATTAATAAAATAAATAAAATTCTAATTATGTTAGGGCAGTTTCCATTTTGCTGGTGTTTACTAAAGAAAATTTTACAGATAGCATTTTTAACAAAAACGCTGTTTATGATCATTTAAGATTTAAAAATAAATAAATAAATAAATAAAGAGAGAGAGAGATTATTTTGTAAGTATTCATCAAGAATATTTCTTCCAATTTATGTTTTCGAAGAAACGCCTTTATTACACCAAAGTAAAAAAAAATTATCCCTCTACCAAAACTTAAATCTGTATCGATTAAAAAAGAACAGTAATGCGTATTTAATAAGAACACAGGAATAAATTGTATCAAAACTCAAATCTATTTGTAAATTGTTCTTCTCTAAACTTATGCTTTGAACCTGAAATATTTTGAATGAAATAGTGCTTTTTTATTTATTTTAAGACTTGATCTATTTTAAATTTACCTAAAATAATTATTTTAGCTTTTCAAGAGTTTCTTTTACATTGCTGAATTTGATGAAGGTGTACAAACGGTGCCAAATTCTTGGTTTTGGGCTGATATGGATAAATGACATATGTAATATGAAAAAATGAATCAAACTGAACAAAATGATTGCATCACATCAAGCCCCAGATTATTGAGAACTTTGGCAATTTCACCGGGTTCTCTAAATTTTTGCATCGACAAGTATGATATTTTCTATAATTATGTGTTCTTGTTGCTCATTTTTCTCACTGTATAATTTAGAAAGCTGAATAGAACATGGAAAATGCTGTTATGAATGACATCAGTACCAAAATATTTTTAAAATATAGTAACATCTCCATTTTTAGTACTTTTATCCATAAATTATTAGTACGAGTTGGTAGTTTGGTTTTTGAATCTTAACATTATTTTAATTACCAGACTAGTTGTTTAAAAATAGGAATGCATGTATTAAAAAATTCAAAAATTAACAATCATATCAGGATATAATATATATTTGCTTTAACATTTAACTGCATTTTTTTTATACAAATTTGATGCTCTCAAAATCTATTCGGTCACCTTAATTTTGCAGTGGAAAAATAATGAAATAGTATAATCCTACAATTCGAAACCATAAAAATTCTATTTGATTTATTTATTGAATAAATTGTTGCAAAATATCTGAAATTTGCAGAATTTTATAAAATAATGTAGCCATGACTGTTAATTTAATTTTACATCAAATATTTCGATAATTATACATGAGCAAATAAATGCTGCTAGAACATTTAGATGTTTAATCTAACATTAAACGATTATTTAATTCATTCTTTTTGCTTTATGTTAAATTATTGTTTATGAGTGATAACGGAAATTTAAAATTTTCAGTGAAAAAGGCATAGAAAAGTTAAAGTTGGCTATGAAGTTTTCAGACATCGAAAAGTGCAGAATTTGGTGCGGAAACAACAAAAAAACAAAAAAACAAAAAAAAAAAACCACCAGCGATTTAAATTCTCCGATTCTTCAGATGAGTAAAAAAAGTAAACAAGTAAAAAACAGTAAAAAAGTACTATAGTAAAAAAGCTAGCAGAGCTATGCTTGCCATTGCTACCAGAGTGCACACAAGGAAAATATTTTCAACCAGAATTTTCTGCATCTGTTTTAGCTAGTCCTCACTGCAAATCTGAGGACTAATACTCCAAAAGCAGGCTCATCAGAAAGACCCAATAAAGGTTTCGTACTGTTGCATTCCTGTACAGGTTCATGCAATTTGGAGTGATTAACGATGACACTTAATAAACACACAATGTATTTGCCAGTATTATTCAGGACATCTCCAAAAACATGTTTACAGTCGTCCAAAAACTGCGACAAGCACATTGAAACAATCAGCAACAGAGCCTTTAGGCTATAACAGTGAAGACAGCTTCACAGCAAAGTGCTAGAGTACAGCTCCCGACTAGGTTCAGTCTTCTCAGAATTCGACGTACTGTCGAGATTCTCGACGCTACAACTCGCGATGCACTCCACAATAAGCACTAGAATACAGCTTCTGACTCAGTTCAATCGTTCTTGGAGCTCAACACACTCCAAGATAAGACTCGATGATGCACTAACTCGCGATACATTAAGAGACTCTCTCTACGCACTCCCCAATCAACTCAATACTAGACTGAAAATCAACTCGATAGACTCGAGATACTACTGCTACTCCGCATACAGGCAGGGTTTATATAGCTTTTAGCATGCATTCGAGAACATTCTAAGTCAAACCAGTAAGAACTCATTCTAAATGGTTCTCCATCCGTCTACGGCATATTGCCAATTTCGCTGAAAGATGTTGCCAAATGGGTGATTTCTCGCCAAATCTAGCAAATCCTAAACCTGCTTTGTGGGAAATCTATCTTACCGCAGCTGGAAATTTTTTAACAGTAACTTTCTGAATTTGCCAATAGTCAATTTTTTAAAAGTGTTCTGTTTTCAGGTTTTTAGAATAATTATGTAATAAAGACACAATAACACGCCGAATAAATACTAATTCAGAAGTCAAACAACAAAAATCAGCGTTATATTTACAAAATTTTCACAGTAAACAGTCACTGTGAAAATTTTGTAAATATAACGCTGATTTTTGTTGTTTGACTTCTGAATTAAATATGTAATACCCTGACCTTTTCCCTTCCGCAGAACTTCAACATCTAATCTTAAAAAATTTAAATTCTTTATCAAGTAGATTACAAATATTGCAAGAAAAGGTGGAGTTGCTGAAAACTCCTAACTGTGCAATCAACCGAAAAATTCAGAATTAAATATATTCCAATTAAAAACTGAATTAGAACTTCAATTTTTAGAGAGAATGTTTCTCAACAACATAGCTCCTGTGGTATTGTAAAATAATATTTTACATTAATCCTAATAGTTTTTTTTATTTTATTTTATTTTATTTTATTTTGTTTACTTTTTGCACACATTTTCATTTTATAAAGTAATTTCTGTTACGTTTTTGCTTAAATGAAATTTTCTATTTCAGTATTATCTTATTTTCTTTACATAAAAACTAACTGCAGAAAATGTACTAAAATACAAATATGGAACTCAAAGCAATGAAAACATTATGATTTTATAAATAAGTTTCCATTACATTTGCATTTTATTTTGAGGAAAGTTAGATTTCTTGAGTGTTCTGTGAAGTTGAAATAATTTTCTTAAATGATAGAATAAGAAATCTTGTTGGTTATGCATTTATAGATTAAAGTCAATTTTTATTTATATATTTATTTATTTAGGTCAATGAATTGAAACATATTAATGTTAAAGGAGACTAACGTAAACATATTAATAGTAATCGTAACAAATATTTTGAAGTGATGTCGGACACGCTAGCCGAAGAGTACAGTTGGGTAAGTGAAAAAAAAAGGGGGGCATTTAAATCCCTGAAGTTATCATAGGTTATTTTACATAAGTCAACATTTATAAATATATTTTTATGTACATCATCATTTACAAAATATCTTGATAATTTACATTACGTATAATATGAAATCTGCCAAATTAAGTCACACCCAGCACCCGTAGCTCTCAGCCTGAGTCAAATCTTAATTATTCAAAAAATCGAATAAAATAAGACCAGACTTCCATGAATAGTGCATAGTGCTACTAAATGCATATGTGACCATCCCAGAAGAAATAAAGCAGGTAGATATTAGCATCTGGAAAGATATCCCAAAGCATGAAGGAAGAGTAATATATTTAGTGTATGAACCTGTTATGTCAAGAAGACTTTAAATGAATTAGAAGACAACATAAAATAGCAGTTTTATCTGATCGCAAATGTTTAAAATGTTATTTAAAATGTCTAACTTTTTTTTATTCTTAAAATGATGTTTAATCCTCATTTGTTCTGCTATTTAATTTTTATGATGTATTGTTACTTAGTTTGTTATCTATCCATTTGTCAGTAATTGAGCTGAATTAAGTAAAGCTTTGTTCTTTTACATTATATTTTACCGCTCGATCAGGCCGACTGCCGTACCAAAGCACTCGGGTTCGAATCTCGAAAAAGGTTCGGGGGTTGTAAATGCATAGTGTCTGTGCATCATGGGGGCACCCAAAATATGCTGCAAGCCGAAAAGTTCTTTCAAGAAGCTGATCGTAGGGAAAGAGAACTTGAAAATCCTTGGACTCGTCCTCCGTGTGATAGTTGCATCGCAAAAATGTTATGGTTTTTAATTAATTGACTTTCTGTTTAAATATGCAGTAATTATAATTAAAAATTCACAAGTAAATTTTCCATTTAATGTATTTTTTAGAGATAGTGCAAACTCATCTCCCTGCAACAATTGAAAAGAAAGGTGCTACTATAACAGTTAATCTCAAAAAAGGTTGGTGGGTGGTAAATGTATAGTGTCCGTGCAGCATGGGGGCACCCAAAATATGCTGCAACAAAGTTGCTACTACACTCATGTCCATAAATTAAGGATAATTCGGAGTCACGCGGAAATCGAACTCTAAAATATACTAAAATATCACCTGTAACATCACTACACACATCTTCAAGAATCATATGCAAATTTTAGGAAGTAACCAGATGACACCGATGGTACTTCACAATGACGAGAATGTAAGAAAGTGATATATAACGAATACAGGCAAAGAAGTAAAATTGTTCGCAGGCACTTTATAAGCATTTCAGTGCAATAACCAAATAGTTCGCAGGGGCTTTATAAGCATTTCAGTGCAATAACCGACAAAGGACGCATTTGGATGATTTTTTACGTGGTAGAATTATCGGCCGTCTGGAATGTGGGCGTACCCAACTGGAAGTATCAGACAAACTTGGAATTGCCCAGAGTGTCATCTCCAGGCTTTGGCAACGATTCCCAGATGATGGTAATGTGAGTAGACGTTACAGCACAGGTCGCCCCAGAGTTACAGCGCCGAATAAGGACCGGTATTTGGCAGTTACTGCCAAAACAAACAGGTGGAGCACAGCCTGAGACCTGCCTCGTCAGCTCTCTTCAGCCACTGGTACGACAATTTCAAGGCAGACCGTGTACAGACGCTTAGGGCAGATTGGTTTATATGTTCGTAGACCTGTCAGATGCGTTCCACTTACTGCAACTCACTGTCGCCTGCGGTTAGCCTGGAGTAGAGAGTGGACCACTGTGGACACCACAACAGTGGGCTTGTGTGATGTTTTCCGACGAGTCCAGGTTTAGCTTGCAGTCTGATTCTCGCCGGACTTTCTTTCATATGGAGAGCTCCAGGTATTCGTTACCACCAAGAAAGCATCATTGAACGACACCGTTACGGTGGTGTAGGAGTGCTCGTTTGGGGTGGAATTATTCTGGGTTCCAGAACTGACCTTCATGTTCAAATTGGAATCATGACAAGCCATATCTATCGGGACGTCATTCTGGAACAACATGTACATTTGTTTCGGGGTGCCATGGGCACACAATTTGTTTATGGATGACAACGCCCGTCCTCACCGTGCAAATATCGTAAGCGAATGCCTTCAATCGGAGGATATCACCCGTACAGACTGGCCAGCATTCTCACCAGACTTGAACCAGTAGAACACGTGTGGGACATGCTTGGCCGACGAGTTGCAGCCCGTCAACCTCCTTCTACATGTCTACCGGAACTTCGGAGTGCATTGCTTTTTGAGTGATGTAATATCCCCCAAGATCAGATGGATAATTTGATACTCAGATGCCTAGGCGTTGTACGGACTGTATTGCATCGTCTGGGAGACATACAATGTATTAACAATCAAACCAACCATGTAATATTGGTTTTTTGTAAATAAGTTTTTTTTTTTTTGGTAATTTGCTATAGGGAGAAAAGAAATCGCTAATTTTTTTAATAATATCAAACATATAGCATCTGTTTTTGCTCTTTACCTTTTGTTTAATAAATAAGCTTTACAAATAAGTCAAATTTGTTTTGCTTCTAACTTTTCCTTTGCCTGATTTTGCATTATCCTTAATTTATGGACATGAGTGTATAACAGCGAGTACTTTTGTGTACAGAAGCTGTCTTGAAAGCTTAGAATCTAAAATTTTAAGTTTGTATTTGTTTTTACTGAATTGTAAGTATTATAAATTCATGTGTTTGGAAGCGTCCGAGTTTCAAAAATAATAAAAGTATAAATGATAAATAATAAAACTTCAAAATAGTAAATCAAACAATCATCAAAATGTTTAGTACCTATTTAAAAATTTGGAGCTTTCTTTCAATTTTAAAGTAATTTAAAATTTAATAAATAGCTTTAAAACTCTTGCCAGTCACTGCTCATCTCAATGCATATAATAGCATTATAATTTTTTATAATAATAATGCATATTTTGTTTAATTTCATGAGGCTGAAGGAGACATTGTAAACTTATATTATGAATACGAGTCATATTTTGTAAAATTCGATGAAAGGCCATTCGAAAAACATGTATACATTGACAGAATTGCCGATATAAATAAAATATGTTATTAACAATATTAACTTCTTATTAATTAAGAAAAGGCTGCATTAAATATATTAAAAGGATCTTTTAAAATTTTTGCAGGAAATGAATTTAAGTTTCTCTTAAGTGAATGGATATTTTTATATCTTTATTACCGTATTTGCAGGCGCATAAGGCACATCTCCCTTTTTTTATACACATTTCATTATAATGAATTTACAGTATTTTAAATATAAATACAAAGTAATACTTTATACCCACAATTCATCTGGGGAAGAGCTTTTAATTTTCTTCATCAAAACCTAAACACTCATCACCATAGCTAAATGAAAAGTCACTTGAGACCTCTCCTAAATCAGCATTCGAGTCCTCATACAACAGATTGTCCTCTGTACCATCCAGTGTATTAATAATGCCACACTTCATACATGATTTAACCTCTGCCTCTGTTTTCACAGCATCCCAAGATGCTTTGACCCATTCAGAAACTTTCCAAATGTTAGGCCTTCCCCTTCTTCTTGATGGTGTAACCTCAAAATTTGAAGCCTGCATCCAGCTTGCATGCTTTGTTACAGCAATTTCAACGTTGTTTTTGAACCATAATTTGCCAACAAACTTAAGAAACACCAAACAGTTGAAATTTCCCACTTAAAAGTCGTTCGCAAAAATTGCAGTTTTCATGCCAGATGCACATTTACTAAGCTCTCCGTAACTGTAATATTCCCACACATCGCAAGGAAACAAGAAAAAAATCACATAACTCCAAAAAAAGAGGAAATTTCCAGAAATTAATGCAATCAAAAACTGAGTATCGACATACAAGATGCACCTCCTTTTTTTCCCGACTTATTTTCAAAGAAAAAAAGTGCGTCTTATACACTAGAAAATTTGCTATTTAAAACTTTCTTACATTTATTGGAAAACAAATTGTTTTATATGCTTAATTTCATTCACATAACTATGCTCACTGTAGTTATTGGCTATACTAAATATTTGAATGAAGAAATGTAAGTTTTATTTGCACAAAAACTATTAGCATATGTTTTATAGCAATACACGCAAGTACACAAAAGTGATACACAAAAACTATGAGCATATAGTTTTATAGCAATTTATGAGAGCAAAGTTTTACATAAAAATGTAAATGAATCATAAACGCATCTGTTATATAATTTCAATACAATGAGATATAACAATAATCACTGAGGAAATCTGATATGATTGTGATGACTATATTCAATAATTAAAAAATTCCAAAGATTCCAGTAAGATTTTAATAACTGGAAGAGTAACTTCTTACTGGATCAATAAAACGCTTTTCTGCTGTTATCAGTTTTACTGGAGGAGATGTCTGAAATACTGCTATTGCGACATTATACTGATTAAACTAATGTAACACTGTGCGACACCCACACAGATCTTTAAAGCAGCAATTCTCAACAGGTGGTACACAAGATAAAAAATAGGTGGTAGGCAAAGAAACAAAGTTCAAAAATTCTATGAAGAAAAAAAGAACAATTGTTAGAAAATTCCTGTGATTGCACTTCCACTGAAGATTTCATAAATAACAACTTTTGGCTACACCGAAAAAAAGAATTTAAAGGCATTTCAAATAAAGCTAAATTTTTATTGCCTTTTCGCACAACCTATTTGTGTGAACAAGGATTTTCTTCCATGTTTTATTTGAAAAATAAATACAGAATAAAATTAAAAGTGGATCACACTTAAAGCTAAGTGAAATAAGGCCAGACAAAGAAATTGATCTCTCTTAAACAGGCCCAAATTTTACACTAAATTTAAGTATATAACTTAAATTTTGATAATTAAAATGGTAACCAATTCTTAATTAATATTTTTTATGTGTGCCTATTTAATACAGATAGCCAATAGCTTGTGCAAATGGCAAAACATTTATTTTTTCTATTTATATTGAGAAACTGAATAAGTATTATAAAATGTACAATAATTATACTGGTTGTACTAAGGTTTTTAAATTTTTGTTTAGATGGTATGTGTTAGTCAAAAGGTTGAGAACCGCTGCTTTAAAGCAATTAAATTTATGTCACTTTGTGAAGTTATACAAAAGTCGCAGTGTGACATTAACATCATTATCGCAGCATGACTTTACTACCATACTCAAAGACAAAGAAGCAACAATAACAAAAAAAAAAAGAAGCCAAGAGAAAAAATTGGTATCTTACCTCTCAGCCTCCACATCCAATGGGCTTGTTTGCTCACATCCTCTTCTTGGGCGCTTCGCATTCCTATAATAAACAAAAATAGGTACAATTTTATTACCGAGACCATAATAAACCACAGTGACAGTACATGCATAAAAGCATCAAACTTGGCACACACATCCATTTAAATCATAAACTGACATCACATAAATTTAGATACTTCTAAATGCAAGTGAATTATGACTGCACATAAATTTAGATAGCTCTAAATTTTAATTTACCACTGAAATACTGGTATACTTTTTAAACTTTTTAAAAGTGCATCGAATCTATCTATTTAGAAATTGCCAGAGATGAAAAATTTGCAATAAAATTTTGACAAAGAAAAGGCATCATTCATGACTGTGTGTGATTATGACAAAGCCTCAAGGGCTATCTGCCTGTGCCTTTGTGGAGCACTTTCTAAGGGAAACTGGCTCGTATACACGTTACACATGGGGAAAACCACGAAAACGCCCAGCCCGTTCCTGGGATTCAAACCTCGGAACGACTACCAGCGTTCGGCGACTCCACCGCTCGGCCGCTGGTGGGCCTCATTCGTGATAGAAAATTAGGCTTAAACTATAGTCCAAGAACCATGAAATGAAACCATTTCATCGATAACTCAACAACTAAATGGCACCTTTAATCTTCTAGGTGTATCTACGGATTATTTCGTATTGAAAGATGGCTTTCCAAATCACGACACGCAGAATATTCTTGTCAGATTTTGATAAATACGAAATGGTTTCGAATGAATGCGGCAACTGGCAGTAGGGAAATAGCAATCAATAGAGAAAGATGTTACAGCGCGAGGTTCATAAATAAAAACCTCGTATCCAGCCACACTATCTGCCGACCTGTAGGCGATTTTCGTGCCGAAACCGAAAAATACTAAGAAGCCTTCGACCGAAAGCTTTGTGTATGCAAAAAGTTTGTGAAACAAAATTTCTCTTATAAAATAAAATGCAATTTGCACTGAACCCATGAATTACTTTTAAAGAAATTAATATCACCTAATTTACAAATAATTTCTTTTAGCATGGAATAAATACTTAAACAGGTATCTTACAATTACATGAAATAACGTAATCTTTAAAGGCATTGATGTATACAATATAAATATTTGCTTGTTATTTTATGAAATAACAGTGTCTGGGAAGCCCACTCAAATATCCTGTAGAATTTTAACAAATTATTTTATAGGATACAAATATGCATCTGTTTTTTTATGAAATATGTGAAATTCATGCAAATAAAATTAAGGATTATGAAATTTATTTTAATATAAATAACTCTGCAAAAAGAAATATTCAGGAGACTTTATTCCCCTTATTTTCCTATTATTGTCATCATAAAAAAAATAATAGCATTTATCTTAAAGATAATTAGCTTATTTAAAAAATACAATCTGTAAGCACTTTCTTTAACTCGATATAAGATCCATTTATTTTAAATACTTTTCTAAAACTTTTTATAAAAAATAAGAAAATAATGTAAGCACAAACCTTGTGGTTGAAAAGTTAGGCAAACCTTGGGTTCAGTACCCCTCAAATAAATAATGAAAACAATCTCAGATTTTATAGGATAAAAATTAGGTCCAAACGGGCAATTTTTTTCATTTACAGACAATCATTAGATGTTTGGGCTAATGCTACTTTGGACTAAAAGTATTTAAAAGCTACAATTTCAGACAGACTGTCTTGCACACTTAAAATACAAATGTTTTATTAATTACACTGCTTGCCTTAAAAATATGTTTCTTAATCAAAAATTTGCTAAATTTTTATAAAACATAAACTAATACTTATAAAAGAGCCTGAGGCAATTTGTTACAATTAATTAAATTGTTCAACGTTGTTTAATTAATTGTTTAGGCGGTCAGAGCCGGAACAGCTAATGAAGTTTATGAGACTGTGATATTACTTTCGGTTTTGTGAAATGAAGAATTACATAATATACTTTCAGATTGAAGTTCTGTAGAAACAAAAAAGTAAGTACCATCCCTCTTTCTGAAGCTCCTTATTTGTTTATTGACTTTTGGTAATTAAAAGGTCACTAAAGGAGATATCAGCGAAAAAACATACATTGAAAACAAAGTTAAAACAAAACGTTGCCGACAAAAATATCCAAAGAAGTGATTTGGAAGTGCTGAAGAATAAGTTTAAAGTGTTCGAGACAAAGATAAATTCCAATTTCGATTCTTTGTTCGGGTTATGTATTGAAGAAAGTGCAGTCAAAAGTCTTTAATCCGGACATCCATAATCCGGAATGATCTATAATCCGGACCTCAAAGCTACAAATTTTCCGCGCATGCGTTTACGCATATGCATAATACGTTTACGCATGCGCGTTTAATGTATAACGGACGGTATAAGCTAAGCTAAAATTATCTATTTCAGTTAATGTTGCAGATTGTGTTGTTCCTTAATCTTCTAATTGGATACGGCTTATTATTTTCTTTTAGACTATTAGAGCAATTTAATAAAAGTAAGTTGGAACTTTCGATTATGTCAAACACAATTTCCGATACTGGAGCTGCAAAGAATCTACAAAGGGAAAGCATGTTTCGATGTCCATCAAACAAAAAGTGGAATTACTGCAAAAAATGGATAAAGGCATATCCTTTGTTTCTCTAACCATTCCAAAATCTGTTTATCAATTTCAAGCTGCTCTGTGGGGGGGGGGGGACGTCACGGCGTGCAATGAACTGGAAATTGATCTCTCAGCACTATCCTCATCTTCATGGCAGATGTTTTTATTTTAATCGGCTTATATTTCGTTATTAAATGTAGTATTTCATCTCGATTTGCTCCCTCTTTGATATGATTTAAATCAAATTCCTCGTCATTATAAATATCACGAATACACATCAAATAGTTTTCTGGTTGCAATTTTCTAATTTCTATGCATAATGTATGCTTTACGCATGCGCGGGTTGAAAGAAATGTTTAATAAAGTAAGCAAATAAATATTAAGATTTTTTTGTAAATTTTGATACCCTTTAGATCATAATTGCTCTTTATTTCATAAATTACGGTTTTATATTTTTAATTTTATAATTTATGCATGCCATTTTACCAGATTTAAACTGATGATCTATAATCCGGGAAAACCGATAATCTGGAATCGCTGAAGTCATGACAAGTCCGGATTAAAGACTTTTGATTGTATTGATGCTTATGTAAAAGAGAAAGAAGAGATTGACGATATTGTCTTAGATGTAGAAGTCGAATTAAATCGTAAATTAGCTAAGCTTTCCAAAGAAATTGAATAGGAACCTTTGGTTTTCACGAATGCTTAGGTCAATGTTAAATTATCCAAAATTATTTTGCCAACGTTTTCGGGTAACTTACACGAGTAGCTTTCACTTAAAGATATTTTTTAGCCAGTGTTGATTCAAATCCTAATTTAACAGATGTGGTCAAATTACAGTACTTAAAATCTGCGCTAAGAGGAGATGCTAATCGTATTGTTCAGTCAATATCCATAGTTGACTCTAATTATAAATTAGCCTTTTCATTACTAGAAGAAAGGTTCTCTAATCACCACGAACAAGTGTATGTTCATCTGAAACGATTTATGAATATGCATCCTACGCAAAATGAGTCTGCGTCAGCAACATTAAATGTAATTGACATTTAGAGACTCTTTCACTGAACTGTGTTATCTTCAGTACAGTGGCTTTGTTTTGTATTAGCTGAGAAATACTTGGCGACAGAGCAGAATCTTGTCTAATAGCGCATGCGCCACTAGAATCGCCGCTGAAATATATTTTCGATAAACTTGATTCTTGATGTACACATTCGGAGTTGCGAATCATATGTTACTCTGTAAGAAAGAAAGCTAGCACTAGACTGTCGCCATGGAAAATAAATGTATTGAAAGTAAAAGTGTTATTTTCTGTAATGTGTGTGTGGTGTTATTTTATTGCGATATATAGCTATTGACGAGAAATAGAATAATTCAATTCACCAAACACACTTGAATTGAATTATTCTATTTCTCATGAATAGCTATATATCACAATAAAATAACACCACACACATTACAGAAAATAACACTTTTACTTTCAATACATTTATTTACCATAGTGACACTCTGGCACTACGTTTCTTTCTTACAGCGTAACATACGAATCGCAACTCCGAATGTACGTTTTTCTGCTCATATCTCCTTTAGTGACATTTTAATAAGCAAAAGTCAATAAACAAATAAAGAGCTTCAGAAAGGGGGAGGGTACTTAAACTTTTGTTTCTACAGAACTTCAATCTGAAAGTATCCTAGTAATCCTTCGTTTCACAAAACCAAAAGTAATATCACAGTCTCATAACCTTCATTAGCTGTTCCGGCTCTGACTTACTGAGTTGGATCTTTTAATTTCTTATTTAACTACTTTTATTAAATTTCAGTTTACAATATAAAATTAGTTAAATTTTTACAAAATGTAAAATAATTACACTGCTCACTTTAAAACTATGATTTTTAATCAAAAATTTGTTAAATTTCTACAAAGTATAAAATAGATAATAAAATATGTTAATTCCAAATTCAGGCTTCCAAGTGCCTATATGTTCGGGTGGAGGACTATGTTATCCAAAATTTAATGACTATAGGCAACATTGTTTTTCAACAATGCGTAAACATACATATGTTCATGCAAATTATCATTATTTAGTTTCATGAAATATGATACAGGGTGATAATATTTGGTGACAACAATTAGAAAAGTGCTTCCGACATTTAAAGTGATTTGACACAAAATGCCATTTTGAAACTAATAGCCCTTCTGGGGTAATTCACATCTGTGCTTTAGAAAAAAATATAAAATTAAAAATATTAAAATAAAAGCTGAAAGATTTCAAATTTTATATTACACCCAAAGGGAATTCTTTTAATGTTTTGTGTGTTACCTTTAATTCTCAAATAGCCTGTTCTTCGTACATAAATCACATAAAATTCAAGTAAACAGCTATATAAAAAAAAATATTTAAAAAAGGCCTGTCTTCAAAATTTCCAATAGCCTTGCGTGCTAGAGGTAAAGAAATTTTTTTCCCATACAGCAATACCATTGCTCACTTTTATTCCATTATAACTGATGAAGTCACTTCAAATAATAAGGAAACTTTATGATGGTGTACAAGATGATTTGTGAACAGTCAAAAAATATTAGATAAGAAAGACATCCTACATTTTCTCAGACTAGCTAAGATTACAGGTCCACTCAATAATAATTCTATAATCTCAATAATTTCAAAATCCGGGTTAGATGGTAGCAACATTAGCTATGAGTTATGATGGAGCAGGTAACGTGATTAAAAAAGGGAATTGGAGCTCAGATTAAAGCTTTTGCTTCAAAAGCAATCCATATGCACTGCACTTCTCATTACATGAATCTTGTGTTCATATACTCATGCAACATTTCTGAAATTCACAATATGCTGAACAAACTTTAAAAAAAATATTCAAATCGGCAAAAAATATTAGACCTTTTCCGGACAAAATAGATAGCCTATACGGCATTGAGGCGTACCGCCACTTCTATCACAGCTTTTCCGATATCACCGAATTTAAAGGATCCGAAATTCGATCGAAAGCAAGTCTATCGAAATACTGTTCATTGTGATTCTGTGTTTTGTTAATACAAAGCTGCATTTTAGCAGTACCTTAACTTGTCTAGCTCATTTTCCAACTAAAATCTCAGTTTTCAAATTTCGAAAAGATTGTATATCACCGTTTTGCATCAGTTTGCGCTGATCATGTAAATGAAATTTGTGTAAATTTGTATAATTTGTGACATATAAAGATGATTTACCCTATCCGGTAACACATCGACGTATTTTCACTTAAAAAAAACATCAGAGAATTGCACAATATCGGCAATGTGCATCTTCCTTTGTTCAAGTACACATTGATGTAAAAAAGTCAAAGGAAATTGACAAAAATCCAGTTTTTCTTACTCTTGTAAAAAGCGCCAAATAAGTGGGCGATTCTGCACTTCACACCCTAATTTTATATTTGCTGCGTTGTTTCAAACAGAGAATAAATAGGATTAAACCAATTGTTTCCTTTTCCTAATATACTGTGAAAGCATCGATTTATCCGTTTATAGTTATATTTATAGTAAATTAATTGAATTCTGCTGCTATGCTCAACGATATATATAGTTAACAAAATAGCTCTAGACAAACGTTACGCAAATCAAACGACGCCAACTGTACTTTTAAATACGATGAAAATAAAATTAATAATCATGTACATACTAATGAGTGGATGAACTTTCGTTAAGTAACAATTACTGATGTAAAAAATTAAACACAAATATTAACACTTAATTAAATAGATAACCAATAGAATAGACTGATGCAATACATTAAAAGAATTTAACTACAGTTTATTATGAAAAACTTAATGCAGATAATTTAATTTTCATCAACAAAGATTTAACCGGGACATTGGTAGTACCGACAAACCGAGTGAAGTGCTAAAAAATTAAATAAAACAATATAAATACGCAAATATACATTACCTGGAGCTGAAAGGCTCGGACTCCATTTCAGAAATTTTTATTTTTATTACACAAGTAAATTACAATATATATACTACAATACAAAAATTTTAATGGCAAGAAAAAGTATTTATTACAAAGATTATTTACAAAAATATTATATACAAATGTTAATAGTTAGTAAGAAAAATTAGTATTTATATACAAAGATATTATATACAAATGTTAGTAAGGTTAGAATAAATATTTATGTACGAAGATATTAAAGCTTAAATATCTGAAAAAGAATTAGAAAATTATATAAAAAAATATATCAAATACAAAGATAAAATATCTGAAAAAGGAATTAGAAAATTTATAAAAAATATTAAAGATTCTTAAAAAGAATTAGAAAATTATATTAAAAAAAATCAAAAATACAAAGATATTTAAGATTAAATATCTTAAAAAGAATTAGAAAATTATACAAAAAATATATCAAACAGAAAGCTATTAAAGATCTTAAAAAGAATTAGAAAATTAGATCAAATTAGACAATGAAAAATATATAGAGAATTTATAATCGCAAGAATAGCACCTAGATCCAACAAAGTTAAAGTCTAGTATGAGCTAAGGCTCCTCTAAACCTTAGTATAGCCTTAGTATCATCCTTGAACCGGCAGGTTCCTTTCAACGGGCGCCTGGACGGAAGGGTCCTATCCCGATCGAAGTTGCGTCTCTTTTCGAACATTATGGGCATAAGTGTTGTTCGGCAGAGTGATGATGGCATGTCGATAAGCAATGTGGATGGTAAGCAATGATAGTCCAGCAGAAAGATGATTTGAAGATACCTGCACTTGGGGAGAAGTATTCAGAGGCTAACTCCTAGGTTGAAAGTCGCTGCGCTGAGGTATAGAAGGCGGCGTCGGTGGGCGGGGAGATCTTGAAATCTTCAGGTCAGGTGGGTGAAAGTGTCCAATGGGAGAAAAAGTTGGAATTTGGAAATAGAGCTGAGGGGTCTCATGCAAGCAAGTGTGTTATGTTCACAGATCAAAGATATAATTTAAGAGTTTTTTTTTTTTTTTTTTATAATTAATTAGTTAAAGATGTTAGCTTCCTCACAAATAGTAAAAAGAATTAATAGTTTCTCCATGGGTGTGTCTGCGGCTTTTAATTGGTGTAAGCTATTTTTGAGAGTAGAGAAGAATTTAAATATGTTATTGTAGCCGAAAGTATTATTGAGTTCTTTTAGTGTAGATAGAATGTCGGTGAAAATGTTCGCGTTGGATGTAGTGTTGGTAGTCTGATTTCTAATGTCTTGTGTATTGTTGGAAGTAACTTGTGCATATGTTCTCCCTTGTGTAAGGTTTGGGGTGCTATTGCTTGGTGTAAAAGTGTGATTGGGTGATTTATTTAGGTTTCTGTTTTTGGGGAATTTCTCGCAACCGCGGAATGAAGCTGGATGATTTTTTTGGCAGTTTGCGCATGTGGGGTTATCTAATTTACCTTGTGTTGGGCAGTCTGTTGTTTTATGTTGTTGTGCGCATTTAACACACCTAGGTAAGAAGAAACAATTGTCTGATGAGTGATTAAAACGTTGGCAGTTGTGGCATTGTGGTGTAATGTTTTTGTTGATGTATTTTTCGATTGTGATAATGAACATACCTAGGTGTGTTTCACTGTAGATTTTGTCGATGTTTGGTGTTGGCATGAGTTGTATCTGAAATAGTGGCATGGGTTGTTTGGTTTTGAATCTTGTGAGTTGTACTACTTTGTGTACATTGTATCCGAGGTGTGTGAGTTCCGTGGAAATTTCATGTGTGTCAGTGGTAATGGGTAAGCCTCGGATAACTACTTTAATTGGGCGTTTGTGCTTGGGTGTAATGATATAATGTTCGATGTTATGTTTTTGTAAGTCTGTGGTGAGTTGTCTGTGATCATCTGTTGTTGATGGTAGTAACTTGAGGTATTCTCCACTTATTTTGGCGTAAAATGTAGCATTAGTCAGTGTAGTGAGTTTCTTGATGTACTGGTTGTGTGTGGCGCCATCTATCGGCTTAACCATAATTGGTGTAGGTGTGCTATATTGGGGAAGTCTTGTATCTGGTGTTTGCGAGCTGTTAATTTGTGTTGTGGGTTGGGTGGAATGAGTGTCAGGTTGCGAGAGTGCTGTGTAGCTGTTTTGGGTGGGTATACTGTTGGGTGCAACATTTACGGGTACCTTAGCAGTTTTGTGTGGTTTTTTGAATCCTTCCGTGTCGTCGTCACTGTCTGAATTATCACGTGGTTTGCGTTTCTGTTGTGTGATTGGCTGTGTAATGCTTGCATGGGAAAGAGCAATATTCAACTTACCCCTCAGCTGATCCAGCAGAGTCTTCTTCTTTTCTATCTCCTTTTTCAGAATGTCCGAATGATAGTCCGTGTCCGTGACTGGTCTGTTGGCCGATAAGTACCGGATGGTTCCGTAATAGCTAGTAATGCTCCTTTCTACTTCAACGATTTCTTGTCGGAGTGTAGCAATTTCCAGCTCCGTAAGAACGTGACCAGCATTGTCCTGGTCCATATCAGTGGCCGTCGTATTCGAGGTGTCCGCAACAGGATCCATACCTTTATCCGGTGGAACCGCTTCGCTACGGGGAGTCTGCTTAGTACGAGCCATATCGAGAGGTCACGATTTCATGAGCCGTAAAGCTTTTGCACTTCGTCGCGAAGTCAGTGGCGAACGGCCATGTGCCCTTTCTAGCCAATCAGAAAAATCAGTTAAAAATTACACTAAAATTTCATTGGATGGATTTGCACCGTTTGCTAATTGTAAATTTCGGCCCCCTCCCAGACCCGAAGCACTTGGCGACATAAAGTTCGAGCGTTTTCACTCTGCTCTTGTTAACAACCACTGATCAAGGAAACGTCAATGCTTGTCAAAATTCATGATGTAACCCCTCACAAAATTGATTCTGGCCCTTTTTTGACACAAAAAAATTTACTAAATTAAGTCCTTCAGTGTTTTTACCTTTTTTTCACTGTAGAAGGCAGTTACTCTTGTTAAATTTAACATTTGGCACTAAATTTTACCTCTTTGCGGAACCCTCTTTTTGGCGATAAAAATAATTCTTTGATGATGTGGGGATAAAGGCATTGGTCATTGCAAATTCGAATCCTTTGTTACCATTTCAATTAATGCTGGTGATTTTTTTAGTCTAAAACAAACACTTCGCTTCCGAAAACTGTCAGATTTAAACTGAAATGAGTTTCACTTCAGTTTTAGACAAACGAAATAATTTGACTAGCTACTCGGGAGAGGCGGAATATCTTATTGTAGCAAGTACGGTTATATAAATGGCAGGGAAAACTTTCTACTACCACCTTGCAATAAACTTTCATTTAAACCTCAGGACCCCGTAATATTTACACAAATTTTGTGGGACTCCATAAGTATTGCGCAAATAAGACACACGCGTGAGTGAAACTCTCAATTTTTTTCACTTGTACTGTAATATACTATTGCAGTTTCAGGTCATTCCCTTTAATTTCTAATTTTAAGACATAGAACGATGTGAAATTTTTAAATATGTAACAAACGAAATGACAGCTTCACGTGCAAAGCAAGGAAAATGAACGTTTATATTATAAAAAGAATGCGTCGAAACGTTTTCGTTTTTCCCTTTGTCTGTATTGTCTAGCTTTTTTTATTTTCAGATACATTGTGTAAAAATATTTGATAACTGTAAAATTATTATATTAAGTTAAAGAAATATCAAAACTGCTAAAATTTTGGCAACATCCTACTGCAGGTCCCGCGACCAACACGGGAGTCGTGACCTACAGTTTAAGAAACCCTGTTCTAGGTAAAATCCTAGTATACGGAACAGCATTTGACGCGACTTTAAAAATCGTCGCCAACACCAAAATGACACATAATGCCGCCGAATCCCGTATGTACTGCAAACTAGAATTAAAACGTGTTCTCTCTCTCACACACACACATACCATATCCATATATATATATATATATAATTTATTTACTAAATAATATTGATTATATTTATCTTCTAAGATTAATTATAGTAGATTTATCTGAAAAGAGTGAATCCATACTTAGTAAGTTCTATTTCGAAAGATGTTTTTAAGCAACTTGAATGAAAATTGTTAAAAATGTTTAACGGGGACTGGAATTAAATCATGAATAACAAAATTTCAATTGTAAAAGGAATAAATTAAAAGCAAGAATTAAATTAGATACAAATATACATATAAATTATATGCGTTGCTCTAGTTATTTCGTGCACTATTTAGGAATTTTTTACTTGTTGTAGAAGGGTTAAGGCGACTGTGCCTGGGCACCTTGTTGTGTCCAAACACCGTTCCATCGTGATACACCAAGACTCCATTAAATGTGATCACATTTTTCCAACCGGGATAGTGATTAGTGACTCTGAGTACCGTACCGAAAGACTCGCGCTCGAATCCCGGAGACTGCATGGATGTTTGTAAATGTATAGTGTCTGTGCGGCATGGGGGGCACTCTAAATACGCGGCGGGCCGAAAGTCTTTTTTCGTTTTGGAATATATGAAAGATGTTATATTATATGTTAGTCTAAACGCATATTCATCTAATATCCTGTAGAATGTGTCGCTATTCCACTTGACCCATGTCCATCCATAAACTCTATTGATATACCATATTAAAATTTAAAAGAAACCTTGTTTAAAAAAATGTATTTGTAATATTTGGATCGTATTAACCGAACTGTTGATCACAATAAGCGATGTATTTTCCATGTTTTCGTATACAAACTGAAGGGCGTTCTGCAATTCGATAACAATATCCAAATGATAACATTATTTTTCACATTGGACAGCTGATGTTTATCCATTTTCACAGTCGCACTTTCCCGTAATTCTGATAATACTCTGTTACATGCAGTTGAAAACAAGTCTGAAATCATTTTTTCCAAATGCAATTGAAAAATAGATCACTTGTACTGTTTCTGACAGAATTTAAACCACTTCAGAATTAATCAGGTTTACATGAATACAAAGCGTTATTATGGCAATGGTACGCAAGTCGCGAAGAAATTTTGGGGGGTCGCTAAATTCAAAAAAAATTTATTTGACAACAAAAAATATAACGGCATATGAAAAGAATTTTGGATGTTTAACATTTACTAGGAATTTTAAATTAATCATTTCCATATATTAATTTTGATCGTATTGTTTTCCCCTTGATCCAGGCGTTATGCTTGAACAATTCGAGAATCGAATTTCAAAGCGCGCAGCGATAATTGTAATATGCATAGTTTACACACTTGTGTTCCCTATTTCTAACCAAATTTGTTGTCAAGCAAGCATATAACATTTTCGAAGTATTGGAAAATTCGATTGCGTGCTTGAAGGATGATAAAAAAAAAAAAAAAAAAAAAAAAAAAAAAAAAATTTCCAGTTTTGTTCGATGGATAAATGGCTACACAAAGAGGGTACAATCCTAGAACGCGGTATGGTCTTGGCGCGAGTTTGAAAATTTTCGCCAACACCAAAATGACCCGTTTACTGCTTATAATAATGTCGCAAAATTCACCCAATCCCGTGTGTAACGTATACTGGGATTAAATCGGCAAGAGTGAAAATGGGAATGATGGTCAGACATCTAATAAACATTTTTCTTTCTACTTCTAATAAGAAATCAAGTAAATATCAAGAAGAGTTTATTAGATACTGTTTTACATGTTGCATTATCAGTGGAAAATGAATATCCGTTGTGTGTTAAATGCAATGAAAAATCAATGCATGAAACCTGTTAAATTAAAACTATATTTGGAAACTAAACATAACGATTTAGTAAATAAATCTGATTAATTTTTAAGAAATTAACTAACAGCGTGAAATATCAAAATGTATTTTTGAGAAAATATACAACAGTTCCTGAGGTTTCATCGGCATCCTTACAAATTTCATATTTAATTACGAAAAATCTAAAACCTCATACAATTGGAGAATCGCTCAATCTTCCTTTTCGGGAATAAAAATGACATCAATTATCCATGGAGAAAAATACAATAACGACTTAAATGATACGAAACAGTCACGATTTTATTTGAATTCGAAAAGGGGGTGGGATAGAATTCGGAAATATGCAACCGGGAAAAACCGGCAACTATGAAAAAACGAAATAAATAGGCGTAAAATGGACGAAATACGTTAGTCTAAACGCATAATTCATCTAATATCCTGTAAAATGTGTCGCTATTCCACTTGAGCCATGTTTATACATAAACTCAAACTGATAAACCATATTAAACTTTAAAAGAAACCTTTGTTTAAAAAATGTATTTGTAATATTTGGATCGTATTAACCGAACTGTTAATCGCAATGAGTGATGTATTTTTCATGTTTTCATATACAAATTAGAGGAATTTCTGCAGTTCGATAACAATATCCAAATGATAACATTAAGGGGCATTTACTGTATTTTACAATTTCTGATTAACAGGGGGGGGATTCAAACTCTTGGTTGACAGAATGACAGTTTGCATGATTTTCCTTTCAAGAAAATATGATTTTTTTTTTCATCTGGAATTGGATCATTATCCATTTTTTGGCGCATGGCTGTAATATTCTGTCACTAAATTCCAAATTCTTTAGAAGCAAATCTGGCTCCACTGTACCCGAGTAGTTAAAACTGTTGACTACTGCGTTGGCTTTTGTGATTTTTACTATGCAATCAGTTTTCCTTAGAAAAACGGAAGATATAATTCTTTCGTTTGTCCAGTATTAACAACTAAGCTATTTAAAAGAAATAGATGCAATTCTAAAGAATATTATCTATTTACATTTTAATATGTTTAAGTAAAAATGCACTTAATTCATGATACATCTAATTATATAGAATTGCATTTTATATTTCCTTCAGTTTTTAAGTACACAAGAGATACAGAACATTCCTGTGTTACCCTAAATGTATTATGTACCTGTATTATCCTTTAAAATATTCCGTTATTCCACCTGGGACGTCTCTGCCCATAATCTCCACTTTCAAAGGGAAAAAAAGGCCCTTCTGGACGATCGGTAAAATCAACCCTTTCAGATTTTTCATTATTATTTTTTAAATTGGCGATGTTGGCGACATAAACAATTTCGAAAAAAATTAAATACTGAAGACCATTTTGACACTAAATCCAGGTAGTCGTAAATTCTAATAAAAACTAGCTGAAGTGGACTGAAGTTTAGCTTTCCTATTTTTTTTAGCCCAAAGGGCGTTGGCTCAGCAGGGCTATTAATTTCGTTTTGGCACGGCAGGTTTCCTAAATTAATGTTTTGTTAAATTACTGCAAAGTACACGAGGACTATCTGCCTGAGAGAAGGGATGCCTTCGTGGAGGAGTTCCTAAGTGAAATTGGCTCAAACTGGGGAAAACTAAGAAAACACCCATGCCAGCCCGTTAGCCAGGACTCGAACTACCAGTGTTCAGCGACTTTAGCGCTCGGCAGCTGGTGGACCTCCTACGTTAAAATTTAACTGCTATGAATAGGAATGGCATAACTGTTAAGCATTGATAGGGGATGTTTACAGGCTACATTTAAAATGGTTTATTTTACTCTGACAAAAAATGAATAAAGTTTTTGGAACCTAAACAATGAGTAATAAAAAAGATGTAAAACCAATCCTTTTTATGCCAGTCATATTTTATGTCGATTTTACTTTCTTACTTATATCATTTTCTTTTTTCACATAATTTCAAAATTGAGCGTGAGTCATTGTAATGACAAATCAGAATTGCTTCAACTGCCTCCACTGCAAACTTGTTACTTTTATCCGATTCCTGAGGACCATTAATGAAAATATTCTCTGGAAATTTGCATCGTGGGCTAGAATGACAATTAGCTTAGCTTTCTTGGATATGATTTCCGATCAGTATGCTTTGTATCTGTAAGAAATTTAGCCATTTTCAAAGTAATCACACAGTTTTAAATAGTATTTTTTTTTTTTTTTCCTAATTAATCTTAGTTACCTTATGGCAACCCTAGCTACTATACGAAAACGTTGGAAACGAAAAGGTAGGTGTAAGGAAATTCATGAATCACGAAGTTAGTTCACTTCAACTGCAGTGTTTTAAAAGGCAGATGCAAAGCTCATAAACAGTATCTATTTTTCCGCTTTGGCACGTATCGAAAGATGCAAAGTCAACAGAATTTTATTCGTATTTTCTGTTATTATATTCAGACATGTCCTTTAGTTACTCGCTGGGAATTTAACTTTGCTCTTGCTGTTGCCTTTCACCCTAAAGAACTCGGATATATCTCTAACGAAATGAAAGAACTTTGTTTCTTTCTTCTTTTTTCCGGTTGGCTAGGTACAGTGGCTCCCAAAAGTGTTCGAACACTTATGATTTTCATTGAAATAGGGCTCTATCCATTAATCAAAAGTAAACTTTTTCAATGAGATTTTAATAATAAGATCTATTATATAGCCTCATTTATCTGGAATAGTCATATATCTGGAATATCTGGATAGCCTCATTTATCTGGAAATTGTTAAGATCAGATAAATCAAATATTGCCACAATAGATACTTCACGTGTATATACTACCCCAATTTACAATGAAAGAAACAAGCACAGAAACTCAATGTATCAGCTCAACATACAGAAAACTATCGATAAGAATTCCTGAGCATAAAGCCAGAATTATAATTAAAAAAGCAACTAAAACCACCACTAGGTGGTGTTGCAACAAAGACCTTCCTTTCAAGCTTCCCTACATATGAATGCAATTTTAAGTACAATAATCCTGCAGAAACCAAAGAACATGGCAAAACCATCCATTACAACTCTAGCTAAAAAAAAAAAGCAGAATGGTCAACATATTTAATTTGTGTTTACATATGGTTCTGGTACATCAACCTAGAGTACTAACATATAAAGGATACATATATAAAAGATATATATATAATGATATATAGTTACATATATATAAATGAATGAAACACCTATATATGACATTCATTCGGTTCAACTTGATGCCCGGCTGGATTAGTGTCGCTGCTGCTGCCAGAGATGGCAGTTCAGTGTACTGAATTCTGCATGCACTGTGGAAAGAAAAAAGAACTTCCTTCCACACAGCATGAAGGTTTTGTGGTATATTGAATGCAGAATTCAGTACAGAGAGCAGCCCCATCTGGCAGCAACAGCTGCAATTTGACTACACTCTAAGTTGAACTGAACTTGGATGACAGATAAGGGGGTACTTCATTCTATGTGGCTTCAATTCTGTACCAGAGTTCATCAATCATAGTGACAGATGAGTGGTCACATGCCAGTCTCTTGGTAACCCATAACTAGATGTTCTAGGTGGATGAGAGATATGGAGAACTTGCTGGCTAGAGCAACAATGGAATTGAATTCCTCTGTATTGACCACATATCCTCACTGTCCATCATGCATTATTTAGTCGAATGATTTCATTACTTAGGCCTCGATGATAGGGCACATTCATGAGCCTTAACAAGTCATAAATGTACCAGTGGCCATCCAGATTACCAGCTATGAGACCAAGATATAAACTGAATGTCTATCCACGGCACCCCACATTAGCATGCCACGAGCTTAGGCATTATGACAATAACAAATGCAAGTTGCCATCATTCGTGCTACTCCCTGCCTCCATGATTGAATACATCCAACATCATGCTGTATGCAGAACCGCGATGTGATCGAGAAGATGACTTGGTGCCATTCCTGTGTCCAGTGCTGTTGTTTCTTGCACTGGGTGTAACCTGTCTCCACGGCAATAACAGGGAAAGGCATAAAAAAGATGCTACACATGTCATCCTGCACAGGAACCAAGTTTGACTCAAATGTGCCATGGTTGTATAATCTTCAAGGTCAAGAGGACAACATATATAAATATATATCCTCTTGGATATTAGTGGCTCTGGTCATTGAGATCCCACATGGCACCCTGCAGGATCCTACTGGACCTATTAATTCCCCATTCACTTGACAGTAATGAGTTGAGTTTCCAACTTACATGAGTAGCAATGTTGTGGAAAATAAACTGCAGTCCCGAAAGGCCGTGATCCTGCCACAGTCAAACTGTGATAAGTGCTGGTAAAAGTTCCTCCTCACGTGAGGATAACAGACCTTAACACCAACAACCAAAGCTGAAATGTGATTTCCATGTTAAACTGTAGAGACAGGTATTTTTGGAGGCAGTCAAGATGAAAAATTAACAACGCCTTCACCAGGAATCGAACCGTTGACCTCTCAATTACACGCTGAATGTGCACACCACTACACCATGAAGGCTCGCTAAGAAGGTGGGAGAAATACCTTATAAAACAACTGCTGTCCAATCTTTCCATTTACACACAAGACAGATGGTGTTGCTTATACCTGCTCTGTGTGCATGTTCTGGAATGCATATCCCCACATATATTATTTTTCAGGCAAAATTTGCTGTTTGTTACATGTTGCCTTCATGGTACAGGAATTTTAATAGCTGATCAATGTGTGTTGTGTGGGTGAAATATGTAAATAAAAATTCTAGCTTTAATTTGTTTACTTTGCTGTTTTGATCTAAAAATTGTAAATTCTTATAATAAATCTCTAAAATGCAATATTTTCAAATTAATACATGTCACATAACTGTTGCATTATGCTGGTGATGCAGATAGTTTTGCAAACTGAAACTCAAATGGCCACCAGTTATTAAAATTTTTAACTGCCAACAGGAAATTTGAGAGGAATAACTTTTTCACAACTCTCCTAAGCTTTCATTTTAAATGGGTTACATTCCAGCTCTTGCTTGCTGTTTAGCAATGATGTTGCCAAATTATCTCTCTTTCATCAACTGTATAATTATAATGATGTGCAATTCATTTTAAAACTGTGCTTCTCAAAAATAAAGAAAATTTTCCTTCACTAGCCCGTCTGCAACTTTATGTAATTATATATATACATTCCATTACCATCTATAACAACAATCATGATTAAAAACATCTGAGTCTCCTCCTCTAAATTATTACACATGTAGAAATAATTAAGAATATATATATTAATTAAGAATACATATATAGAATAATAGAATAAATATATAGAATAATAACAATTTAATATGGTGAAGTATTAAAACTGAATCAAAAAATTGAAAAAAAAAATTGCAATAAAAGTAAACTCATACAAAAAATTGAAAAAAAAATTATTTTGTATATTACGTATCTAATATCGAGTCACATCCGAGCCGCTTGCCATCTGTACCTTAAAGATTTCAGATAACAGGTTTTTATCATTATATTATTTTTCAAGTGTTTCAAGTTTCTTAAAAAATTTGAATGCTTCAAACTTAGTGTTATATTCTCATTTTCAATCACATTCATGTCCATAAATTAAGGATAATTCGGAGTCACGCGGAAATCGAACTCTAAAATAAATATATCACCTGTAAAATCACAACACACATCTTCAAGAACCGTATGCAAATTTCAGGTAGTAACTAGAGATGACACTGATGGTACGTCACAATGACGAGAGTGTAAGAGAGTGATATATAAGGAATACAGGCAAAGAAGTAAAATTTTTCGCAGGCACTTTATAAGCATTTCAGTGCAATAACCGAATAGTTATGACACAAAGGAAGCAAATGGATGATTTTTTACGTGGTAGAATTATCGGCCGTCTGGAATGTGGGCGTACCCAACTGGAAGTATCAGACAAACTTGGAATTGCCCAGAGTATCATCTCCAGGCTTTGGCAACATTCCAAGATGATGGTAATGTGAGAGTAGACGTTACAGCACAGGTTGCCCCAGAGTTACAACGCCGAATGAGGACCGGTATTTGGCAGTTACTGCCAAAAAAAACTGGCGGAGCACAGCCTCAGACCTGTCTCGTCAGCTCTCTTAAGCCACTGGTACGACAATTTCAAGGCAGACCATGTACAAACGCTTAGGGCAGATTGGTCTATATGCTCGTAGACCTGTCATATGCATTCCACTTACTGCAACTCACTGTCGCCTGCGGTTAATCCTGGAGTAGAGAGCATGCATTGTGGACACCGCAACAGTGGGCTTGTGTGATGTTTTCCGACAAGTCCAGGTTTAGCTTGCAGTCTGATTCTCGCCGGACTTTCATATGGAGAGCTCCAGGTACCCGTTACTACCAAGAAAACATCATTGAACAACACCGTTACGGTGGTGCAGGAGTGCTCATTTGGGGTGGAATTATTCTGGGTTCCATAACTGACCTGCATGTTCAAATTGGAACCATGACAAGCCAAATCTATCAGGACATCATTCTGGAACAACATGTACATTTGTTTTGGGGCGCCATGGCCGCACAATTTGTGTTTATGGATGAAAACGCCCATCCTCACCGTGCAAACATCGTAAGCGAATGCCTTCAATCGGCGATATCACCCGTATGGACTGGCCAGCATTCTCACCGGACTTGAATCCGGTAGAGCACATGTGGGATACATCGACAAGTTGCAGCCTGTCAACCTCCTCCTACATGTCTACCGGAACTTCGGAGAGCATTGCTTTTTGAGTGGTGTAATATCCCCCAAGATCAGATCGATAATTTGATACTCAGCATACCTAGGCGTTGTACGGACTGTATTGCATTGTCTGGGAGACATACAATGTATTAATCATACCAACCATGTAATATTGATTTTTTGTAAATAGGTTTTTTTCTGTAATTTGCTCCAGGGAGGAAAAAAATCGAAATTTTCCTTCTTAACAATACATATTCTTTGATTCTAACTTCCATGGTACCGTATATTAGTATTAAACCGATTTTGTTTTATACGACAATAAGTATTTTGCTTAGTTCAACATGCACTGCACATGCGATTCTCGAGGTTACCTGAAATTTGCTTTGCCTTTCTAAAAGACAATCTAATTGGAGCTGTGAAAAATTGGCTCTATTCCAGCTGCCCGAACGACGCTCACCCAATACACAATTCGCCAATAAAAGTGATCGTTTCCAACGTCGGTGCAAAACTCGCTTTTTTGGGGGGGGATCGCCATATGAAATTCCCTGAACTTCTTGGTCAATTTTCAAATTCCCTGACTTTTTCCAGTTTTCCAGGTAGCGTGGCAACCCTGTTGCAAAAATGCTACATAAATGCAGCCAATCAAGTCATTCTGGGAGAAAGTATGGACCAAGTAAAAAGTCTCCTACAATGCTAGAGCACATACTGAGGGCAAATTTGCACTGTGAGGCATGCATACATGTAGCATGTGAGTTTTTATCTGCCCAAGTACGCAAGCTGTGTATGTTCATCACACCCTCTAGTGAGAAGGTAGCCTCATCAGTGACGAGATCACTTGCTGTGAAGTTTTGGTTTGCACAATTTTTTTGCAAAAATCACCACGCAAAATCTATGTGCTTGTTGTAGCCTTCCGGTTCCAATGTCCAGATGCATCGTAAATGGAAAGGATGCAGTCCTTTGTCATGTAAAATACGCCAGACGGGGATATGAGTGTCTCGGGCTACAACTCATGTACTTGTTGAAGGATTATGCTCCAGATCTTGGAGAATGCTTTCTTTTGGAAAAAAACTGTCCGAGTTATTCGTTGGCGACCGGCATTTGGCTTTTGCATATCGAATGAACTGTTTCGCACAATCGTTGATGCAGAGTGGCAAGGCAACTTTCTATATCAGGATATTTCTCGTGATTCATTCACATTGCTTTTCATCGATTGCAGCTGGGCATGCATACATCAAGTGCACGTCAGCCATTTTGTGGTATGCGTAACTAGCCATACTACTGCCAACGCATCCACGGCTTCAATGGAGACAATCTCCGTTTCCTCAGCTGTTGCTTAAATGTTTTCTTGAATCACCATGTATTTTATCTCTCTTACTTAATCAATCAATTTTGAAGCCCTTTGCATGACATTAATAGTAATTATTAATTAAACTTTATCCCATTTTTGGTGTATCTGTACGTTTACACACACAAACATATATATATGCATTTGAATGCTAGTATAATTTCATGACCCCCTTAGTAATAAATAAATGAAATGAATGAGTTTATTGCTTTTGAATAGCGTAGTTTGTTAATTAATTACAGAATAAATTTGAAAGAAAAAATTAAAGTCGTTTTGCGTGAATGACAATACACTGCCATAAAGAAGATAAAAACATTTTAATTCCAAGAGTGGCAACCCATTTCTTTTAAATCACCAAGTCTCTTCATTAAATTCAAAATATAAATATCTTAAGCATTGATAAGCAACAAAGATTTTAGATGTTGAGGTTTTAACTCTTTGGCTGCTCATCCTGCGATTTCCACGGGCAACTCAAATGTAGCAAAATCTGCTCATCCCCCGGGCATGTGTTTTTCTTCCTTTATTGAGGAGCGCATCCCGTTTTTTCCCATTGAAATAAATTATATACAGTATTAGACGTTTAGTTTACATATTGGCCAACAGATATTGTTAGTCCTCCACTAAATTGCGGCATTTGAAGGCACGTGGTATTACCGCTCAAACTTCACTTTTTGGTGTTTTTTTTTACAGAAATGGCTGCTAGAAAACATTCAGCAATTATCTTAATTATTTAATTAAATTATTGAATTATTAATTAGATTGATCATTAACTAGATTTATTGAATCTGGTGCAAAGACCGTGAAGTTAGACTTTGTCTTGAAACCTGTTTTGAACTCTATCATACTAAACTGCATTTCTACGGTAGTTTTTCCTCAGTGCTTTATATTTTCTTAAATTTTATACATTTTGCTTTTTTATATTATGCAATAAATATAAATTAACTGTAATTCGACTGAAATTTATTTAGAAAAATTTTTTGGGGGGTGATAACATCTGAAATTGTTTTTTCTGGCAACTTTAGTTTCTCATGATAAAAATTTATATTATATATATATATATAAGTATTTTATAAAAAGAAAAAGCTCATTTTTCAATTCTCCAATATATATAGAATCAAAATATAGGGAAAAAAAAGTTTTTTAAGCTATTTTGGTCTACAAATTGAGCAATCAGACAGTTAATCAAATGTTCCTTAAATTTGCACAAAATATGAAAGTTGTGCTTCAGCGTTCAGATGAAGACGGTGTTCAAAATTTGGTGGCTCTAAGTGCCACAATTATTTCACAATGCATTTAAATTTGAAAGACAAATACCTGCACTTTGCCAACTGGCAGCATACTTCTTTTATATCACCAGGTTTTCTGATATATTTGAAACATAGATATCTTATATGTTGCTGAGTGGCAACATAAACCTTTTAAATTACAGAGTTTTTAATCAAAAGTTCATTAAATTCACACAAAATAAATAAAAAAAATCAAAATTCAATCTGAGGTGCTCATGTGAGGGATTATGCAAATTAAAAAATTGGCAGCTCCTATGTTTCACCCTTATTCCCTTATGCAAGGAACATACACACATAAATATTATTTATAATTTAGTAATAAAGATATTAATTGTAAATAAAAAAAACATGCATTAAAAGCTGCAGTAAATCAGTGGTAATAATTTAAACTAAAATCAAAGCAAATTCAAATATCATACTCAGCAGAATAAGATTTACACTTGATAAGGCCCTAAGCTATTTGAGATTTGGGGACCTTTATACATCTGTTATAATATATTTTAATTCTATATACACTATATTTTAATTGGGGGGGCAAGAAAGTGGGGACCCTAAGCTATAGCTTGTGTAGTTTATACGTAAATCCAGCCCTGATACTCAGTTTGACAAAGTTGGAAAAGTGAAATGATATAAAAAATTTCAAACGATTACTGCACAAATGAAAAAACAAGTGAAATTATAAAAAGTAAAAAATAAAAAATAAAATAAATAAATCACATGATAATTTGACTTTTTTTAAATGCCAACATTTTGAGTTGATGAGGTGTTTTGTAAATTTTCCCTTGTGTCAATTTATGCAGAAACTGTTTGCACATTTTGCAACTTTATAATTTTCTACCAATTTACTTTTCTACTTTGCCAAACCAAATATTGTATTTAGTTTGATTCAGGTTTAGTTTTAAATTTACTCTATATATTTTAACTTAAATATTTTGACTTAAATTTTTAACTTTATATTTTGACTTTTTGGAAAAATGGTCTGGATTTTACCAACAATTCCAAGCTATTTTCCAATTTACTGACTTTCTAAGCATGTGGAAGCCCTGCATCAAGACAGAAAAAGAGGTTATTTGATTCAGAATGCTACATTATCTCTTAAAATTGTAGATCCATGATGAGTTTGCTGCCACACATCGTAAAAAGTGTCAAAGTAAGCACCCACACTAGTAGCCGAATGGTTAAAAAAAAATGCTGAGAGTTTGACCGAGGTTCAAATCTATGCAAACGAGATGGCTGAATGGTCGGCTTTGGTGAGTTCCCCCCCTCATGTAATGCAAAAGCAAGCCAACTTCCCTTAGTAAGTTTCTATAAAGGAATTCCTCCTCTTAGGCAAACAGTTCTTGCATACTTTCCCATATTCAAATAATCTAACCTAACCTTAAAGAGGAAAAGATTAGTCCAGCATTTCATACTTATTTATTTAGACTTTTCATATGTGATACGTACTTCTGACAATAATAACATGCATAGTTATTTCTATACAGCAGTTTTTGCTAACAAGCTCACTATTTTTGTGAATAACCTTTTGAAAATTTATACTTTAGATAACAACAATAAAAAATCAATATATTTACAGTAATTACAAACATGTAGCATAAAATTTAGAATAGGTTAATAGTTGAAAGAAACATTAACCTGAGTTCTGAGTGTTCGAAGTAGTACTATGCGTTCATTTTCTTCTTGTTCACTTCTTTCTGTTGATAACTGAAGTCTTCCAATTAAATTAACTTTACCTCTCTTCTGAGGTTTTTTATTTTTCCTGTAAAATATTAAAAGTTTAGCTGTAACTTAGAATATAACACATATGGAAATGAAAAAGAAACACACTAAGTGAAACACGAAACTAGTAATGCAACAACCTCGTGTTTGGCATAGATTTAGGTATAAGATCTCAAGCTATTTCAAGGGCAAACTGGTACAGGTCCCTCTTCATCAGGAGCAAAGAAATCTGCAAGACTGGAAAGCAGTGGGCTTTACGGTCATATTTATACTCCACAAAGAAGCAAATGAGAAGGTAGTGCCATCTTTGGCCAAAATATTAATGAAATTAAAAAATTAAATTAGTAGAATTTTAAAAGTTGTAGGAATGACTGGATTGGACTTTTAGGTTAAGATAAACTTTTGTGACTAACTTTGCGAAAAACTTCAAGTAAATCCAATTCACGAATTGAAGAAGCTTTTTAAATGATTTTTGCAGACGCAAAATCAAAATTATTATTACATTCCCAACAAAGATTAGTTATCAAAGATTTTTTAATTTTGCCTTTTCGGACATAAGATTGGTGTTCCTCGATACGAAACTTTAACACTCTTTTAAATTGGCTGATGCATCTCAAACCGCACTGACATGATATGCTATAAATTCAAAAAAAATTAAAGTTAGAAATGTAATCTTTAAGAGTTAAACCATGGATTTTTATTGATAGGCAAGAAAATGACTGGATAGTTGGATTAGACAAATTGAACTTCTGAAGAATCCATGCAATTTTAAAACTGACAAAAGGATAAAATGGAAACACAAGAAGGCTATTAATGTTATTTTCTAATAGCAGAATGTCTTCTCTGATGGCAATCAGAAAATCTTTTAAGGCTTTGACCACAGTAGAAAATCCTGGATCAATGGAAACTGATCTCCAATAATTGAGTTCATTAGCAAGCACAGGTTCTGAAGAGCAAACTTACGAATAATCATTAAAAGAAGCCATTTTTTGCTTACATAATATGTAATATAATACAAGCACAAAATACATAAGTAAAAGGAAGCTATTTTTTGCTTAGCCAGGTGACATGGTTTAGCACAGGGTAGTAAACAAACAAAAAAGTGTTTACCACAGGAGAGAGTGATTACCACGGGAGAAAATCCTGGATCAATTGAAACTGATCTCAAATAATTGAGTTCATTAGCAAGCAGAGGTTCTGAAGAACAAACTTCGAGAGCACAAAATACATAATACTAAGAAGAAGCCATTTTTTGCTTAGCCAGTGACATGGCTTAGCATGGGGTGGTAAACAAACAGAAAAATGTTTATGGTAAACAGTAATACTGAAATCAGATTCACTGTGAATTATAACAATATCAAGGAAGGTAGGGAATTCTCAGATTCGAATTCAAAAGTGAACTGGATAGTTGGATTAGACAAATTCATAACAGACATAATTTGGGATAAATCTTTATTACCATCAGAAAGTGTGATAGTGTCATCTACGTAGCGAATCCAGAGACAAAAAGGTAGTTTCTGAAATAATCTGACTTCAGAATAGTGCATGTAAATATTAGCAAGTACAAGACTGAGGGGATTGCCCATAGCTAATTGCTGAATTTGGCGATAATAATCACTTTGGAAAAAAAGTTCGTTGAACTCTTGAGATTTTAGTAACAGAAATTAACTCTTGGTTTCAGTAACTGTGAAAGGAATTCTCAAAGCCTAGTTTCAAAGACAATTTAGTATTCCTTCAACTGGAATAGTAGTTAAGCAGTGACATTGAACCGTAATGGAACACAGAGGGGGAAAAATCTTTCAGTTTATGGAGTTTCAAGAAAATCTAATTTACCAATTGAAGAAGCTTTCTGAACAATTCACTCTGAAATATACACAAGTTTGCACATGTGCAAATTTACAATTACATGTGCTAAATTATACAAGTTTGTATCATTCCCAAATTTATACAAGTCAAATGTAGTCTTAAATCTTCTGTTCACAATACAAAAATTATGCATAAATTCAAACTGTCAGCTCTTCATTACATGATAAGAAACTCAGGTTTGGCTAAAATTGAATTTGGATTATATTACCTTCATTTAAAAACTGCCAATTCTACTTTTAATTTCCCTTCTTTTGATTGTAAATCTTGATCTAGAACTGATACCACTTGTCTAGGCCATAAAAGTGTCCTTGTTTCTAAATTCCAAAAGCTTTCACCCCTATCAGCTAGTCCCACCCACCTTTTTAACCTTCCCACTGCAAATCATAATCCCATCATTAATATCTCTAATATTAATCTTTCAGAAGATAATATGAAAATATTAAAATATAACTTCAACTTTTAAAAAACATCTAAACCTTCAACTCCTCAAATCATCACTGCTATTGAAAAAACTTTTAAATTCTCTAAAACTTCAGAAACACAGAAGGACACAATCCAATACTCAATTACTCACAACATGGATTTTAATAACAGATCATTTGTTTCAAATCTTAAGCGAAAGAAAATGAAGGCCTTAAGTGAAATTCACTCTAATGCTAACATTATAATTTTTAAAGCTGATAAGAACTAACAGATTATTGTTATGGACAAAAACACATACAGAGTCTCAAAACTGATAAATGAAAGCCAAAATTCTTTCAAATTCTGATCTCACAAAAGTAAAAACAGTTGTTCAGTCTTCTCCTATCATCCCAATTCAATTTAAAAAAATCTTTTATTCCACCTATTGCTAACAGTGCTAGGTTCCATACTCTTCCCAAAGTCCATAAAATTGGAGTTCCGTCTTGACCTATTGTTTCCATTTAAGGAACAGCATCCTTTGGCTAAATATTTAGTTTCCAGATTTTCTCCATTACTTTCTAATAATATTCACACTGTAAAAAGTTCTTTTGAAGTCATTGAGATACTTAAAGATTTTTCTCTCCTGCATTCCATTGTAGTTTCCTTTGATGTGAAATCACTGTTTACTTATGTTTCAGTCAAAGGAGCACAAATTGTCTTGAAATCAGGCTTCAAGAATTCCATTTTACACACACTAAAATTGAAGAGTTAATTTCTCTTAGTAAAAATCTCTTTGAATACAAAACACTTTGTTTTCCAAAGTTAATATTATCACCAAATTGAGAGAGCCATGGGTAATCCTCTCAGCCCTGTACTTGTTGACATTTACGCGCACTATTTTGAAGTGAGATTATTTCAGAAATTTTCTTTTCATTTCTGGATTTGTACATAGACGACACTTTCACACTTTTTCATGGTAATAAAGAAGATTTATCCCAAATTTTATCTGTTATGAATTTGATTGATCCAGCTATCTAGTTCACTTTTTAATCTAACAACTCCCTTCCCTTCTTTGATATTCTTATAATTCGCAATGAATCTGATTTTGACACTACTGTTTACTAAACACTTTTATATTTGTTCACCCCCCTGCTAAACCCTGTCACTTAGCTAAGAAAAAATGGCTTCTTTTTACTATTATGTATTTCATGTTCATGAAGTTTGTTCTTCAGAAGCTCTGCTTGCTAATAAACTCAATTATTTGAGATCAGTTTGCATTGATCCAGGATTTCTGTTTGTTTACTGCCCTATGCTAAAACCATGTCACCTGGCTAAGCAAAAAATGGCTTCTTTTTACTATTATACATTTCATGCTTTCAAATTTTGTTCTGCAGAACCTTTGTCTGCTAATGAACTCAATTATTTGAGATCAGTTTCCATTGACCCAGGATTTTCTCTCGTGGTCAAAGCCTTTACAAAATTTTCTGCTTGCCATCAGAGAAGACATTCTGCTATTAGAAATAACATTAATAACACTGTGGAGTATAAATGTCCACTGTAAAATTATGCCCACTGCTTTCCAGTCCTGCAGATTTCTTTGCTCCTCACAAAGAGGGACCTGTATTTGTTTGCCCTCGAAATCAATTGAAATCTTGTATATAACTCTACTCCGGACTCAAGGTTGTTGTGTTACTAATTTCACATAACACATATATCAATAATTATTATTTTGAAAGTTAATTTGCTAATACAACACTGTAATGTTTATATTCAGGGAGGAGATAAATGAAAAATTGCCCTTTAAGTTCACCTTATAGATATAAAATAGCAATAGCATTATATCTATACAAAAATGGATATTATTAAAAAATACTTCTAAACTTCTTTAAAGTCATATTGTAAAAATATAGAGCTATGTTAGGTCTACAGATAAATATTATTAACAAAGCTGCTGCTTAATATAGCTATGTATCATTCATGAGCTGCAATATTAGTACAACTCAAAACATGAAGTATTGAGATAAGCATGCCTAAAGTTTTCCTTGGTTCTGAAATGCAAGAATCGTACACTTAATTGTCAGATTAAGAAATAAGCATTACTAAAAGATCATAAAATTTAAAAAAATTATCAAATTTTTTATGAAATAATGTTAGTAAAAAAATTTTTATCAAATTTTTTAATATTATATTGAATTGTTCTCGAAGTTCATGGCTCATACACAAAATTCGAAAACAATAAACTGAATTTTATTAATAATGTTACCATATTGTGACAGGTGTTACAAAATTACAAAATGGCATTCTTAATATTTTCCTTGGTTCTTGGTTGGGTTTTCCTTGGTTTTAGTTCTACATCAGTAAACAGGATATAAAAGAGTGAATGATTTTCCAACAGCAGCCTACATAAGTATCAAAATAGAATGCATTTTTATTGTTAAAATTTTAGATTGCTGCAAAATGCTAAAGAAGAACTTCCTATTGCACTGCTGGCTATAAAACAGTATAGACTGTCAAATTTCTCCATAGATAATCTCCATATATTCTTGCAAGTAGTTTATAATAAGTTTTTCCAATAATGCTTCCTGAAAGGACTGGAGATTTTTCCTACACCTGCTGTCTTTTCACCTTCAAAATCTATTTCTTTAAAAGAAATCTTCAAAACGAAGTAATCCTGTGATTGCTCTCTTACTTTTGATACAGAAATGTCGTTGAAGTATACAGTGCCATGATAAATATTTATGCAGTAAAATTTTGATATGTTTGATACCAAGGAATGCAACACATACACATTGCTGTCATTTATTATAACAGTATTGAGCTAAAATATGTGCCAGTGCTGCTGCAAAGATAATTTTACAATACTGAAAATGGTCACAACTCAAAGCTTGTTATTTTTCAAGTTGTGCCAGTATTGTAGACCATGATGGATAATCTTTATGGAACATAAAATAAGTAGTTTTCAATTTAATTTCATATACATAATAAGAAAGGAAGCTATCATTTTTAATCAGTTAAATATTTTTATGCACTAATCTAGAAAAGCAGACAAATAAATGCTTAATCATAATAAAACATCATTTACTCCAGGTTAGAAGACATATTAACATGAACAAATTTAAAGGAAATTCGCACATATTTTACTACACATGGAGAAAACAATGTAAAAGCTTACACATCCTGTTCCACTGGGAATTAAACCAGTAACAAAACTCCAATATACAGTGATTTTAATCAACCAGATTAAAATAATATGAGGGTTGGAACTTTAATAGTGGCAACTATTTATTTACAAGGAATACAAAAGTGATTCATGTCACCATGTTTTACAGTCCTTCAATATAGTCGCCAGCATTGTGTACAACCCGTTTCCAACGATGTGGAAGTCGCAGAATACCTGTAGCAGCGCCTGTTTTGTTAATAGTTTGAATGGACCGGTTTACTGCCGCAAGAATCTCAGGAACAGTTTGGAAGCAAGTGCCACGAAGTGGTTCCTTCACCTTAGGAATTAAGCCATAGTCACATGGGCTTAGATCTGGGGAGTATGGTGGATGGTAAAGCACTTCCCAGCCCCATCGCTTGAACAAATCAGTCACAGCTTGCGCTGCATGCGGCCAAGCATTGTCACGCAAAATGAGAGGAGCGTTCTGCAGAAAGTGTCGCCGTTTTTTTCTCAAAGCTGGTCGGAGATTGTGATTCAAAAATGAGCAGTAATACTGCGCAGTGACGGTCTGCTGTGGGGGAACGGTATGTGTTAGAATGACACCATCACAGTTGAACATGATAATCACCATAACTTTCACATTGCTGGGGTTCTGACGAAATTTCGAATGTCGTGGTGACCTGTGACGACACCATTCGTTTGATTGGCGTTTCAGTTCTGGCTGGTACGATCGCGCCCAAGTCTCATCCAGCGTAATGACATGCCGTAAAAAAGCATCTCCTTTGCGCTCATAGCGCTCCAGGTGGGTTCTGGCAGCATTGTATCGTAGCCATTTCTGCATTTCCGTCAAGTGATGTGGAACCCATCGTGAAGCAATTTTTCTTATGGACAGGCATTCCTTCAGAATGTGCAACACAGTCATATGCGCTAATCCTGTTTGTCCAGCCAGCTGATGAACCGTTTGGCGGCAATCACTGTCCACTAGTGCGTCAACAGCTTGCACGTCTGCATCGCTGACACTCGGACGACCTGGCCGCAGCATGTCTGCCACGTTTTGGCGTCCTTCATTGAATGCTTTCACCCATCTTGCTATGGTTCTGTAAGGCAATGCAGATTCCCCGCAAGCCTCTTGATGACACTGTCGTGCTGTATGACCTCTGGCACATTTAATTTTTATCCAACAACGTTGTTCTTTATGTCTGGTCTTATTTCACTTAATAGAGCAATAAATGGTGGCGACACAAAGTGTATAAATAAATCGATCAACTCTAAAAGAATTAATGAGGTATGCAGGTCGATCATATATAAACGAGCCTTTATTGGCTGAGAGTGGGGAAGGGTATTTGTGTGTGATTGGGCATTTGTAGTCGTTAGGTGGGGATACCTAGAGTAGGGAAACCACATCAGCCAGCTTGTCCAGTGCTTAAGTGCCCTTACAATGAGTGTGCCCATCTCTCTGGAGCAACACATAATTATAAAGTTTCTCTGTGAAAACATAATTATAAAGTTCTCTGTTCGTCTGTAAAAACATGAAACCAGCCGAAATTTACCGCAGACTGCTTGCCCAGTTCGAGGAAGCTACGCTTTCATGGTCAAAAGTGAAGGTTTGGTGCAACCAATTTAAGCAAGGCCGTGAACGTGTTGCGAATCAAGCACATCCCCGTCATCCTCGCACGAGTGTGACTAATGAAAACATTGCACGTGTTCGTGAGCTTAGCGAATGGGATCGACGTTTCCCATCGCTTCAAATTTCGGAAGAACTTGGTGTCAGCTATGAAAGTGCCCAATCAATCATCAGAAAGCATTTGGGCTTCAGAAAAATCTCAGCACATTGGGTTCCAAAGGTTGCTGAATGATGATCAAAAAGCCACAAGAGTTTGCATTTCTCAACTGCTTCGAACTCGTTTTGAAGAAGGGGAAGCTTTGCATAAAATTGCCACCAGTGATGAGACATGGGTGCATCATTACACCCCCGAATCAAAGCATGCAAGTACGAACCAAAACTCGATGTCTGCGGGGAAAATGTTGGCCATGGTTTTGGGGATTGAAGGGGTGTCCTACTGGTAGATTTCTTACACGGACGTCAGACCATCAACGCAACCTACTACTGCGGTCTCTTGGATCAAGTCAAGCTTCAATAAATGCAGAAAAGAAAAAGAGAAAGAAATGAGATTTAATCACCAAATCCATGCAGATTATGTCGCTGTCTTTTTAACACATAAATGACAGCCATTGCAGTGACAAGATCTAAACATAATGCATGAATTCAGTAGCATGCATTTGAATGCATGAAATTTCTACACAGGGGAAGATTCAACATAGCAATTGCTCCCACATCCACAATAGACCTACAAAGCAACAACTCTGCATCAATATATATCTCATTCTTCATTTTTCACAATCTAACAATAATGCCTAGCATATATTGATATTTATAAATATTCATCTAGAGACAATGATTTTTAACAAATGATGATTGTCTTTGATACTTTGCTTATTTTATGATTAATTGAAAATAACAGAGTTTGTCAAACCAATTCATAAAGTTCAATTAATTACTTTACAAAACATTCAAAACAATTATGATTTCTTTTGCTAACAAACATTAGTTCCTTACTTCTTCCTAATCCCTCCTCATAAATGCCTTTCATTTTCAGTGTACACGTGAGATTTCATAAACTCTCAGTGCAACAGATAAGTTGTCACAATTTGACAGTTACTATCACTGTGATACTGTGATATTATTACAATAATAATAGTCAGAACAATATCAGGAAACTCAGAAATGCAAACAAAAATATTCAAATACCACATACATCAATGATTTTCATTTTATAAACAAAATTCGTCATACTGAATTTAAGGAAATGTTTACAACAAGTTATATTTCATCTATCAAATTACCTTAGTCTGGATATTTGCAATAAATTTTGCTGACTTTGACTGGGTTACTGGTTAGAGTTACTGGGCTAGTGAAATAAACTTCTCTAATACTTAATTTTAAATGCCTAATATTCTCATTTTTCTCCTAAAAAACTAGTACAAATGTTTATTTACTTATTATAGAAATACCTTTAAGCGAAATGTTTACAGAAATAACTCTGTAAATTAATGAATATCATGTTATTATGATAGTCCTGTCTAATTTTATCTATGCAGATCCATCTTTATTCTTCAGTTATATTCATTTGCATTGACTCATTCATTATTACACATCAACAATCTGAAGAGTTAATATGAGAGCAAAATAAACTGGCCACCATTTTTAACTTACTCAAGTACTATCATTTTTAACAACATATTTTCAATGAATTATTTAATATTTTTGTACTTTGCAGGTATATGTATATTTCAGTATTTCAGCTTGTTCTTCAGTATAGTTTCATGTAATTCCTTAATATTATTCTTTAAATTTGGAATTTATTTTCAGAAGTACAACTACTTTTTTTCCCCCTTCTTTCTCTCAATGCAACTTTTATCATAGTCAGTGTGTTGAATTTTAAATCTTACTTCTCAGCAATATGCAAACAGATAATTTCTTATTCAGACTGTATTTTTCATCCTCAATGGCATTACTTGCCATATTAACAAGTATAAATTAACAGAGTTATATACAGAAGCTGGTTTCAGAAAATCACCCTGAACTCTTTTTTCTAAGCATTGAGATATCCTTTCTTTTTGCATTTCTCTTTTCAAAGTTAAAAATAAAATTTAGAAAAATCATATATTAATACTCATTACAAAGTTAAGGAATCAAATTAACAAATCAAATACTACACTCAAGTTTTAATACATTTCAGAATCAGCACTAATAGATATGAAAAAATGAAGGGTAAAGTATAGAAGTATGTCTCTTAATAACATTTTGCATTACAAATATCAAATCCAAGCTTGATATAACAATACTAATAATGTTTTAAGTGATTCTACCATACCTGCACATAGATTATAATTACACATTTACTAATTAATCTATAAATATCAATTTATACTCTGAATGAATCTTATTAATGAAAGTGATACACAATAACAAGAGAAGTTGTCCTCATTTCAAATTAAGAAAAAAAGCTTTAAGATTATTAAAATTTTATAGGAAAATTTTTTATATAATTTTATATTTTTTTATATAATTTTTATTTTTCTAACAGTTTTTTCTCACGTGCACTTTAATTAATGAAAATCTCATGTGGTTGTAGATTTTAATTGATGGAAATATATTTATGTTCAGTAGTGTTAACTAATAAACCTATATCCATCCATTTTCAAAACTTAAGAAAATGAGTAAATTAAAAAAAAGCAATAAAAACGAATAAAACCTACCCATAACGTTCTTCTTAATTCAGCGTCAGAAAGTTCTGTAGCCAATCGTAGATTTTCAAATGTTATTCTGTCATGCGGTCGTTGATTGCAAGCAAACAGAACTGCCATTTGGAATGCAGTTACATCTAAATCAAACTTTCCAAGAGCATTGTTAAAAGTGATCTATTTAAAATAAATAAAATAAAATAAGGAACAAAAGAAGTTCACTGATAATAATAGAAATACAGGAAAAACATTCTGATGATGTTTTTAATGATTTTTTAAAGACAAATTTTTGCTTTTAAAATTTTAATTCAAGATTTCAACAGCATTTTTCAAATGGAATATTATCTTGATGGGTGTCTTTTATGTTATAATGGGATCTATCTATTTTCCAAGTGGGAACATCTCATTTGAAATAAGTAACACTTTTCTGTAAAATTTTTAACAAATTAAAGATATAAAATCAGTTTTCCATAACAGAATCATAAGACTTTAAGGATTCAATATGTGAAACTTAACCAATAATGAGAATAAAATGAGTATGGGCAACACCTCCTAGAACTAACTCAAGGCCACGGCGCGCAGTTCGTGACGTCACTGCAGTAGGGATACTTTCGTCCTAGCCAACTTTAAGGGTGCCTTCTTAAATATCCATTTGAAAGGCTTATATAAAAATTGAAATTTTTATATTTAATTCTCATCGTTTATAAATCTGGAAAATACCTTGCTTTCATTAGAATGTGAAGAACCGAGATTTTTATTTTTAGAATGTTTTTGATACGAATAACTAGAAATTTTAATTCCATTAAAAGTTATTACTGATGTTACTAAATTTAAGCGCTGAGAAACTCTTGTTAACGAAAGAAACTTCACACTTAATGAATCGGAATTTTATTTTTACGCAATAATTAAACAGAAAGACAATTTAAGACATGAAGGCAGGATATAGATCCTAAAAAATTGAGATAAATTCTAACTGATTTAAATTATGAAGCTAATTTACCTGGAATCATGTAGCAACATAAAATCATTAGTTGAAAACAAATATAATTAATCAGAGATGTTTATTGGTCAAGGGTCATATTAATTATACTTACAACAATTTATGCCTTGACTAATAAACATCTTTGATAAGTATAAGTAATATATCTTATTTTTGACATATGTTGCCGAATAATAATAAATACTCATGTTTGAAACAAATAACGCTAAGCTTGCAATGATTTAAATAAGTTTTTATAATTATTTGAGACATTAGGTGCACAGAGAGAATTGCATATTATTTTGCATTTTAAATGGCAAATATCAAATCTCTGATAGAGGTCTGATATAGATCTAAATAGCTAACCTCTGATCTTTACAGGGAAATTTTATAACATGATTTAGCACTATTGTGTGGAAGGCAAATGTAACAAATCCTAAACTGGAATGTAGAACACAACAAATGAAAAACACAACTATCATTGCATTATTACTGCCGAATAAAATTACTAACATATAATGCCCTTAGGATGCACTAAATTATACATTACAATTCGAAACAATTTATACAGAAATACTTTAGATAACATGTATATGTTTATTTTCAATCAGTCAACTAAAAAGAGGAAGGATTGTTCCAATAAAGGAAAAGAAGAAAATCATCGAAATTGTCTTTACAGTCAATTCAAAATTATTCAAAACTGTCTGTAAACGGGAAACAATAAATATTGCTTTTTTTTTTTTTTTTTTTTTTTTTTTTTTTTATCACAGACTGCATTTCATCAAATAAAAATGTATGGCATCATATTTCATAAAGACTACATTTCTATCTTTAGAAAGAACTTAAATTGTAGTCTTTATGAAATATGATGCCATACATTTTTATTTCCATACGTATGTATATGCATGCGTATATATGTATGACAATATATTCGATTTCTTTGGGAAAAAAAAAATTGCTTCGACATACTGCTATACAAAATATACAATTTAAAATAATATATTTGGGGTGAAGAAAGAGAATTTTAGGATTTTTAACATATATATATATATATATATATATATATATATATGAAGTAATTAAATTTAAAAATCAAAACACAATAAAAAAATTTCATGAACTTTAACATATACACATAGAAAAGTTGCATTGATATTGCACTATACAAGTAAATGAAGAGGGAATACATAATGAATACCTTTGACAAAAAATAAATGAAACTCAGAATTTCGTAAATTTTAATACGTGCAAATATATAGAAATGCATACATTCCCTGTAGCAGGTAAAAATTCATATTTTGGTTTGTTTATTCTACTAAATAATATAAGTTAATGTTTATTCACGACTAATAGAAAGAAAATCATACTTATCTATTAATTGTATAAAGTGAAACAGGTACTAGTTTTGAAGAATAATGTCTAATTAGATAGAAAATTCTTTTGTCAAATAAAGTGTTGCATAAATTTAATTATTTACTTACAAAAAATACGAAACACTTGCATGCAAATATTGTTATAATCGGATTTAATTATCTAAACTAGAATTAAATACAAGATTTTGTAAAACTTCATATTTAATGATTTATGTTATATTAAGTGAATTTTAAGAATATCAGGCATGAACTCACAAAAATTTAAATAGCGTATTTTTTCGCATTAACATCAGAAACAAAATTGGTATTAGTTACAGATATATTATCAAGATTTTTCAAGGTCTTCGGATTTTAATAAATACGCTGTTCCTGTGACAAATGTATCGAGATATTTAAATGCAAGCATTTTGCAACATACAAAATGTATTTACCATTTTGAATTTTTATTAGTCCTACATTTAATCTAATCCTACTTTTAAGTCACACATTTGTTTAATTTACTTAACTTGGTAAATGATGCTATTTACTACAAATTGACTAGCATGACGATAAAGAATGCAATCTGCTATAGATTGAACGATTAGCATGATGATAAACAGTACTATCTGCTATAAATTAAATTAATCATCATACTTATATAATCACTATTAGACTTACAATAAGATTAAATATGTTTACTTTCTATAAATGTATGTACTCGCTTTAGTTTATGATAATTATAACATACTTAACACAGAAGCACTTTTTAAAGCACAGATAAGTATAAACTTATTCATTAAAGGGAAAAAAAAAAAATGCAACTTACCTTCGAAAATATTTTTGGCTTGAAATTGCTTCTATGAATCGCCTTTATTCATTTATTTAAGAATTCTTTCTCTTTCGGAAAAAAGAAACCTGTACTTTTGGACCATTTGGATATTTCCCTTTACAGTTAGGTACACAGCATGTGTAAACCATATCAAAAATTTGAAAAACAAATAATAAAGTGGAATACTTATAATATAGAAATATCTGAAAAAAGAAAGAAAATGTCGACTGTTCTTATGGACGATTTCTGACCAAGTGACCGTCAAAACTCCAGAAATCCACCCACCACAGTCCTGGGTGGGGAGAGTTAAATGAAATACAATCCCTACTGACACTGACGTCACACCTCCTCTTGGGAAACGCGCCGTGGCCTTGAGTTAGTTCTAGGAGGTGTTGGTATGGGAGACTTCTCAGTAAAATTATCATTCACACATGACAGAAGATTGAATCTTCTCTCTGCCAAAGCAAGAACACTAGGAAGTTTAACTTTCTCCACAATGCTACTTATTACCATCAATATGACTTGAGTTCTGCCAATGCAATAATACAATTAAAAAGATATTTCTCCATAATGCTATTTATGACCATCACTGTGACTTTATAATCTTAAGTAAATCGTTAATTGTAATGTAAAGTAAATTGTTATATGTAGGTTTTTCTAAATTCACATTCTGTAAGTTACATTTATAAAATTATTCTGTTATGATACTTGCATTTGTGCTTATTCACTTACCAACAAGAATTAATTATCATTCTGAATATTAACAGTTATGGAAGATAGTCTGAACTCTCCAATATATTATAATATATTTATATGCTAAAATACCATTATTTGTTATTTTCATATTTTTAATAGTCGATAGACTTGACAAATTTTAAAAGTAACACACGTTATGACTAATATATTGTTCTAATTTATGCACAGTCTTGGTATAATAGCAATATTCTAAAGCAGGATTTATCAAAAACTATGGTATATTACATTATTTTTATAGCAAAATTTTTACACAAAAGATTTAAATGAATGGTCAAAATGAATACAAAGTGGCCCATATACTGGTACATAATATGTAACTTTCTCATATTTATGTTGGTACATAATGGTGTATATATATATATATATATATTATTCTTATTTATGTGGTACAAAACTAAATAAGTTTTAGAATCCCTGTTCCTAATCAGAGTAAATGTGAGAAAGTTGTATATATACAACTAGGAGAAAAAATAAAGTCTTACAGTGCCATTTGACATGTGATGATACCACTGAAGTTTACGACCACTGTGTTTTTGTCTATAAAATTCTTCTACTTCAGGAATAAAATCTTCAAATTCTAGAGGCAATGATACTTGTATCCGTTCACTTCCTCTAGCCCAAGCACCAGCATTAAGAATTTTCACATTGAAAGAACCTATAAAATGTATTATGAAGAAAAGAACAATAATACAAAAAATTATAAAAAAATATTTTTAAAAAATTATTAATAAAGAAAACAAGTGGAATAAATTGATATCAGGAACTAACTCATGAAAAAAGGCACAAAAATAAACTGCTGGATTTGAAAGTGACATAATGCATATAAAATAAAAACTCATATTTATTTTATAAATTAATTACATGGATGATATGATTAAACTTGCATGCTGTTTGGCATTTCAGAACACCTAAAGTTCAGTACTGTGAATAATCATTATGGGTAGCAATAACTGCTGCTATGTGACTTGGCATACAGTGGAGTTAAATCTGGGTATCAACTAAAGATATTGCATCCATGAAGCATTAACACTTTGCCAAAGTCCATCTGTTGTAGTTATTAGTGGTTATTTTTGCCCAAGCCTCTGGCCAATGACAGAGCAGATGTTTTAAATCCATAAAAATATCCTGAACATACTGCCTAAAAAAGATATGGAAATTGCTATCTGTTGAAACAATGTCACAAAATGTGTGAAGCATGCAATCACATATTACTTTGCTGGTAGCTGACTCCACAAGTGATCTCAACATTTAGGTCTATTGGAAGCTCTAACATCTCTTCAATGTAATATTGGCTAAAAAAAGTACTAGGTATGTATAACAGATGCAAATGGGACTTGTAGCACATCCCATACCATAATTACAGGTGCTCAGTTGATATGATAATGTAAAATGACTCCAACAATCAGTTCCAATACAAACATGACTATCATGCGGCTGTATGAAAAATCATGATTCATCAGAAAAGATGGATGCACACCATTCATGAATCCATGCACATTGTTCATTGAACTATTACAATCTATACCAGAGATTGGCAAACTTTCAAAAAAAAACAAGGGGCCAGATCACAAAAATTTTGGGCTGGGTAGGCTTCAAAAAAAAAGTTTAAAACATTTTTTAGGAAGTGATATTTTTATAGTTATGCACATTTTGCTAATATTTACACCACCCCCCCTAAAAAAATTCATAAATAAATAAAATAATTTTGTTTATTAATAAATATATAATGGAATAAGTTAAAATTTTATACTAATGTGATGAATACAATTGTTTTTTTCAAGATAATACTTTATCATATTGAAGTTCGAAGTTAGTACTTCCAAGTTAGTACTGCCAACTGTTAATAATGATCTGAGCTGCGACTATACACACTTCATTTTTGAAAATTTCCTTTCACATTGGTAAGTAATCCCAAATACAGATATAAATTGACATTAATATGATTTTCTCTTTTTTTTTTAATGGCGGGTACGAGCCATTTTTAGGGTTTTGCCACTACTAAGGCCAGAAGTGGTGGTCATTTTATTACGGAGGCATCTAATAGGCAGACACTGTTACCTTCTATGAGAAGACAGATAATTTCCATCCATGCCTTCTTCAGGATTTGAACTCGGGATCTTCAGTACTGAAGTCTGTTTCCCTATGATCATATTTATCATCTGAAAGGTATTTATATAACTGAGTTAGATCCATTTCTTCAACCATCATTTTTAGCATATCATCATTCTGCAGATCAATCACTTGCATTTGAAGGTCCTCAGTTGCACAAGCAAATGGATTTTAAAATATGGAGATGTCTTTGCGCTTGCAAAAGATCCAAAAAACATTGTTGTAACTTATGTTCACAAAATGTACCTGTCACAAATTTTGGGGGAATGGAGATTTCACACTTTTACAGTATGGAAAACAATTAAACTCATTTAACGTGATTTTTCAGCAATAAGACAGACAGAATTCATTTCACATGTGAGCATAGCAGTTATGCTCATAGGTGAAATGGTGTATTGTGTTGTATTTAATTATGGTAAAGCACACTAGGGCTAATATAAGCACACTAGGGCTGCCTAAGGAGAGGGATACCTTCATGGAGGACTTTCTAAGGGTAGATTGGCTCGTATATACATTATATATGGAGAAAACCACAAAAACACCCATGCAGCCAGCCCGTTCGCGGGATTCGAACCTTGGACCGAACTACCAGTGTTCAGCGACTTTACCGCTCGGCCGCTGTTGGGCCATACGTGAAATGAATAACAAATTTAACTTAAATTAGAAAAAATAACAAACAGTTAAATTAATAAATTTAACTTTAAATTACAAGCCTTTCCTTGTAATTTGAAGTTAAATTTGTTAAACTATCCCACGATATCTGTAAGAAATCATAATTTCTATAGTTATTCAATGTTCTATAATAGTGGTTGGACACTTTTTCTCATTTCGAAAAATTTCAATTATTTCAAAAGTCTCAAAAAAAAATTTTCCATTGCTAACACATCAAACTACTGTATGGTAGAGCAAATCATAACCTTTCACTTTGTTAGCTTTAATAAAAAAATCATGAAACTGATGATGAAAGTGAATAAAATAGCTTACACAACTAGTTCAATGAGACATGACAGATTGAAGTGTTTCTCGCAAACAGTACGCAAATAAATAATACAAGGATTTTACCCAGATATGTTTAACATTTAGCTTCTTCACAATTATCCAACTAATACTTTCCCATCCTACATCAATTGTGATACATTTTAACTCATTTCACTACAAACTGTGTTAGTGTTTTCTCAACTTCCCTGAAGATATCTTTCCCAGTAATTGTTCCATGCAGATCATTCACAGAAGCTAATTCTTAGGTCACCTCAATATTGATTCCTTGAATAAACAGCAGCAATCTGGTTGTGTCACTAAAGTCTTTCAATACATCAACAGCCAACAAAAATGAAAATTTTTGCTTTGTCTTTTAATTGACTATTAATGCAGTTAATAATGTGCTCAACTCTTTTAACAGTTCTCGTCGAATGGCTGGCAGATCAAAACAAATGCATTTCCTCTGGGCACATTTCTTCAGCTATCACAAACAAACATGATTTAATAAATTCATCATCAAAACATATTTTTTTTCCTTTTTCTTATCTTTTTTATCTCTTTTTATCCCACAGGGCATTAGCCTTTTGGCCTTTTACGTTGAAGTCAGTTTACTTTTCAAATTGCTACCACAAAATATTAGAGCCCTGTATTATATTTAAAGAAATTAAATAATGAAGAATTTGCATAAATGTATATATGTTTCTTGCACTATGATAAAACAACGATACCTAGAGCCATCAAATTTTGAATAACAGAAGTTTCCACCTGAATATGGGCATCTGGAAGCCCGAATTTGGAATTTGTTTTATTATCTATTTCATACTTTGTAAAACTTTAACGAACTTTGTATTAACAAACTCAATGATTTCGAAGCAAGCAATGGCAACACTGTATGGGGGAAAAAATTTTATCTCCAGGGCATGAGACTGTGTATCAGAAATTCCAAAGATATACTCATTTCAAAATTATTTTGCAATACTGCCATTAAACTGAATTGAACTTGAACCATTAAACTGAATTTAATGGTTCAAGTTCTTCACGAACATGATATTTAGCAAATACAGGTAACACAGAAAACGTTAAAAAAAAGCTTCTTTGGGCGTAAAGTAAAATCTGAAGGCCTTCCGATCTTTTTTTTTTTTTTTGGCAGCTTATAAATGAGTTGTTCGTAAGTTACTTACTGCTTCATTATAAATTTTTAATTTTGCAAATAAATCATATTGTAATGAAGCACTCTATTTTAAACATTCCAGTTTTAACAATCATTCATTTTCTGTGAACTTTAAATATTGTTTTGAGTGCTTAGTTTGGTAAGGATATATATTTCACAGAAGGAACTACGCTTTTCACAGAGCTATTATATTATGCAATAAACACAATACTTTATCATTTAATTTCATAGCCAAATATTCATTCTGCTTTAATACCACAACTATCAAATTTCACTTTCCACCTTTTACCTCCACTTTTCCAAGGTCTTGAGAGTGAAATGAGAGTAGTTGGTAATAAGTAAAATAAAATGAAAATAATAAAACAACACAGAGTGCTGATAATCACTAAACACCAAAAGACATGACAAACAATACAACATGTACTACTAAAGAAAAATTGAGAAAACTGGCAACATTTGTTCTATGGCAACGGCAGATTATAAATGCAAAGATGTGATCCCAATAGTTATTTTTTAGAACTTCTCAACCCAATTACTGGCAGCTGCATTAAAATTTTTTTATTTAAATACAATATTAAGCTATGGGCTGTATTAAAGCAGGCTGCAGGTCAGATTTGGCTCACAGGCCAACCCCTGGTCTCTACTATAAACCAGCGGTTCTCAACCTTTTGATGAGTGCGTACCATCTAAACAAAAATTGAAAACCTTTAGTACCACCACTACAAAATACTACTACACCACCACTCTTGCATAAATTTACAAGTGTTAGAGAAAAAAAACTCAACTAGGATGTTGGGGTTTTAATTTTTGAATTTAATAGTTAAAAATACTTAGCTTCTTTGCATACCCCCTATTTTTCTCTTGCATACCACCAGTGGTACGTGTACCACTGGTTGAGAACCCCTGCTATAAACCATTAAAGAAAACAGAACGATAGCCACTTTGCAAACAGTAGGTAATGCTACAAGCAATGTGGCATCATATGTATGGGAACTGACTGCTGTGTCATGCCCCAATCCCAAGGGTTTCTGATATTGCTGTACCATTCACAAGCAGTAAATGAATAAGACATTTCTTTTCTTTAGCTCTTTTAACCAGCCATATAAAAAAAATCAATGTTTCTTTAATGAAAAATTATAGAAAGATTAATTCAAAAAGTCTGACCAAATTTTCAGTCTTACTGTTTAATAAAATTATTTCTTGAACAGTATCTTCATACATAAAACAGAATTAAATGATAAGCCAGTTTTTAATGTATAGGAATGTTAAAATTACAGAAGCTACCATGATGAAAATTTTATATATTTCTGGATATACATATTTTAGATGTGCAAATAAAAAACGTATCATGTGTGTGTGCACATTCTGTCTGTCTACCACAAGAATATCTCTTAATAGGACGTCTATAGCTGTCTGTTGCTAAAGAAATAAGCTCTAACCCATTTTGGTAGTGATGTCTCAAGTAAATGCATTTAAGTTTGACAACTCAATGTCATTAATGATAAATTGGTGATACAAACTTTTTTATGTTTATTTTAAGCATAATACTCATTATGTCTGTAATTGTTTTCTCCTCCCTCCCTGAGCCAAAATTCACCAGAAACAAATTAACAATAAAATTTTACCTATTTGAAATATACGAGGCCTATTACTATAATGACCATTCTTAATAGCTGATTGTTCAAAATGGATACTGGTATAATTATATATAACATTCCCATTAATACAATACACATTATTATTTTATATAACCATATAAAAAGTAGACGAATTACAGACATATTCCTAAGGAGTACACATAAAATGTTAAGAAGCATGGATATAAAGCACCTTATCACCTTAAAAAAGTGACAAAAATTTGTAACTTACCAACCCAAGAACCACTATTTCAATGAAGATCTTTAAAGTGCTGATTAACATCTTTGTTAATGTTTACATCTTGAAACATCCTTGCTAATTTGTTTACATAATCAGCAGGCATACCAACATCCTTTGGTGTGAGGGGATAAATAAATAAATAAATAAAGGTTAATAATAAGCAGAATTTTATATATTATAAAACTCATATCAAGATAAAAATTTAAAACTTTACTTACTCTTAACCATTCAACCATAATTTTGTCTTTCTCACTGTCAGCTGAAGACTCGAGAATGAGACGTCTTGTGAGATGAGATTTGTAATACCTCATGAAAATATCCTTATTTTGAACATACTTCAAAACTAAAAGCTGAAGAAATAAATCGGAGAGATGAACATGTGTACATATGAATTTTAATTTTAACAACAGTATCATTTCAATCGGCTTTAAGCATCTTTCTGCTTCAAATATTAGTTCAGAGTAATCAATATTTAAAAACCAGGAAACCATTTCTACAAATCTGATAATATTAAGTTCTGATAATATCTTTAATTAATAAATTAGCCTGCAGGGGCCTTACTGTTGGTAAACTTTTCATTTTTTATTATCTTTTAAAAATTATCTTTTTTTATTACCTACATCAACCTTAAAAGTGAAATTTCAAGACTCTACCTAAAAATATTTATATATGCAGCATGTAAAATTTCAATTAAATAAAGCATTTGGATTAACTGTACAGATGCCTACACCTACAATCAGAATGCTAACACACAAACTTATTATTGTTTCATTATAGTACATAAATCTAGCAGAAACAATACTTTTATTGAACATAATTTTTCTAATAATTACAGAAAATATGCATAATTAAAAGATATTTCATGGACACATAAAACATATTTTTTATAAAAGTTTATAAACTTGTAAAGAGATAAATCTATAAGATCTAAATATTTTTCCTCTTATGATTTTTGGAAATAAAAGATAGTAAGCATTGAGAGTTAGTATACATGGGTTTGTACAGATTAATGAATCAAAAGGAAATGTAAACAAAATAGTTTTAGGAAGGAAAGAATGGCTTCCTCCACAAATCTCAACAGCAAGCCATACAACAGTTTTCCTACAACTTGCAGAGAACTTAAGGAATAATCTTACTTGGAACAATAAACTGCTCTGGTTGGAAGAAAAACATAAAATAGATTAAAAAAATTATTGAAGTTAAGCATATAAAAAGTGATTTCCAAAAAGAAGAGCATTACACAATGCATAAAAAATGTGAAATGTTCATTCTAGATGCTGTCTAATCATTTTAACCCTTCAGAGTTATGGATGTAAAATTCCATATTCAAGGATGGCTTTACCACTTATTATAACTGAAATTTTCTGCCAGATGAATCTAATTTTGGATTGCATGTGTATTGGAAGGAAAGGATTCGAGGTACAAAGTGAGAGAGTCATTCTAGAATTATAAGAAAGAAAATATATTTATGACATTTCGGAAAACTCTGAAATTTCTAATGCTTCAAAATCTGTAATGTTTGGAGGGTTAAGAACATGATGATATGCTTTTGACTAGGTGATATTATCGATTGATGTATAAGAAAAATACAAATAACAATGTAATATGTAAGGCTAATGATTAAGCATGATCACAATCCACCAGTAGCATGGACTAGGTCAGCTCTCTTTTAGATCATGGGTCTCCAAACTATGGCCTGAGGGCCAAATCTGGCCCGTGAGCACTAACGATCTGGACCACTAGGGATTTCTTTAAAATAATGTTATAAAATTTTAAATTACAAATAGAATATGCAATAACTGTTTCGTATAACAGCCAATCCAGAAATACATTGCCTATCATGCACATTCTTTGTAAAACATATTATACAAACATTTCTAAATTTACAATGAGTGAAATACTGTAACACTGTATGTATAAAAAATCTCACATGGACATGCATGACCTCCTCATATGTCCTTTAAATTATACACATTTTTTGCTGCATTTCATTTAAACTTATTTCCTTGAATTCCATTAGAGATATATTTCTCACTCACTTTGCGACAAGGCAAAAATACATAAAAACTCAAAACAACTTCAAACAAAGCAAGAGTTTAAATTGTAAACAAATGGCACATTCATTAGGCTTCGTAGCACTTAAACAACTTTTAAATTGTTGATAATTCTACAATTATTGCATGCAGATTAACTAAAGTAATAAAAACCTGACCCGAAATACAAGAACACCATAATTCAGTGACTTTTAAAGGAAAAAGATGCACAATTTACAAACATATAAGAATAAAAAAAATGAGCTCATCGAGCCAGGTAACAGAGTGCGTATATATATACATATATATATAGAGAGAGACTTTTGATGCAGCAGATTGCAATCAAAAAGGGAGGTGCACAACTAAATGTTATAGCAGTGCCATATAGAGAATTTAAGACTACTTGTTTTTGAATTTTGCAAGATACATACGTACAGACATCATGAAAAAAATCTCTCCTAAATCCATTTTGGGGGAAAGAGTCTCTTTATTCTGTGCGTGCGTACAGATGTCACACAAAAAATCATTTAAATAGATTGAAGAGAGGTCAAAATGGATATTTTCATTAAAACATGATATCCTAAATTTTTTACAATTACAATACTTCGCACTTACTTAAAGGTTTCGTGTGTTATCTTTCTAACTTTTATAGTACTATGCTAGGTCGGTTCATAGAAATTTTCAGTAGTGATTTTATTTAAAACTTAATTTTTGTTCTTTTTATGTAGTAATTTATTTTAATCTTGGAGATGTTTTTTTCACACAAAACTTACCCAAAATATAAAATACTTATGAGAGAAAGTTTGCCTCAGAGAAAAGTGTAAATAAAATACACTGATAAATTGTGACAATGGGGAGATAAAACTACTGAAAAGTAAAGTACATAAAGAAATCTGTAATATTCTGGGACAAAAATATATTTTTGAAAATGTTTAAAAACAGCTTTAAGAAATTTATATTAGGTGAAACTGCATAAATGTCTAAAAAACAAGACTTTTCATAAGATCATAGCACATAAATCCAATCACAAAAATCTCACTCCCTCATTTAAAAACATGTATGCTGTTCCTCATAAATGCTGTTCATTATAAATGCTGTTCATTACAGTGGTATGATGAATTAACTGGATCGTAGCTTTGTGAAAGAGCCAATATGGCCTACTGGCTAAAATGTTTGGAGACACCAGTTTTAGATCATATGACAGAAGAATCAAAATGTATCTAATACATACAATTTTGGATCTACTTTTTTTTTATATATATGTTTTCAACCAACATAAAAGTTTAAATTGTTTTAAAAATTCTTATCTCTATAAAAATGAATGCATATTTTTGATAACAGTAAAATTATCCAAAATATGTGTAATACAATTGATTCTTGAATATTTAGTTTTTCTATAAAACAGATCAAAAAAAATTTCATATTTTTTAAACAATGAAATGAAAACTTCATCAGGATGGCAAAATGGACAATATTTACAATTTTGGATCTACTTTTTTCCCATGTTTTCAACCAACATAAAAGTTTTAATTTTTTTTAAAATTCTTATCTTTATAAAAGTTAATGCATATTTTTTATAACAGTAAAATTATCCAAACTATGTGTAATATAATTGATTCTTGAATATTTACTTTTTCTATAAAACAGATCACACAAAAAATTTTTATTTTTTAAAAAATTAAATGAAAACTTCGTCAGAATGGCAAAATGGACAATATTATGTTTTTGAGTACCCCCCCCCCCAAAAAAAAACATGCCAGTTTTAGTTCTAATTATTTAATTAGGAATGACTGATGACATAATTCAATAACTGATACTTTTAACAGATATTAATCATATTATATGGTAATATTAATTGGTGGTAACTTAAATATTCATTACTGAATAATAAAGAGGGTGTTTACACATTTTCAAAATAATTTAAATAAAGAATTGAAGAAAAACAAATGTTTTGCAGTAAAAATTTGAGGCCACAAATTATTCATTGAAACGAGAAAAATGGTTTGATTTTTTTTTTTTTTTTTTTTTAAATTTTTCTTTCAAAACGTTGCTTGCAAACTAATTGTGGACCGAGGAATATGTTTTTGCGCTTTCCGAAGAGTAATATTCCTATTCCGTAATTCAGAAACACGGTGAAATGAATCACATTACAATTTCTAAGTGGAAAATAAGCAATATTATTCTTCAGAAAAGGAAAAACCATCAATGGACCTTCTACATGGAAAGAAGGTTCCAAATGAATACCAAAAAAAAGGTACATACTGTTTCTAATGCCTCTCAAGTTTATTCTTATTCTGTAATTATGAAGCTTAGAGCAATGTATGCTATTATATTTTCTAAGAGCAAAATAAGCAACATTATTCATTGGACATGAAAAAAACCGTCAATTATTACTTCTGCATTGAAAAAACTTCAAGCAAATATTCAAAAAAGGTACATACTCCTGTTTCTATAGTTAAATCATTAGTAACCAGAGAAAATCCGACGATGCAGAAATCAATTGTAAAATCTTTAAATACATCCGTACCAACAATAAATAAAACAACAAACCAAGACTTACAACTTTAAAAAATCTAAAAAGCATAATGTTCACCAGCTTTCGCCAAGGCATGTGGCTCAAGACACAACAGCTTGCAGAACCCTGTATGAAAACTATTTAGCAGGACATAAATGAAAATACATTGCGACCTTTGCTGAAGCATGGTTTTACCTAAATGATGGCAACAACTAAAAAAATGTTTTATTTGATACTGAAAAGGAAGAGAAAAAGAAACCATAAACTTAGTTCCGTCAATGCATAATTAAGTTTCTGTAATGGCTTTATGATTGCCGCAGGATTCTTTTACAGTAGGAAAATAAAAATAAGAAGAGCAGAAAAAAATTTCAACATTAATTCACTATCAAGAGAAAGTTTTATGACCGATATTGACAATAGAAATTCCATTTCTTTATGCCAGTGACTTTCAAAGCGTAAGAATTTATCAAGACAAAGCAAGAAGAATTTATCAAGACAAAGTCATACTTTGAAAAGTACCACAGAATTTCTTGAAAAAATGAAGACCGATCATATATACATATAGTACAAAGTCCGTAATCCGGACGTCCATTATCCGGAATGATCTATAATCCAGACCTCAAAATCCAAAAACTTTTTTTGTATGCTTTATGCATGCTCGTTATTGCTCGTTTGCGCATGCACGTTGGGAGGATGTGTCTCCAGACACATTAAAAAATGCTTGGCATAATTTATGGCCAGCTACCATATTTCATGGTGACCATATTTCATGGTCATTCATAGCCGCGAATTTGAAGGTATTCGGACATCGCAAAGTAAAGGTGAAATTTTCCAGTTATTGGATTTTGTAAAGAAATGTGGAGAAGCGATAATAAATGAAGATGATATAACAGAAGTTTTTCATTGGGACGACAATGCCCCAATTATCAATCAATTAATGGACAGCGAAATCTGTAGTATGGTTCTAGATCCAGAAAATACCGCTTCTGATAGTGAAGAAAGTGACAGAGAGGTTATTGAAAACAAAAAAATTTCGATAAGTTAGTCGGTATTCGCAACACAACAATTACAGGACTGGAGCAGTGGAACTTTGTAACTGAACAAGAAATTATGTCTGTTTATAGAATTAAAAAGAAAGTATTGGCACAAAAAACAAACCAACTTAAACAACTTACATTGAAAGAAATGTTTAACACAGTAAACAAATAAATATTAAGCTTTTTTTTGTAAATTTTGATACCCTTTAGATCATAATTGCTCTTTATTTCATAAATTACAGTTTCATATTTTTAATTGTGTAATTTCTGTATGCAATCTTACCAGATTTAAATTGATGATCTTATGATCCGGAAAAACCCCTAATCCGGATGAAGTCCTGATGAGTCCGGATTATGGACTTCATACTGTATATACCTTTTTAACGTATTCGAACAAAGTTCCCTGACCTATGGACTACTGTGTATCTAGTGTCTCAAAATGAGCTCTTTGTAAGTGCTACCCACCACAATTGATGAACCCTGGAAGAAGTGGAACAGGAATGGAGATCAATACTGCCAAAATTTTATGGAGAGTCTTTCTATCATGGAAATCAGAAGAGCCCTTCCATCATAGAAATCATGACCCAGACTTACAGTCCAGTAAAAAGGCTATCAGATCGAACATTTAAAAAAATACTCTTCACATTTTAAACATAAATTAAATGGCCCAAAAATTATTCTAAAAATGTGTAAACACCCTCTGTAATAAATAAACGCATTTTCATAAGATATTGAATAATTAAAGAAAAGAAGAGAATTCCAGTTTTTATGAAATCTTAAGTTTATTCCCTGTTGTTCTTTAAAGTGGTTAGCAGTGCAAATGCCATATTATAGGACCTGAATTCGATTCCTGGAGAAGATATGGATGTTTGTCAATTCCCCTTTACTGGGGTACAATATTGAATACCCATGGACAATACTTCTGAGGATGAAATAGCTAAATGAGTGATATGCTCAGCCATTCTCAACCAATGCTTAATAAGTATGTGTCCACCCAATGGGGGAAAAAACAAATCTCATGCATTAATTTGAAAATTAAGTATTAATTTAAAATAAAAAAATTATTTTCATCAAATTTTACATTAACTAACAAAAATTTGGTATAGTTATGTAATGCATACATATATATTACATAGAACTGTAACTTAAAACATTTAAATCTGTCAATTATATTTTATACCTAACTACTGATAGCAGAAAATATAAATACATACCACTCCTTTTAATTTTTTATCAACTTCATCTGATGTCAATTTTTTGGTGAGAGAGGTTTTCCTAAGCAGCACATCACAATAATTAGCTAAAAGCTCGGCACAGCGAAATTCTGGTTGAGTTCTGTTGCCAATCCTGTAGAGAAGAACATTTAATATTCGGAAATTATTAAATAGCATTTTCTAACAAAGTGAGCAGAGCTACTTCAAAATGTACATTTTTATGTGACATTAAAATTAACAATTTATGAATTTTATGTGAAAAACACATATGATCTTACACTTTTTGCTTTGTAGACCACTCTAAGCAGAAAACAGATGTATCGTTAACAACTTCCTTAAAAGCCTGTGAATGAAATATTCTTAAACAAATAAAACAAAATACTAATTATTATTATTATTATTATTATTTACTATACACCTATTAACTCTTTCGCATCGATAGAGACCCAAATCTGTTTCTCTCAAACATCTGAAATGCCTGTATATACAAATTTTTGTTGGAATGGATTTTCTTTTCCCATTCAAAGTAGAATGCTACAGCATTAGCAATAGCTTACTTTTTTAAGTGAAGCGATTACTCTCTTGTGTGGTTTCACCCAGCGTGCAGTTTTCCCTTGGGACACGACTGCAGTTGAAAGCATCAATAGTGAAACATTGACAATACATAAAGAAGAGCAAAGGCACAATTCAAATAACAGAGCTACTTAATAGCTTCAAAAGAATGGTTGGTATGTCATTTAACAACTCCCGAAACCAATGCGGCATGCACTAACATGATGAAGAAAAGCACCAGGTAGAAATGTATTCAGACATTTGAGCAACCTGCTTATATCTGAATGGTCAGACGTTTCAGGTGACTTCGATGTGAATGAGTTAAAGCTGATGGAATATTTGCTGAAATTACAGGAATACCACAAGAACATTTTTTTTTTTTTTTTTTTTTTTTTTACTTTTACTTTTAAGAAATACATAAATATATTTTTCCCATTGAAATATTTCTGTTAAATTTGATTTTAACTAGAACATGCTATATGGTAAATATCTCAGTTATAACATAAATATGAGCAATACCTTATCTCTTGATGTTAAAAATCTAGGATCGTCATTAAATGCTTCCTTGACTAGCTTGCTAAACCTTGCAAATAATTTTAATAATTGTTCTACATATTTTTCAAAGTCCTGTAAAAATAAACACACCAGAAATATAATAGTAAATAAATAAACAGAAATTTAAAACAGATGCTATATAATAACAAATGAACTTTATTTTATGGTTCAGTTTCAAACACCAAAATACTTTTAAAAATTTATATCCTCCACAAATAAGATCTATAATTCTGATTTTTTTTTTCCACGCATAAACACAATGCTAGTTGCTTGAGAAAATAAATAACCTTTTAAATTTTTTAAAGTGACTTGGCATAATTCATAGTCTCAAATCATAAGAAACTATTGTATCGTGTGTAAATTTCTCTCGATTTTCAAACTGAAGTGTATTTTCTTGTAATTATTTTGTTACCACTGATAAAAAATGACCTTGATTCAAGCAGATGTTTAAACACAGTCTCTTCCACTCACGCTGTATAATTCTAGAGTCTGTTTTGGCATAAATTTTGTTCAGTACAGTGCTAAGAATTGAGAACTTAAAAATTCATTTTTGTCATATTATGTTCTTTTAGTTTAAAAAAAAAAAAAGTTATTTTAATGGCTAGTCAAATTTGTGATGTATGTAGAAAAAATGCTGTTTTTAAACCCACAGTTTGAAGCTGCTTTGAAACACCTAAAAACCGAAATTTCAGCTTCGGGCATGGTGCATGCTCTGGACAACCATGCACAGTAAACAAGGACCTATAAAAGAAGCTATTGCTTAAGTTTACATGATACAATTCAGGAACTAATAGACAGACTAAATATTCCAAAAAGTATAGATCATTTGAAGAAGATCAGGCATGTAAATCCACTGCAACGTAGGAGTACCCCATACTTTATCACAGAAGAATACGCTTGCTCAAGTTAGCAGGTAATTCTTTGCTAAAAAGAAATAAAGAAGCTCCTTTTTTGAAATGACTCATTAATGTACATAAGTGTACAAGAAGTGTATAATATACTATAACTATAAGAAGAAAAAAGATCACAGGGTAAACCAAACAAACTTCCTTTAGCAACACTCACAGAGGGCACATCCCAAAAAAGTAATGCTTTGCATAAAAGAGTCTGCAAATGAATTGCATACTATGAACTATAGCCACTAAATCAGATAATAAATTTTGAAAATTTATTCCAAATGGCAGTTTATAGCAGCAATAGAAGCAAAGCATGAAGAACTGACCAACTGTCCAGGTGGGCCCCAGATTTCGGTGAATGTCAGACAAAGGCATGGAGTACAGCTGGAGGGCTTTATGACATTATCCTATATTTACTAGATTTTGATCCCTTCAGATCACTTCAAAATTCTATGGACAGCCATCTACGTTGACTGTAAAACAGAAGTCATTAACTTCTTTATGAATAAACCTAATGACGTTAAAAAAAATATTTTGCAGCTGCCAGATAAGTAACTAAAAGTCATAGAACAAATTTGTGCTTATGCGATGAATTTTCTTGTGTTTTGTAATCATCAAAATGTTGCAAAATTTTCCAGAAAACCTATACTTTTTACATTGGAGCTGTCTTTTGGAATCTTGTAAATTTTTTAACCATCAACAAGATAAATCATGTAATTCCTAAATTAAGCTTACTAAAATAACTGCCAAGAACATACCAAATTTTACCACTCCAAAAGAAATTAAGGATATCAGTAGAAAACTTTGTAAGGAAAAAAACTGATGTGAACACCACAATGATTTCCTTGTATGGCTTATTAAATTATACACATTTTTTGCTGCATTTCACTTAAACTCATTTCCTCAAATTTCATTAGAAATATATTTTACATTCAATTAATTCAGTTCTGATTTCATGGCATAGCAAAAATATATTAAAACTCAAGAAATCTTCATTAAAATTGTAAAATGCAAGAAAACCTAAAGTACCAAATACAGTTTAAAAAAACAATTTTTGCAATAAAAATTAGAGTTTCTATGCCAAAACAAGCAGTTTGACCATTGGACAGAAATTTTCGGCATACAAAAATTGAAAGTTAAATACTGGCCTTCCTCCACAAAAAGAAACTTAAGTTGGTGCACCAACTGATTTAATTCACTATTCTACTAAGAGCTTCAGATGTAAACGAATTGCAGCCTCATTAGGCTTAACATCACTTAAATTTTAAATTGTTGATAATTCTACAACTATTGCATGCACACTGACTAAAGGGCATAAGCCAGAATATAACAACATTATTCAGTCACTTTTAAAGCAAAAAATGCAAAATTTCTCAACATATAAGAATAAAAAGCAGAGATCACTGAGCCAGGTAAGAGGGTCATATATATATATATATATATATATATATTTAAAATAAAGTTAAAAGTAAATTGGAGTCAAAGCAAGGTAATCCTGGACAATATTAATAACTGCATCCTTTTAAAGGGGTTAAACATAAAATCAAAACATTTCAAAATAAAAAATTATCATAGTAGTATAAAACTTGAATTCTAAAAATGTAAAAAGGGAAAATATACACTCTTTTGAAGAAAAAAAAAAAAAAAAAATCGAAGCACCAAAAAAGACTTTTGCAATCATGATGAAATTTGGTATACAAAAACATCTTGATCGAACATGCAAATGATCAAAGTTTCAAGGCAAACAGGAATTGCGATCATAGCCCGCGTTTCTAGTGAGCAATTTGCAAAGTATAAAACCAGTAACAGAGGAGGAAAATTTATCTTTCTTTGTTGCTGCCCTTGTAATTCCTTCAAGAAGCAACTAAAAATGCCATTACGATGATTCGAAGATCTTACAGACAACTAAACAACTTAAAATGTGGTCCCATTGTAGGGTTGTATGAAGCTGGGTGGTCACAGCGAGCAACAGGCAGCCACCTGCAGCGTACACACACTGCTGTGCAAAGATGGTGGCAGCAATGCTTGCTACAAGGAAATTGCCGACGAAATGAAGGCTCTGGAAGGACAAGAATCACAAATGCAAGGCAAGATACCAGGTTCAAACTGCCCCAATGGTATCACTGTCGACCATTCAATGCACTACAGCCATGTCTATAACTTCCATGGTACCGCCCTCCATCTCATGGCCCTTGTCTGAGGCAGGGTTACGCTCACAGAGGCCTTTAAGACGTTTGCCTTTGACCCCACAACATCGGCAGAGTTGTCTGGAGAGTGGGAGTTTCTTATGAAAGCAGGTCATCTTTAGTCATCCTCCGTACATCTTTAACAGCTCAATGATATGTTGATACCATCCTGAGGCCGGTTGCATTACCCTTCATGGCCCGTTGTCCTGGGGCCATTTTCCAACAAGATAATGCCAGGCTACATACCACTCGCATATCTCTGGACTGTCTCTGCGTAGCTGATACTCTTCCTTGGCCAGCAAGGTCACCAGGCCTTTTACCAATCGAGCATGTCTGGGACATGACAGGCCGCCAGATTCGGGCACCACAAAATATTGCATATCTGGAGCGACAACTGGTGAATGCCTGGCAGAATGTGTCGCAGAATGACATTAGGAGCCTCTACCACTCATTGCCTCAACAAATTCAAGCATGCATTGCCGCCAGGGCGGTTCAAACAGTTGACTAGCTACTAATTTGAACACTCAATGCGTGATTGTGAGCCGTGAACAAGTATTATGACCTTGATTTTTTAATCCTTTTATTATCTGTGTATGAGCCATACACATATTCAATTTTATCAAAAACAACCACTTCCTTTATGGTGCTTCAATTTTTTTTTTTTTTTTTTTTTTTTTTTTTTTTTTTTTTTTTTTTTGCAAAACAGTGTATACAAGAGCATAAAAATTAATCTCCCATTATTCAAACTTTAATTCAGAACTCATCAGGGGAAAATGAATAAAAGCTTCATAAAAGTTAATTAATATGCTTCGAAAATGCGTTTTGTTCTTCTGGTAAATTTGAGATCAAAAACCGACAAAAGAAGGAAATTTATAACACATACAAACTCATATTAAACCAAAAAAAGTGAATCTGAACATTACATAATGTAAAATGATTATTCAAAAAAAAGGGGGGCTAAAATCATTATATGTATATCTGAAATTCAAATTGAAATATAAAGACAGATCACAATGTAAGTGTATTTTAAAACAAATAGTTATTTAAACAATATTCTAAAAATGAGTGTTCCCTGATTATGTTTAACTAAACTTTTAATTCCAAGAAAACGAATAACTCTTCATAAAGATTGCTTAAATAATAAAATCAAAGCACAGCCCATTTCGGCAAAAACTGAAAGTCTAATAAAAATAAAATTGAAAGAACCTATGAAATATAAAATTTAAAAAATGCAAACTTATTGAAATCATATCACATTCTTCAAACGAAAATTTACTTAATCCTTCAGATGACCAAACTGAGTTTCTTGTAGAATTCAGAGTGGCTCTGAAGAACCCAAAGATGGTAGTTCTTGGAAAAAGTATGCAATGAGGTTCAGTCTCTAACAGCAGAGCTAAGTATTTAAACGTGTGTTCAAATAAACCTCTCCTGTTAAACTCTGTTTGTGGGGAAGTCAAATGTGGGTGCGGTCGTGAAATTTACTACCACAGGGAAGGGTGACCACCAAAGTTCAAAGTGGCACCGTTAAGAAACTCTAAAAATGCTGTCTTCTGTAAAATCTTAAAATTGTGAAAGTAGTACTGGCTCAAAGTTGAGGAAAAGAAAAAATATATTTAAAAAGATAAAAGTCTTCATATAATTGGGGTACAAAATGTTTCTGAAACTAAAAAGCCCCATTTTAAGCAAGAAAATTTGCCAGTAAAATATTAATAATTGAAAAGGAAAAGAAACAAAATCTTTGTACATATTTACATTAAATTTCTTACCGTAGCCACCCAACTATTACCTCTGATTAGGATTTAAGTAATAAATATCAATTCAGAAGTCAAACAACAAAAATCAGCGTTATATTTTCAAAATTTTCACAGGACTAGTTTCGATGGTTCTGCCGAACCACCATCCTCAGCTGCAAAACCGCAAATGAACAAGATAGGAAATAATGATTAGATATGATAAGAAAGCCTGGACAAGAATAAGCAAGTGGCGCCATCTGTTGATGAAACCAGAACTAAAACATAATTTCTTTAAAGGCCAAAGGCAAAGATGGATTGGAATTAGGATCATTAACTAGAACAGAAAGGTTTTTTTTTAATGTGAAATGCTTCTAGAAAATCCATTTCTCGAATGGAAGATGTTTTTTGAATAATTTTGGCAGCAGAAAAATTGAAAGTGTGATTTTCGGACCAACAATGTTGAGCAACAGAAGACTTCTGTGTTTCCTTTTTTCTAACATATGACTCATGTTCCTTGACGCGAAATTTTAAGGCTCTCTTAGTTTGGCCAATGTAATACCACACTGGCAAGGAATCCTATAAATACCCCAGGAATTCATATACAGAATGGGGTCTTGGAGTATGGAACTCGGAATTTTATTGATGGGAGAATAAACAACCCAAAAGTTAAATTTCTGCAAAATATGTGCAACTTTATAGCTAATTGATGGAAAGAAGCGAATGACAACAGAATTTTTATAATCTCCTAAAACAAGAGTGTGCCTTTTAGTGTGTTGAGATGAGAATTTTTTAACTGCTTGATTAATAATGTTAGGTGAAAAGCCCCTGTCAATAGCTATTGCTTTTAAATAATTTAGTTCTTTATCAAGGGATAGTTTGGAGGAGCAAGCTTGAAGAGCACGGAAAACATAGGAATAAAATGAAGCTAACTTTTGTTTAGTCGGATGACATGATTTAAAGTGTGGTAGAAGGGAAACCGAAGAAGGTTTACGGTAAACCGTAGTACTGAAATTGGATGTGTTATGTGTGACCAGAATGTCGAGAAACAGAAGAGAATTGCAAGTCTCAAATTCAAAAGTGAATTGAATAGCAAGATCAATAGAATTCATTGTTGAAAGAACTTTATTTAAATCATCTTTATTACCTTCAAACAGGGTAAAAGTATCGTCTACGTAATGGAACCATGACGGGAAGTTTAATGTTTCAAACAATTTTGATTCCTAATAATGCATGTAGATATCAGCCAGGATGGGAGTGAGGGGGCTTTCCATGGCTAATCCCTCAGTTTGCTCGTAATATTTATTTTGGAAAACAAAATGTGTTTGTTTCAAACAGAGTTGAGTGAGAGAAATTAGCTCATCAATTTCGATGCAAGACAAATGAAATTCACGAAATCTGGTTTCTAGACATCTTAATGCACCTTCCACTGGAACATTGGTGAATAATGATTTTACATCAAAAGAAACCATGAGTAAATTTCTAGGAGAAATGTTTTAACCTTTTTTACAAACTCTATTGAATTTTTTATTGTGTAAATGTTATTGTCTAATAGAGTTGAAAATCTAGAAACTAAATATTTAGCTAATGGATATGAGGCAGTACCTGAGTTTGATACAATAGGGCAGAAAGGAATACCACTTTTATGAATTTTGGGAAGAGCATATAATCTGGCAAAATTCGCAACAGATGAGATAAGCGAATGTTTTAAGTTGCTTGAAATGATTCGTGAAAATTTGATTGCAGTTTTCATTTTTGACAGGTCCGAAGGTGAAGGATCTTTAGGGATCGGATTATATGGTCCTTCGTTTAAGAGTTTAGTGACACCATCAATGTAAGTGTTCTTATCCATGACAGCTATCTGGCCACCTTTGCATGCCTCTGAAATGATAATATACGGGTTAGAATGAATTTCGCGCATTGTAGCTCTTTCTCTCACAGTTAGATTTGGTTTCAAAGGTTTATTATTGAATTTCACATTATGAGCGATAAGATGCCTAATCATTTCTTTCTGTGAATCTGAAACTTTACTGAACTTGAAAGTTTTTTCGATAGGAGCCAAAATCTTTGGAATCGAGAGTTTACAGGTTTGTGAGAAGTTAAAATTATATTTTAGACTTCTCTCTTGTTCTTCTGAAAGACTAACATTAGAAATATTAACTATTGGCTTGATGTTTACAATGGGAAGATTTTTTTGAACTACTGGAAGACTGTAAAAAAAGTTTTTCGAATATAACTGCAAGGGTGTTTTTATGACGGTTAACTGCATTCTCCGTTCTAGACCAAGACTTTTGTTCAAGGGCAGTGAATTTTGGATATGAATTAGGGAGTTCCAGATGAAGCTTATAGAGTTCATGTTCAATTTTGGACAATTGTTGACGTGTATCCCTTATGATGGACCGAAGTAAGGCAAGCTTGAAATTTAACAGAATTCTTGAAATGCGACTGGAAGGTTTTTGATTAGATTTGATTTGAATAAAATTGGAGATCAATTTTTTACATTTACATTTAAGTAAAAAGTCAAGATGATTCAGGAATTTTTGCTGCTTCAGGTGTAATTTAGTGAAACGATTAATGGATGAAGGCATGATAAACAATGCAGAAAATCAAACTAAATAATAATAAAGCACATACAAAACAGCAGAAAAAACTTTCACTGAAACGAATAGAAAACAAAACGCTTGTAACCAAAATGCATGAAATCAGACAAGCAAAGCACAATATCCAAATATGCGAAACATAAACAGAACTAGAAAATTGCAAAAAAGTACTTACCGAAACCCATTCAATCACAAAATGGCGGCCACACCATGTGCAAAAAAGGAAGCAAAAAATAAGCCGTTTTGGGCTCGGAAACACATACAAACGCAACACGACAAAAACCACGTGGAAAAAAGAAAGCACAAAATAAGCCTGTTTGGGACTTCTATAATTAAGACACAATAACACGCCGAACAAATACTAATTCAGAAGTCAAACAACAAAAATCAGCATTATATTTTCAAAATTTTCACAGGACTAGCTGCAAAACCGCAAATGAACAAGATATGAAATAATGATTAGATAAGAAAGCCTGGACAAGAATTTTTCTGTTCTAGTTAACGATTCTAATTCCAATCCATCTTTGCCTTCAGCGTTTAAAGAAATTATGTTTTAGTTCTGGTTTCATCAACAGATGGCACCACTTGCTTATTCTTGTTTAGGCTTTCTTATCTTATCTAATCATTATTTCCTATCTTGTTCATTTGAGGTTTTGCAGCTGAGGATGGTGGTTCGGTAAAACTATCGAAACTAGTCCTGTGAAAATTTTCAAAATATAACGCTGATATTTGTTGTTTGGCTTCTGAATTAGTATTTGTTCAGCGTGTTATTGTGTCTTAATTAATAAATATCATATCACTATAAATGAAAAATTTTTTTAAAAGTAGTTAATAGCAGCTTTCTTCAGGGTTATAGAAATTTTGAATAGAGGTGTTTTATTCTCAAAGAGAATTTTGACTAAATAATTTATTTCTTCTTGTAAGTATTCGACTTTGTTACAAATACTTTTTATTCTAAGGAGCTGAGTATGTATGGTATTTAGAATTACTCTTCTGGAGATACTGGAGTGTCAATAGATTAGTTTAACAGTAGGAAAATCAAAATTTCTTCTTGTCATAAATTTTGATATCTTTAAAGTTGATAATTTGCTAATCAAGTTAATTAATATCTCCTTGTTGAAAGTTAGTTTTATTGAGTTTCAAGCATGAAGGATAAATGTGATCGAATTCTATTTTATTGAAGTTATTGATTGCAATAATATCATCCATGTATTTGTATATGCTTTAGTAATATGAACTTTGTACTTGAGATAACTGTTGTTGAAAATGAAATTCCTTGGTGAAAAGGTACACATTATAGATCACTGAACTAGATCTTATTCCCATTAGGATACTGTTGATTTGCTTAAAAAAAGCATTATTAAAAGCAATGTAATTATTAAAAAGAATACTTTCTAAATACAGCTGCCATTCTTCCTTGGAAATAACCGTAATAATTTGTGGAAATAAATCTGGTAGAGTTAAAAGACTGTCAAATACTTCTTGCAACGGAACAGCCATGTATAAATTCTCAAAATCATTAACGGAAAATAATTTTAATTTTAATAGTGAGAAGCATTTCTAGTATCTGTGTGTTATTACTTATTATCCAAGTGAAATTGTGATCTTGCATCTGTGTGTCTTAATTAAAGTAGAGAACTGTTAAGTATTTTAGCAAAACGGTTTTCTATTTCTTTCATGTAATTTCTGGTCTTGTTAGCTTATAAATTGAAATCTGGCATTTTGTGAAATTTGAGCAATGCATAAAGGTTGGAGAATCTATTGTAAAATATACTGGTGGTTATTTTAAGTCTTCAATGAATTGCAGTGAAACGTCTTTGCAGAATATTCGCCATAGTTACTGCGGCATAGAGTTCTTCTATAATCAGATTATGGTAGAAAACCTTTTAAATAATACTAAAGTTGTTACTGGCTTTGCCAATTTTCGTAATGGTAAAAAAATTCTTCAATATTTTAACTTTCTTGTCTAAATCTCATTTATTATGTGTTCTTTGGTATGCTTTTTGAAGTCATGGAGCATTGCTTCTTTCTATTCTAGATAAGTTGTAGTAGGTAAGTTAGTTTTGTAGCTGGAGAAGACTATGGAACTTTCTAGATTTTTTCCAAATTATTGGATGCTGAATTTTTTGCTTACTTTAAAAGTGGGTTGAAATTTGGTGCCAAGATTCATTAAATGCTTTAAAGTTCTGTCTTTAATAATTTCATAATTGTCTTTAATAATTTTTATATATAATTGGTGCAGCTGATTGCAACAAAAAAAGGAGTTGCACAATTAGATGTTATAGCACTCCCATGTACAAAATTTCTCTGTTCTACAGCTAATTGTTTTTGAGGTAAGCGAGACACATACATATGTATGTACAGATGTCATGGAAAAAAAATTCCTTCTGAATCCATTTTGGAAAGAAATTCCATTATTCAGGCCATATGCACAGATATCATTGAGGAGGAGGGAAAAAAAACCATTCAAATGGATTCGAGAGAGGTAAAATGGATATTTTCATTGAAATATATCCGGAAATGTTTCTATTACAAAGCTTCCTTTACTTTGTACAAAGAAGTAAAAAATGTTAAGAAATGATCCAATTACCAAAAAATTTATAAAATATGCATCTAAAACTATCACATGACTGTGCAGTACAATAAATACCTAAAACATATATTTTTTAAATGTTCGGGAACTTGCAAACATTTGCATACTACAGAAAGAAGGGAAAGAAATCATGCCAACTTAATAGCTGGAAATCATTTAAACTTCTACCAAAAACACATTTAGAAAGAATTAAATAATGTCTTTCCTTATAAAATAATATATTTGGTTTCAAAAGACATCTTTTTTACCAGAAGACACTTTCTATAAAAATGACATATCAATCTGGTATTATTATTCTTTTTAAAAACAATTTTAACTTCTCGCCTATTTCTAATTAACTTAAAAAATTCTTATTACAAAGAAAATGTTTTAAAAACACTTAAGCATTAATTAAAATACTTCTAGCATGTTTAATTAGATATATATTACCAAAAAAAATCTATCAAATATAATACAGTCAAAGTAAAGAATTAATGGTACTTCCTTATTATAGTGGCCCCCAAGACTAAGAATCGCCAATCAACAAGATATCTCACCAGCTAGTGAGACACAAAGATATAAATAAATCACACAATATACAATAACAATAATACTCAAATCTTGTTGCCTAAGAATAGTTTTAACAATCATTATGGCAAGGCCATTTTTCTGAAACTGCTTTTAATTGATTCCTCAAAAACATAATTTTTGCCTCCACAGAAATTCTGAAAGATATGATTTGAGGTGATGTTGAGCCATGGCCTGTTGTTTACCACCACGCCACTTGGCTAAACACCCCATTCTATCCACATCTAGAATGTGGAATCGGTAGGGAAAATGACAAATTCTGATTCCTGAAATTTTAAACACTCCGATTCCCTCATATATATATATATATATATATATATATATATATATATATATATGTGCATGTGTAATGTTTTCAGTTATTCCCACACATCGTGGGTGAATGGTGAGGCTATTCCATTTCACGTTTTGGCAGATGGTTGACGAAGCTGGGATGATTGCAACACGGAGAAAAATGACGACTCAGGACTTTTCACTTTTAACAGCACATCTTTATTTTATTTTAAAGCAGATGATTTTTTCCAGATGAAGTTACTCAAATACTTATTCAGTAATTGAATTATTAGATACGACTGACTTATAACGTTCTAACAAAGAAAGAAGAGCATAGCGGAGGCATTAGCCGAATGAAGGCGAGAAGGCATCTGTGTAGGAGAACTTATGACGCAGCATTTATATGAAAGGTTATGTAACAGAGTAGCTTCTAGAAAAATGTAGAAAGACTTATGACGCAGCATTTATATGAGGAGGTTATGCAATAGGCGCGAATGTTCTAGAAGGTACTGGTGTAGGGGAAGATCCTGAATTGCAGAAAATTAATTAAAGGTTGCTGGTTCGCAAAGAGCAAAGCCATCATATTTCTTTTTATATTTTACATCTCCCCCCCCCCCCGTCAAAAGGAGAGGCCTTGGTGAGAAAAGCATTAGTACAGGAGTAAAGCAAAAGTATGAGAAAAGACATGAAAACATCCAGGACATAGCGTACAAGCTTTAACTATGGCCTATCATAGTTTATGACTTTCTCATATAAAATTTGGACTTTATAGCATATGAAATTTTGAACATTAAAACTATGAGTTATAAATACATATACAATATATGACTAATTTTAAAACTATAACATAATAAATATGGAATACTGATAAATAAATAAGTTATTAATTACAAAAGTTCTCAATTTTGTTAAAATGTCCATTTTGTTTTTTGAAAGTCCTTTTCATAAAAAGAGTTCGAATAGAATGAAAATATCTGGTAAAACCTCTCAATGCCAGATAGTCCACAAATATGATGCATTTTTTTCGCTGAGTATGTTTTCATAATAGTAAGCTTTGATTAGAAAATATTTTACATTTTTTAAATTTTTATATTTTAAAATGCCTTTGTTGAAAAAAAAATTAAATAATATGAAAATTGGCATCTTAATTTGTAATATAATAGAAATATTTTCATCAACAAAAATTTGAAAGAATTTTATTTGAACATTTAGTTTGTGAAAAAATTTGAACTTTTACCATGTGGAACTTTCAAGAACTTTACAAAATTTCATTGGACATTCTTATCTCAGAACACTAAAAAATGTGAATTTGTTTTAAAAGAGTACAGCGTCTAAAATTATTATTGAATTCAAAATTTTATGACATTCAGTGAAATGTCAAAATTGATTCAAAATATCGGTCAAAGTTTTATGGCAATAATTTTTTGTTTAAAAAAAGTAAATATGTTTTATATTTTCACAATTATAACTACATTTTGCTGCTCTAATGCTTTTTCTTCCACTCTGCTCACACAACTTTTCTTTTGAAGGGGGGGATATGTAAGACATAACAAAATATGATAGCTGTTTCAAAAAAATAATTGACAACCTCAAAATTAACATTCTAAATTTGGTAATCTGCCCCTAAATTCATCTCTTCTCACAGGTTCCAGACTTTTCTATCTTATGTAACGTTTTAATGCAGATGCCTCTTGTCCAATCAAATTAATTCTAAACCAAAACTGTGAACTGAAACTTTCCCACTCCCAGCCTTCTTCCTATGAAAGTACTATAACTTTTCCCTTTTCCGCGTTAGCTCTCCTGCTGGTAAGACGCTTTTCATCCATGCTGCTGCCGCTTACTTGCTTAAGATGATGTCGTACTTCAAAATGGGAGTTATTCTATTCAAATATTATTAAGAAATATCTTGTCTGAAAAAGGATTATTTGATATGCATGGAAAAAATAAAGATTGTGATTTTTCAAGATATGTTGTGCTAAATTGCATCATCATGCTTTCCACTCTGCCACCTGGCAGGACATGGGAGTATCATGATCTGGCAGGACATGGGAGTATGTCATATCCATGAAGGCATTGTTGGGAGAATCACACAGTATATAGATGAATGTTGTCTTGCTGATATTGCCTTGAAGGACAACTAGAGGTGATTGTGTGTCCCAGCAAATCACTCCCCATATTGTAACACCTTGTGTAATAGCCATATGCTGCTTGACAACAAATCATGGATCAGACCACTGGTCTGGCCGCCTCCACACGTATGTGCATTGATCATCAACACCGAGACTGAATCGAGATTTATCGCTGAAGATCACATGCCTCCAGTCAGTCACACTCCAGCTTGCCCGAGTTCAGCCAAAAATCCAACTGACACTGTCTATAATGTGGGGTCAGCGATAGGCATCTTAATGGACATCGGCAGCATATACCAGCATTGGCCAGTCATCTCTGAATGGTTTTTCTTGATACCACTGGATGCCTGAAAGGTGGTAAATGGCATCGAATCGTTAGTAGTGACGTTGTTGGTGCGGAAGTGGCCACTCTTATGAGTGCACGATCCTCACATTCATTCGTGTACCTGGAATGCCCTGACTCTATCTATCCCTTCTGTTATTCATAGTCCTCAACACTGAGCAACTACCATATCGCTCTGCCCGAGATGGTGGCCAATATGCATGTTTGACCAACCTGCTTCTCTGAGGCCTACTATACGCCCCTTCTCAAAGTAAGACAACTATTTGTACTGCTGTCGGTTACATCTCAGAGGCATCTATAGTCACAATACCATCAATCCAAGTTTAGAGATTCGTTCAAATAGCCCTATGGCACAAGTAGTCATGCTTCAAAACTCTTCCAACTGTACACCTCATATGCCCACAGCACACTTACCCATGTCTCATTGCCGTTGAAATTTAAATCATTTGTATATCTCTTGACCACATTCCTGCCAAGTTTTATGGCTATGGCTCAATTTCTTCTGAGTGCATTTTTTTTTTTTTTTTTTTTTTTTGTGATTGACTGTATATCTCAACATTTTTGTTCTATAAAGTTAAAGATTAAACAATTCTACTTTGACAAATAAATAAAAGTTGACACAAAGTAATAAAAAATTAAGTAATTTATTTATTTACTGCTAAAAATATATTTACAACAAACTTAAATTATTAGCCAGACCCATCTACTAGAAATTAAAATACTTATTCTATGCAGTGAGTTTATCGAAGTAGACTTACTTTCTATTTCATTATTCTTGACCATTGGTAGACATTCTGCTAAAATATTTTCATTAAATGCTGTCACAAGCACACTTACACATGATTCAGTCAACTATTAATAAAGAAAATATTATTAACTAAGAGCTCAGATAAAACTTAATTATATGCAGCTTATGCACAGCTAAAAATAATTGAAGAAACTATTTAGGTTGCATATCACAGTTATTGAAACAAAACAATCAAGATATTTTTTTATTTTTTCTATTTAAAAAATTCTCTATAGAAAGATACATATGCTAACTTGAAATTTCGGGTGAAAAGATATTTATTTATAAAAATCCAAGTACATTCCTAAATAAAAACTAATTGAACAGATCTCAGTTAACATTGATGACTGTTGATCATCATTAATTAAATATTAAATATGTCACTTATCTCTTTTAACTGTGATCTTGCTTTTAAAGAATTGTCAATAAAATATTTTTAAAGTATATACAGTACAAATTCTGAGATATGGACTTAAGCAATTCTGGATTTTGGAAAGTTTCTGGATTTCAGATCATCAGTTTATACAGTCAAAAGTCTTTAATCCGGACTCGTTGGGACTTCGGCGATTCCAGATTATACAGTTTTTCCGGATTATAGATCATCAGTTTAAATCTGGTAAGATGACGTGCAGAAATTCTAAAATTAAAAATTTGAAACCGTAATTTAAGAAATAAAGAACAATTATGATCTAAATGGTATCAAAATTTACCAAAAAAAAAAAAAGGTTAATATTTATTTGTTTACTTTATTAAACATTTCTTTCAATGCACGCATGCGTAAAGCATACATTACGCATAGTCGAAATTAGAAAATTGCAACCAGAAAACTATTTGATGTGTGTTCATGATATTTATAATGAAGAGGAATTTTTTTAAATCATATCAAAGACAGAGTACATCGAGATGAAATACTACATTTAGTAATGAACTATATGCCGAATAAAATAAAAACATCTGCCCCGAAGATAAGAATAGTGCTGACAGATCAACTTCCAGTTCATTGCGCACCGCGACGTTCTCCTCCCCCGCAGAGCAGTGTGAAATTGATAAGCAGATTTTGGAATGGTTAGAGAAACAAAGGATATGCGTTTATCCATTTTTTGCAGCAATTCCACTTTTTGTTTGATGGACATCGAAACATGCTTTCACTTTGTAGATCCTTTGGCAGTATCCAGCATCGGAAGTTCTATTTGACATAATCGAAAGTTCAAGCTTACTTTTATAAAATTGCTCTAATAGTCTACAAAAAATAATAAGCTGAATCCAATTCGAAGATTAAGGAATAATGCAATCTGCAACATTAACTGAAATAGATAATTTTAGCTTAGCTTATACCATCCGTTATACATTAAACATGCATGCGTAAACATACTATGCGCATGCGTACACACATATGCACATGTATAAAGGTATTACGCGAATGCGTTAACGCATATGCGCATGTGTGAACGCATTATGCGTTGACGCATGCGCAGAAAGTTTTTAACTTTGAGGTCCGGATTATAGATCATTGCGGTTTATGGGCATCCCGATTAACGACTTTTGACTGTATCTAGTACGATGACATGTAGGCATAGTAATATTGCTGCTTTGCTCATTGTTTAGCTCAAACAGTAAAATGGCAACCCCCCAACCAACCAAGGGACAAAAGTCTGTTTGTGTCCAACATCAATACAACATCAATTATTGTCACTGGCCACGCGATGTGACTCCCTAGCTAGCAAATGTTAGATAGTAATGTGCAGAAATCTCAATTAATCACATTTATGGCACATGTGCTTTCTTTTCTTCAGCATTATAGTTTCCGTTCCTACACTTCATAAGGACTTTTTTTTAATTAATTTATTTTATTTACTTATATTTGTTAATTTATTTTGTGTTGATAGTCAGGAGATGCAATTATTAGATCATTCCCAATATCGAATTTTCGGATTTTGTACTGTACTTCAGTTTTAGTCTTTGTTTATGGAAATAACTAACTTAAAATATATATTTTATTAGAATTCATTAGAAAAAATTTGGCACTTTCTGATTATCCACATCTTTACAAAAATTTGCAAAATTATTTGTGGCTTTGAGAATGGACAAAAAATTTTTGTTTGGCATCTTTACAGATTTTAGGTACTGTATTGCTCACAAATAATAATAAAAAGGACACTTTCTAAGAAGCAAGGAATTTTACAAGGAAAAAAAAAAAAAAAAAAAAACAATCTATACAGCCAAAATTTACATCTTTAACAGCCAGTACAAGTGAAACAGTTAAATATATAGCATATAAATCCATATGCAACTACCATTTGTATGCAAATGCATTAGTTGGCTGTTGGCTGCATGTATACTTGAAAATATGGCTAAAACATGGCAATTTTATGACATGCTGATATTGGAGAGGTCCAGATAATCAGAAAATACCAAAAATTTATCCACCTGTGATTCTGTAATAGATTTATAGTAGTTTATAAGTTTTCCTCGCCTATTTTCTAAAACTGCAGAATATGATCTTTTTCGGAATCGAAGAAACAAATTTTTAAATAAGGTAGAAATATTTGGTAAAAATTTGGTAAGAGTCCTTACCAGCCCAGCATTGTATTCACGAACATATTTACGGTCCAATTTCGATGTGCTTCTTCGGAGAACAATTTTGTCGGATTTGGTTCGGTGAAGGAAGACCGTGGTCAAGAGCATGTCCCTTGCATAACTGAACACATATTCCTCTTGCGATGTTAAATTCATCATTGTTGTCGTGGTTCGATTCTCAGCAAAGGCCTTGCATATTTTTCATCGTGCATAAACAACCTCTTTTAACCAAGACGGGGCAGCCAGCTTGGCTAAACCCCCACCCGTCTCCCTGTGGAGGCTTGATCCCAACGTTCTTGAAGGAGACCACATGAGGAACGACGAGCAGCCAGTTATTTTCAGGGGACAACATTTGCATAATGCAGTTTCAAACCCTCCAAATGAATTCTGAAGAGAATTTTTCGTGCACCCCCAATTCGACTTTTGTTCTCCCCTTCTGAGATCTCTCCAATATTCTTTAGACTTAAATCCTGTGGAACATGCATGGAGTGAGTTGTAAAAAAGAATGTGGAAATATGACAACAATAATTATTAACAAGCAAAGCAGGAAGGGTGTACTGAACCCTGGTGTTGATTAGTTGTCGCTCCCGACCTGCGATGTTTTCGGTGGGCTTCTGCAGACGGGATTTTAGTTGAAGCCTGCTGTAGTCTTTGGTTTTTCGCTGAGTAACTGGATGAAAAAGAGATAAAAATCTTTGTAATTGTGCAGTGCCCTCGCCAGGATTCGAACACTGTTTCGTGGTGTCTGTACAAAGCCTGCGTAAGCATTTTTTTTCCCTCTCTCTCTTTCGCTCCCCAAGAGCAGTGTCAACACTCTACGAGGGGAATATCTGTACTTAACCCTTTCACCGTCCTCTCCTGTCAGCGAAGATTTCCCCTGAATTACGGAGAAGAAAATAGAATTCGAAAGTGTGCTTTCTTGCTTCACGAGTGTGGAAGGGGCATTTTTTGAACATTTTGTCTCTGTTCAATGAGAAGAGAGTACCAAAGGGGCTTTGTAATTCTGTCTCAGATTGCCAGTTTGATAGTCTTTGAGAGGAGCGTAAAGCATTCCTTCCCCCCTCCAGCGGAAGAATCTTTTCCCAGTGCATGGAAAAAGAAGCAAATGAGGTCTCTGAGAAAGTAGTTTTCCACTTAAAAAAAAAAAAAAAATCAGAAAAGTGTAAACTGAATTTTACAGAGAGAACTCCGGTGCGTTTCGCATGGGCATTCTTTCTATAAATCTATACGGGTTTTTCTTACGGGTACCAGTAATTTTGAGGCTAACTGAAAAATTTTAAGTGCAGGCACGGTGGACGTCAAGCAGCCGAAATACACACTTCTGCGCCATTGCTCTGCTACGTCACAGAAAAAGGACGTGGTGGCCATTTTACTTTACAGACACCCGACAGGCTTTGAGGCGAGGAAGATAAGAAAATCGGCGTACGCTAGATTTCGCGCGCTGTTTAAATGTACCCTACCCCACTTTTCGAATTTTTGACCCCGGCGCAAGCGACCGCAATGCGAGAAACATGCGAGATTCTTCTTCCATATGAATATAGAGAGAGAGAAATATGCGAACTTCTTTTTCCATTTTCTTCTCTCAGCCCCGACATAGGCCCCTCTACTCGTTTAAAGCTATGTTTTCGACACACATGATCATGTCTTCCAGTTAGACGAGAAAGTGGAAGGAAAAATCACTCCCAGGGTGAGAAAAGACTGGAACTATGCACAGCGCTTCTTCTTTCTAGGCTCTACTAAGTTGTTTCCAAGAGCGCTTCTTCTACTCATTTCCTCCCGCCTTCTTTAGCATGCCCAAATATGTATTTCCTTATCCCTTCCAGCATGCATTTTTTCCAGGAAAGGTTGCTGTAAGTGGTAATTCTTGTTTTATATTAACTTTATTTCTATTCCTCTCCCTTTGCGTATAGCCCTCGAGCATTTTTTCTTTGATCTGTAAAAGATACGAGACTTACGTGTTTCCTTTTTTTTATTGCAAAATGAACCTTACTTTAGACATACGATGAATTCTTTTGGAGGAAGAGTGCTTTTTCCATCCTTTGCAGCCAACCCAATTCTTCTTCTGGGGTTCTTTCTCCCGTCTGAATGTCACCTTTGCCCTCTGTGGAAGACTTTCTAAGGGAAACTGCATTTTATCTAAACTTTCTTAATACACTGAAGGAGGAGAAGAAAATTATTGGTCACTGTTCTTCGCAACGAATCCTTCTTTTTTATCTCCCAGGGAAGGTGCTCCATCAGTGCGCTAGGAAAGCGGGAGAAATACCTTATACTCCCCCTTTTGAACAAGCCCCCGCAAGCGTTCGGAACAAAGAGGAGGAAAAAAACCAAAGAGTCAGAAAGGGTGCTGTAAAAGAAAGAATAAAAACGGCATGAAATTGTTGACCTCCCGCTGAAGAAAATAATATTGAACTGAGGCCATACACATAGTAGAGAAGACAGGAAGAAGTTGGTTTTTTGGACTTACTGTACAGCCTCATTAATCAAAACTTTTCTCTCTCTCTCGCACTCTCTTTCTCTCTCCTTTTTATTTCAAATATTTAAGTAAGTCTCAAATGTCATCTCTAAACTCGAAATGTTTTTCATTAGTAAGTATGCTGGGGTGAACTTAGTTACAAAAACAGGGCTCGTGTAAGACTGAGAGGTTAACGAGAGGAAGACGACGAGAAACAGAAGGGTGAAAGAACATGTCATGAAGATTACATGCTAATGCCTGTTTTAGCTGGGCTCGAACCCGACTACATCTTTTTCGGTGATGAATTCATTTTCGAGGTTTCCAATGCCAGCGTTTCGCCTTAGAAAGTCTTCCACGAAGGCATTTTGCCCCTAATAAATACTGCTACAAGACAAATATAAGACAGAGCAGACTTACAGTGAAAGCCCCCGCAAGCGGTCCGCTGCCCATCGGAGAAGGCGTTCTCGTCATGTAACATTGGGGTTCCGGGTAAACAGTCTAAACTTGAAAACAGAATCAAAATTTAAATTATATGATACTTGTATATTAACCCATTACTCTGCAATACCAAAAGCTTCAATCTATTGCATCTTTGAACAATGAAATATATTTTCAACATCAGCAGATTGACGGAACTGGTTTTCTGATTCCCATGGATACTGTTTAGCAATCACATTCCAAAATTTATTAGATTGTTATTCTCTGCGGCTTTTTTCTATCTCTGTGCGATTTCTGTTGAATAAGGCAAGTGACTTATCTCAATCCATTTCCCAGTTCTTATTCTAACACTTTGCTGGCTCTCGCTGAAATTTTATTTCCAGTATATGGCTTCTGTCATGAATAATTTCCTACACACAAATTTTTGGCAAAACAGCATACTGCTTAAATTAATAGATTATTTCTAATACATTTCTCAGCAAATCTAGTGAAGACAAGATGAAAAATGCAAAAAAATTTAAATAAGGTGAATAAGCTCTGTCCCTTAAAACATTCCACAAGAAAAGATCCATTCCCCTCAAAAATGATGCAATGAAAATAAGTACTTGCTCTAATTGATCTAAAAGTTGAGACTGCAAATTAAAAAATTGGCAATCCTTCCTCTTCTCCCCCCCCCCAAAAAAAAAAAAACTGAAGAGAGAAAGTAAAAGAAAAGAAAAGACAAAGGGGAAAAAAAAAAAAAAAAAAAAAAAAGAAGTCATTTTTTTTAGAAGAATCTGCAGCAGCTTCATGGTTTGATGGCCATCTACGAGAACCAGAGTCAGAGATAGTATTTTTGCTGAGTTCCAGCTAATACATAAGCACCAATTTCCTTTCAATAAAATTCTTATGAAGGTGACAGTATACTGAAATTTTCTTTCTACTTTCATATTTGCATTGCGAATTGAACTAACAGAAGTTGTTAAATATTTTCCTACACATTGTTTTTCCTACACTTTATTTTCATTACATTTTAAGTTCCAGCATTTTTTGATAGACAATCATTATATTACAGTCAAAAGTCATTAATTCGGACACCCATAAATCAGAATGAAATATAATCCGGACCTCAAAGCTACAAACTTTCTGCGCATGCGTCTCTTTGACGCATGCGCATAGGCGTTTACGCATTCGCGTTAAGATCTTTACGGCTGCGAATATGCGTGTGCGCATGCGCATAATACATTTACGCATGTGCATTTAATGTATAATGGACAGTATAAACTAAGCTAAAATTATCTAATTCGATTAATGTTGCAGATTGCGTTGTTCCTTAATCTTCGAATTGGATCCGGCTTATTATTTTTTGCAGATTGTTACAGCAATTTTATAAAAGTAAGCTTGAACTTTCAATTATGTCAAATAGAATTTCCGATATATATTTACTAATATGTAAAGGATCTACAAAGCAAAAGTATGTTTCGAAATCCGAAATATGTTTATCAATTTCATGGCCGGAGGGGGGGACGCCGCTGCGCGCAATGAATTGGAAATTGATCTGTCAGCACTATCCTTATCTTCAGGGCAGATGTTTTTATTTTATTTGGCTTATAATTCCTTACTAAATGTAGTATTTCATCTCGGTGTACTCCGTCTTTGATATGATTTAAATCAAATTCCTCGTTATTATAAATATCATGAATACACATCAAGTAGTTTTCTGGTTGCAATTTTCTAATTTCAACTATGCGCGTGTTGAAAGAAATGTTTAATAAAGTAAACAAATAAATATTAAGCTTTTTCTTTTTGTAAATTTTGATACCCTTTAGATCATAATTGTTCTTTATTTCATAAATTACGGTTTCATATTTTTAATTTTGTAATTTCTGCATGCCATCTTACCAGATTTAAACTGATCCGGAAAAATCGATAATCCGGAATCACTGAAGTAATGACGAGTCCGGATTAATGACTTTTGACTGTATTTGTCTTAAACTCAGTTTCAAAATAAGCACTCGTGAATTTAAGCTGCAATGAAGAAACTACACTAAAATTTCTACAAAAATACAGTATTTTGGTGCAAAACCACTAAATTTTTGCTTTAAATCTGTTCTTAAAGCAATCACCACAAAATTTTTCACAGAACAAAAGAAATGAAAATTTGTTGTGTAAATAAGTTTCCCGATTTATTTTTTTTAGGAGATAAATACCTAATTAGAACATAAAAGATGTGTGTACATAACTTTTTGAAATTTTAGATCAGCATTATTCTCTGTCTGTCAAAAATCATCAAATTGTGCGAAGAAGGCTACAAAAAATACCGCTTTTCCGCTTAAGAAGAAGAAATTATAGAAAGAGGAATTTGAAAAATCTTTTAGAATCATTTTTTATAAAATCTTTTTAGAATTTCTTGTTTTCAGTTGAAAACCTTCTACAGAAAACTATGAAATATACAGGGTACACTTAAGCCCGATACCACCCGTTTAACTGCCGAACGGCTGCAGATATATTCATAAAATTGTGTCTAGGCTATGTGCTACTTGATGAGACAGCTTACACCTGGTGCCTACTTGATGAGCTAGCTTACAGAGCCACCTGGTGAACAATGGCAGAGTTAGCCTATCTTAAAAGCAATATGAAATGGGGAGAAAAAGTGAATTACAAAACTGTAGAGCATTGTCGATACGAATATACACCTTATGAATATCAATGCTAAAGACAGAACACTGAAAACGCACATTTGTTTCTTCGCTATTTCCAAAACTGTGACGTCACAAAACTTGAACAAAAGGAGAAAAGATTATTTTTCGGATGAAAAACATGGCCATATCGTGGCACAGCGATGTCGCATGTAATTCACAGTCGAGTGGAGTCTGGTTCAAAACCCATGGGGTGCATCCTTATACTGATTGTCTTTACAAACAGAGATGATAACATACAGATCACGCACAATCGTGTCGCAAAACACATCAATTCAATGCAACTTGAGCTTGGTATGTGAATTTGTGCATTGCAAATAGTGTACGAAACGCCACGCCGTTTCACCTGAGCTATAAAAGAGATATGTCCTCATGCTTGTATGTTGAAGTTCATTATCATGGAGCAATTTTCAAAAAATGATTATTGAGAATCTACTTACATGAATGTGAGCACAAGGAATGATCAGCAATGCAGTTGCATCGGCAATGTTTTCTTTCAGGCCTGCATTCTTCATAAAAAACTATCCTACAGGTTGTGAAACGTTTAAAGGAGATAGGCTGCATGACTAGCTGACTTCGAACTGGCAGACCAGCAAAGGTAGGGCGGGAAGTGCAACTGGAAGATGTCTTATCATACGGCCTCACATATCCAAACAGTAGCACAAGCGAGATAAGTGAAAACTGTGGTCTTTCAAAAAGTTACTTTGGGAAAATCCTAAATGAATCAGGTGCTCATCCATACTGACCAACACCTATTCAGGCATTACTGGGGAATGCCTAGAGATGTTTCACATAATGCAACTTCGTCATGAACCTGATAAATGTCCAGCCAAAATTCTTGGCAGGTTTAGTGTGGACGGATGAGGCATGCTTTTCGCGAAATGAAATATACAATAGGCAGAACACCCATTACTGGGCACTGGAAAAATCCATCATGTTCTGTCAACGTTTGACATCAAATACAGTTTTCAATTAATGTTTGGTGGGGACTTAGAACAGGCTAATTGGCTCAATATTTTACCATGATATGCTAATGGCCTCACAATAGTGAGAACTTCTGTAAGACATACCAGATTTTGCTGAGAACCTGCCGTTGCTTCAACTCCCGAATGGTTGGTTCACCCATGACGTTGAAAGTGAACCAGTACCTGATGGAGGAATCTGGAGAAAAAATAATCGGGTACAGGGGTTTCGAACAGTGCCCCCCCCCACGTTCACCTCAGACTCCAATGGAGTTTTTCCTGTGTGGATACCTCAAACAACAGGTGTGTGTGACCCTTCCACAAGCACTGCAACGACATATTACAGATGCTTGTGCAAAAGTGTCACCCGCTATGCTACAACATGCAACATGAAGTTCTAACAAGGTCCAGATGTGCATTTTAGGTGAAGTTTAAAACATCAAAAACAAAGATAGCTGGTGATAACTAGTTGTCTTTTTCTTTCTAAGATTGTTTCATGACGTCACAGTTTCGAAAACTGTGAATAAACAAATGCACATTTAAAACATTCTGTTCTTAATATTCATGTCCACGAGGTGTCTTTTTGTACTAAATCGATGATGCTCTAGAACTTTGTAATTCACTTTTTCTTCCTATCTCATACCGTTTTTGAGATAGATACGCTGTTTTCCACCAGGTGGTGCTGAAAATTATCTCACGTAATAGTGCATAGCCACTTTACTATACCTGGACACCACTGACTATAGCCGTAGCCGTACAGAAGTTAAACGGGTGGTAGTGCACTTTAGTGGACACCCTGTATATTTTAATATTCCAAAATTTCAACTTTTATTTTTAAACCTGAAAATATTACTTTAAATGAATAACCTCAATAATTATCATTCTAAACATTTAAAGGTACTTCCTGATTACCCAAAACCCTACCGAAAATTCTCAAACTCATCGGTGACTAGATAGCAATAATGCATTAGTGAATTTGGAGAGAAATCTTTGTTTGGGTATCCTTATGTGGAGCACAAATGCTTCTCCACATTCTTGTTTTACATAGAAAAATTAATTTCTCAGAGGAAATTACACCAACTGATATTTGTGTTTGGAATACTACCAGTTTTCTTTATAGAATATCTTTGTTGTACATTCCACTGTCCAACAATACATAGAGCAAGTAATTATCGTAAATTAGATATAGGAATATTCAAACAAATTCTAACACTTTTCTATCAATTTTTCACTTCATATGTCTATAAAATTTGGTTACTTAAAAAGTACAACTTCAAAAAATATGAATTTTTGCATTCTCGGTTATTGGCCACACTACCATATTTCTGAAGAACTGCAATACTTTCTTTTTCATCAGCCCTAAAACATCTTATTTTCTTAATTTTTCAATGATGTAAGTACAATATTTAGCTTATGGAAACAGACGAAAATAATTACACAAACTTAGCTAATAAAAGCTGTTTAAATGTTATGTTTCAAAAGCACATTCAAAAAGCTGTGCCACTGAGGGATAAAAGATTTATACTAGCCCTTTATTCAAAATTATAATACCGTTGCATTTTTCTCTTCACGTATCTTTATATGGATTTGAGTGAATAAGATCACAGCACTTGATGAAAAATAGAAACACAATTTATTGGCCAGTATTATTCAAGACAGCTTCAAAATAATGCTTTTTACAGTCATCGAAGATCTACTACAAACATGCTGGAAGAATCAGCGACACAGCCTTCAGGTTATCTGGCTATAACAGTGGAGACAGCTTCACAGTAAAACACCAGAGTACAGCTCCTGATTCTGCTCGGTCGTTCTCGGTAGTCTACATACTCTCGAGACTCTCCACACTACAACTCGCGATGCACTCGACAATACACAAAAGCACACCTCCCGACTCCTTGGTTCAGTGATTGCCGGAGCTCAACACACTCAAAGATCAAATTTGGCGATGTTCTAACTCAGAATTCCCAAAGAGGCTCTCTCGATGCACTCGACAACCAACTCAGCACTAGATTTGGAGACACTCGCTCAATGAATTGACTAGAACTCTGTGCGAACTGACTCTCCACATACCAGCAGAGTTTATATAGCTTTTGGCTTGTGTTCGAGAACATTCTGGGCTAAACCAGTAAGAATTCGTTTCAGAAGGTTCTCCATCTGTCTATGGCATATAGTCAATTTTGTCGCCAAATGTGGCAATCCTGTCTTCCCTTGCCTTTTTTTGGCAACCCTAAGACTACTTTGCAGAGCAGCTATCTTACTGAGGCTGGGCATTTCGTACCAATACTTTGTAAAAAGTTTGAATAATTTTACATTCAAAGAAATACTCACATTTTATTGCACTTTTAACATTTCAAAAAGAAATAAAAAGATATTCCTTTGCCATGTTCTTAAGATACACTTATTAGTTTATCCAACTAGCAGATTTTCCCATTGCAAAAGAACAGGAAATTTGCTGCTTTTTGGAAATTCATATCAAAATTGCACCATTTAAAAAGATAAAATGAAGTAAAGATATTAATATTAATATTAATATATATATATACAATAATATATATTAAAATTAAGCCAGAAAACATTAAAGAAACTACTTACCGACTGTACAGAATGAGATTCAAGGTACTTAGCAGCCCGCTGCTCTTCCTCTGTCAACTTCTGCTCAGCATATTGCATATAGTTTTGAACACCATTTGCTTCTAAATACTGTGGAGCTTTAACCCTATAGAAAGCTTCTGTTGCATCAATGTACGCCTTTTCAAAATGATCTGAATACATCTGCAACTATGTACAAGAATAAGCACATGCTGTTAGTTCTAAATTGAAACTAAAATATTAAACATAAAATTTATTGATTTTATCTTCAAATACTAGATATAGTTATTTACATCTTCAGTACCTTCAAATAAGAAAAATCAAGGATAGGGAAATTTCACCTTCCTTAGCATGTGATTTCATGGTTGAATCCTGGCGACGGAATTGTTCTAATAAATACATAAATGCTCTACAAGTGGCACTTGTATTAAAATATAGTGAATGATAATTCATTACCACTTGGATTTTACATTTGAGTTTCCAACTTTTAAGTTGCCCTTTAGTGAGGGTAAAATGTAAAGGACTTTTCCCTTTCCTTACCATGTACCTTCATGGTTTAATGGGAAGCATGTCTGGCTGGAAGTAACTGGAAGGTTCAAAGTTTGAATTCCAGCAACAGCATTGCTCATTTTTCTTGTTTCTTGCTTAGATAAATATCTAATAGCTCTGCAAGATACCAATCAATTTCGAGGTGCAAGCAACAATAAAATAATTTAGGCTATAACTACAAGCAAGTGCGTGGTGGAACACCAGCATAAGTGGATGGAACAACAGAATATTACCACCAGGTTGTACAGGTATTTCCACTACATTAACTCTGTTTATGTAGATTTCTGCAGTTCTGCTCTAATTTTGAGGGAGGTCACCCTGGAAGATGGCCCGAGGGTCTGCCACCTCCTTTCCACAGCACTGACCACTCGAGAGAAGAGGCTATAACTACAATAGCAATTTTATCCTGGAGGAAGAAGACAAACTTTGTGGGGCAAGCAAAGAATAAGACGTGAAAGTTCACAAAATCCCTATATTAGCAGATTTACAGAAAATTTCATGATGGAAGATAATAATGTTTGGGGAAGGGAGAGAATCTGCTAGAATTGCAGCAGCAACGTTGTAACTAGTACATGACAAAATAAGCATTATTAGATTAAATTTACATTTATAAACCAATCAAATTCTATGAACACATTCAATAAGTTTATTTTTGATCAAGATTATGATCTGACTAGATTGTGTTTTTTAATATTATATCAGATATATGCAGTTTTTTTTTTTCCCACTTAAGTAGAACACTTTAAAAAAGAAAAGAAAAAGCATCATTTGGCATCAAAATTGTTTATTGGCACTGATAGCAACAGAAGGCAACTTTATGTAACTTCAGCTGGTTAATTCAAAGTTTAATCTTGGAGTTTGGATCTTGGAGTCAGATTAGTTTGCAGTACATTTTTTGGATATTTTAAAAGAAAATGGCATAAAAATATAATGACATATTTAAATATTATGTAGTAATTATAACAAAATTTAAAAAATCATATATAAAATCTAAAATTTATGGATTTATTTGCATTTACAGAAAAATTTGATAGTTGTGAAGCCTCAGAAAATTCCTTAATGCTTGGATTTTTGATTATTTTGCACTGCATTTTTGCAAAATTCTAATGGAAAATTACACATAAAAAAAAAAGAAGAAGAAGAAGAAAAAGAAGGAAATATTTTGAAATTTGCCAAAAAAACCTGACAGTTTTAAAATTTTAAAAATTCCTTAAAATTCGTGAAAATTTGTGTCATGATTAAGTTAATACCCTCATTAAAACCACAGCAAACACAACTTTTTTCTCAACACTACTGTATGTAAGATAGTATAAATTGTCTTTACTGATACATAATTTCTTATAATCATGTCTATTACAACTATTACTTAATCTTACTACATGTGAATTTGCAAACTGACATCATACAAACTTCTTTTCAATCATTTTTAATAGTAAATGTCTATTCTATGTTTGAAATAGCAAGAAGAAAATACAAATACATACTACTTTCATTTGTTCCATTTCTTTTGATGTCAGTCTTCTCCTTGTACGTGCTTTCCTAAGCACAATCTCACAGTAATTCGAAAAATATTCAGGATAATGAGACTGTGAACGTGTTTTGCTGCCAGCCCTATACACAAGAAAACATTAATACTCAAAATCAGATCTGTAAGAATTTTTCAAAAATTACTAAAATTGCTTTAAAAGTTGCACTTTGATAGTTTATGTTACAGAGTAAAATAACCAATTTAAGAAATTTACATGAAAACAGAAATAATCTTACCCATTTTGTTTTGCAGTTATTCCTAAACTGAAAATGGATGAATCATTGATAACTTGCTTAAAGGCCTGTGAAGGAAAAATTAAAAATATTAAACAAACAGGGGAGCATTATAATTCAAAATCTGCCTGTTAATATCAAAAAGTAATAAATCTTTCTACTACAGCAAATAGAATAATGGAATTCAATAAGTATCTAATGCAATAATAAAAACCACAATTAAATGCATCACACAGTCCAGTAAATCAAGTCAGAAAGCTTAGAACTTTCTGACTAGGTTTATAAAGTGAGGCATACAAATTTTAAATTAAAAAGAAAAAGATTATGACACAATATTTATATAAACACATAAGAATAATAGTAAATTATCAAATTCAATTAAGTTTGCTCTAAAAAGATTGTTTTCTTCTTCCACTATAGAACAGAATTCTATTGTAACATGTGAAAGTTCTGAGTTTATATTCTTTTGCTATTTTATTCACTTTAGCTAATATCAAAAACCAATTTTGAATTTGATTTGAAAATCAAAGTTATTAACATTTCTAATAAAGTCAAACTCAAAATTTAAACACACAATTCCCCCCCCCTTTCAGAGTAAAGTTTTATAGATAATTCCACAGTTAAAGGTGAGTATCTTTTATCTAAGCATTAATTCCTTTCTGTCATGTAATTCAATTAACTTGATTGAATGAGTTTAGATTCTTACTTAAATTCAGTTGTCTTATTAAATTAGTTTTGTTTGCCACTGAATTTCATATGCATATATACACATGGCTTTAAATATTTGTTAAGCTAGAAGAATTTTGTTTTTAAATAAATAAATGATTTAAAAAAAAAAAAAAGCAAAGTCAATCTTTCAGTTTTATAAACTGTATATGTACTTGTTATATGCCTTAAAATGAAAAATAATTTTTGCAAACAAAGTTATATAATAATTTTAATCTTCAAAATATGGGGAAGGGGGAAAAATTTTTTTCCATGCTCTCAAAAAATTCAATTTTCTAGACATTGTTGCTTATTAATATCAGACAGATGAAAAATTACCTTAGCTATCAGTTATCAAGCTCAAGATGTTTGCCTAAAACATCATAATAGAAGTACCTAGATATGAGACAGATGGGAAATTTCTCATCTGCCACTTAAATTGAATGTACCTTGAGCATCTCATCACTACTTCAAAGAAAATAAAATTTAAGTGATTTTTATGAATTCTGTTGACTGTTTCTTAAGAACGAAGAATAGTTTCTTATCTTTCATTTTCCGTAGATTTTAGGTAAAGTTCTGTCCAGTTAAAGACTGCTATGAATCATAACTGTCAATGACAGCCATTGAGATTTAGAAATAGTTGCATGTACACTTTGCTATCTTTCCATAAAATTCTGACTTTTGGATTTCAGCAATTTTAATTCTGCTTGCAATAATTTATGTTAAATAAGTATTACTGCTACTAATCGGAATTTTTAACATGACAAATTTTTTTAATAATTTCAACTAATTTAAGCATAGCACCAGAAACTAATACAGTACAAAGTCTGAAATCCTGACGTCCATTATCCGGAATGATCTAAAATCCAGACCTCAAAAGCCACAAAAACTTTTTTGGGGGGGTATATTTTTTTTTACACATGTGCATTTGATTTTTCCTTCCATAATAAAACACGTGGAGATTTTCATTTAAAAATTTCGATTCTTAAATTCATTTAGGCACTAAATAAAATAACTTGTTATGGAAAAACAATCATGTAAGCATAAATTTGTGAGATTAATAATTTGGATCTGTAGCTGTCTGCTTGGCATACATCTCAAACCGAAACACTCACCTATTTTATATCCATGATGTCGACCTGGCAAGTCATTATTTATTATATTTTGCTTTCTTCACTGCATGTTTATCAATACATGACAGCTTCAGTAATAACTTATGCAATAATATTTAAACTTTTTTTTATATTAGTAATTGAATAACAAGAGTATGGCAACCTTTTACGCTTAGCAATGATTATAGATTTTTAAATGCTTTAATAAATGTTGACAAGGCAAATTCAACAAAAATTTCTTTTCATATTCTAAAAATAGATTTTGTTAATGAAACTCATAGGCCAAAAGATTACATTTAGTGCTATTTTAATTAAGAATAACTGATATGTTATTCACCATAAACCCAGAAGCGGCGGCAGAATTTAGGGAAGACGAAATTTTTAGAATTTGAGGAAGCACCGAGCAGGAAAATTAAGGGATGAGAAGTTTTTTATGATTTAGAATGGATGCAAAGTTAAAGTGCGGTGAAAATTTAGAACTTGGGAAGGCACTTTGTAGCAGAATTTAAGACCCGTAGAGACTGCATTATGTGATTTTAGCGGCGGCTCTAGATAAAGCATTAAGCTACGAACTTTAAAGACATTCAGGTACAGTAGACTCCCGATTATCCGCGCCTACCGCACATTTTTTTTTTTTTTAAAAACCAAGCGTAAAGCAAACAAAATAAAAATTTTCACAAAACTGTGCGAAACGGTAAATTTGCTAACATCGTGCTTATTTATTGCAAAAATATCCCAGGCCTTCTCGGAACCTTACCCTCGGCCCCTATGATGAGTAAGTGATTACTCACGCTTGCAGTGCCCGCTCCACCGCCCTTTCTCGTCTTAATCTTACTGACACGTTCACTTCCTTTCACTCGCCATTGTTAGTTTAAGCCTAATAGTGTTTGTGAACCGGTCCGAGTTAAATTTCTTATCTTTTTATTGTATTCAGTGCTTGTGCTTTTTGGTTTTGTGTTTTTGTTACTCATTTAAAATGTCAGGAAAATGAAAGAAGGTTGTGTTGACGATAGCGCCAAAACTAGAATTAATTTCCAAAGTAGCAAACAGCGCTACAAGGTAGCATATGGAATTGGATTACAGAATCGCGGAAACAACAGTGCGTGACATTCTAAAGCAAAAAGACAAACTGGTGAACTTTGCATCAATGTCGGATAGTGCTTCCGCAAAGAAAACGCGAAAAAGTGTGAAAGGTTCTACCTTTGATGAGCTAGACACGGCATTGACAGAGTGGTTAGCTGAAGTACGAAAACAGGGTACTCCTGTAAATGGTCCTATCATTGCGGCGAAGGCAAAAACCTTTTTTGAGTTGTTAGGCCTGAAAGGAAATTTTGATGCATCTTTTGGCTAGTTGACTCGTTTTAAGCAGCGACATGGAATTCGAGAAATTGGACTTCATTGGGAGAAACTTAGTGGTGACCAACAAGCAGCCGACGATTTCCACCATGAATTTGAAGAATTTGTATTAAAAAAAAGAGCTATCTTTTGATCAAATTTAAAATGCCAACGAATCGGGACTTTTGTCGACAAATCGGGAATCGCACTTTAGCATTTGAAAATGAAAGTAAAGCGGCGGGTTATAAAAGCAGCAAAGCATAGGATCACTATCATGTCTTGCAGTAAGGCTACCGGTGGACATAAACTTAAGACTTGTTGTCATTGGAAAGTTTAAAAAAAAAAAAAAAAAAGAGATCTTTCAAAGGCACAAGGATAGAAAATTTACCCGTTGTTTACTTTAACCAAAAAAAGGAATGGATGGACCGAAACATTTTTCAAGAATTGTTCGAAAACATCTTTTTTCTTCAAGTGCAAAACATCTTAAATCGAAAAGCCTGCCTGAAAAAGCTGTGCTATTGATCGACAACACACCTTCTCAGTCAGCAACAAGCATGTTAAGTCTTCTGATGGACAAATTTTTGCAAAGTTTCTCCCCCCCCCAAACATTACTGAGCTAACCCAACCCATGGAACAAGTAGTCATTGCAACAATGAAGAGAACATACAGAACCAAGCTGCTAATGACCAAAATTGAAGAAGGTTATCTGAAAGAGTTTTGGAAACACTACACAATCTTCGACAGCATCTACGATATTGCATCTGCATACAACTCAGTGAAACCGTCAACCCTCATAACATTATGGAGAAAACTCATGCCTAATGTTGAAGCCAACAACAACCTAACCCCTTTGAGTTGTAAAGAAGAGAAGGAAGCTATAGAGACGCCCACAGCAACTTTTGCCGATATGGTGAAAACAGTTCCGAGTGGTGAGAACGTTGATGCTGAAAGCATTAACGAGTGGTTGGAGTGTGACGTCAACGAACCTGACTTTGAACGCTTGACAGATGACGAAATTGTGAAGAAAGCAAGGGGAGAGACCGAGAATGAAGGACAGTGAAGTGAAGACGAAGAAGATACTGTGCATATGCAGAAGACTCATGAAGCGGCTTTGCACAAGTCTACAGATTACTGAGCTATTTGGAAGAACAAGACGACACGGAGTTGGCCGAGAAACTTATGCTACGAAAAATGCAATCTCGGATCAAGAGAAAATGCTTCCAAAGCACAAAGCAAACACAAATGACTGATTGTTTCAAAAAGGTTAGTTTTACAGTTATGCTTTTGTAATTACATAATACATTACAGTATTAAAACAGTACATATGTATTAATTTTTCTGTGTATCCTTGACGCCTCTCGTAAGTATACAAAACACTTTTCTATTTTCATTAACAAAATGCATTTTAGGATAGTTTTGAGTGATATACTAAAATATTAAGCGTTAGTTAAACATTTCCCGCTGTTTATTTTACATTTTATTGTATATAAAACGATTTTTCAAAGTTGGAATGACTGTTTTTTCTTTTGCTATATCCGTTTTTAGCTTTTTTTCGGATTATCTGCGATTTTTGTTATCCGCGGCGGCCGCACCACCCAATTCCGCGGATAATCGGGAGTGTACTGTACAGCAAACCAAAGGTGAAATTTTCCAATTAACGGATTTTGTCAAGAAACGTGGAGAAGTGGTAAATGAAGATGATATAAAAGAAGTTTTTCATTGCAACGACAATGCCCCAATTATCAATCAATTAATGGACAGCGAAATCTGTAGTATGGTTCAAGATCCAGAAAATACCGCTTCCGATAGTGAAGAAAGTGACAGAGCGGTTATTGAAAATGAAAAAATTTCGATTTATAAGTTAGTTGGTATTCTCCACACAGCAATTACAGGACTTGAACAGTGGAACTTTGTAACTGAACAAGAAATTATGTCTGTTTATAGAATTAAAAAGAAAGTATGAGCACAAAAAAATAAAGCAACTTAAACAACTTACATTGAAAGAAAGGTTTAATAAAAAAAAAAAACAAATAAATAGTAAGCTGCTTTTTTTTTAAAATTAATAAATTTTGATACTTTTTAGATCATAATTTCTCTTTATTTCATAAACTCAAATTTCATATTTTTAATTGTATAATTTCTACATGCCATCTTACTAAATTTTAACTGATGATCTAATATCCAGAAAAGTCCCAAATCCAGAACCGCTGAAGTCCTGACGAGTCCAGATTTCAGACTTTGTACTGTATAACTGCATTTAAATCAGGCAAGTGGACAAATGACTGTGGGAACTGCAACTGTAACTAAGATTATATAAAAGCGCCGTCTAGAATAGGGTGTGATCAGACGAAAAGTGAACAATCATGAGGATGGACGTGTACAAAATGTTTTACAACTATTCTTTTACTTTTATTTTCATTCTTATGTAAATAAATTCTAGTTTTAACTTCATGAATTGTAGTCATGTTTATCATCAAGTCTTCCCTACATAACAGATAATGTAACTGAGTGCAATTTTTTGGTCCATTTCTAATCTTCCGTGCCTTTTCAAACATAAACTTCACCACTATAGTCATAATTTTATCTCATTTTGTGCTTTTAGAGAGATCTGAACTAAAACAAAAAAGACAAAGAAACAAAAAAATTTATATACCTAATCATAACTATATACCATATGGTAAATTTTTTAATTATAACATAATATGTGTAATACCTTATCTCTTGATGCTGTGAACCTAGAGTCATCATTAAATGCTTCTTTGACTAGTTTACTAAATCTTATAAATAATTCTATTGCCTGGGCAACATATTTTTCACAGTCCTAGAAAAGACAGTAAACATAAAAACAAATCAATAAATGATAAAATAAAAAGCATTTGTTATATTAAAAGAAAAAGATGAATTTTGTTTAATGACTCAATTTTATGTACTCGCAGATATAATAACACAATTGCAAAAATTTATATTCTCAAAAAACAAAGGAAACAATTTTCATATTGTTTCTTTCTTTAGAATAGCATATTTGTTTAGAAAACCTACAGAAACATTTGTTAGAAAACCAACAGAAAGAATTTTTTTGAGTATTCATAATTTCAATCCTTAGATTATTTAAAATTTCAATGCCTTAATATAATTTATTATTACTCAGGCATGTCTCTTGATACAGCTATTATCTACATATACTTTGTTAAATCATCATGCATCTTCTAATATAACATACCAGTAGTTCTAAGACACATTAGTGATTTTCAGTTCTAATAATAGAGAAAAAGGATATGATTCAAAGAAAATACAATGAATGAAATCAAATGTTTAAATATGTTTAGAAAACTGTTTTTTAATGAGAGTTTGATCTATTTGCAATTTTAAATTCCTATTTAAATTAATAATTTGAAAAATATGCAATTATAAGATCCATCAATTCTAATCTGTTTTTAGTAATGTTTATACAATCGTTAACAAAAGTTGAATCTTAGATTTAAAGAAAAAAAGTATAAATTATTACTGGGAAAAGCATACCTAACTGTTAAATTAAGTTTGCTGAATTAAAACTTTGCTTGAAATTGTTTCCAAAGTTATACATATGATACATTGATAATCTTGACTCGACTGGCTTACAGCTATTCACAGCCTCATATCAATGCTCAAAAGGGTGAATAACCACTTCTGGCACCTTTCTTATACAGTTAGCTGAACAACTGTTCCACCAAATGAGCATATCAACTTAGTATAGTGAGCAAGAGGAATTAAAGCCTCTAAATAAGATGAAAACTGAAAGTTGGAAAATATTGCTAAGCTGCGTGTAAAAAAAAAAAAAAAAAAAAAAAAAAAAAAAAAAAAAATTGTTGATTTGTCAAGAAAACACATATACAGTAAAAGCTCAATTATCCAGCATTCAAATAATCAGAAAGTTTAATTAACGAGAATATTTTAAAATTTTAGTAAATTCATTGTTATTATTTACAAAAAATTAAATAAATGAGAGACTTTTACAGCCATCATGAAACACACAGGGACTATGACCCAGAATTTTTTTTAAAAATGTCTTCAAAATAGTGATATTTAGTCCAAATAATGGATAGATATGATATCACATTACAATCATAAGATCTTTGCCCTGTTTTTATGGAAATCCAATTAATTTTCAAAAAGCCTTTTTTTTTTCTTTTTGTAAAGAAGGATGTAAGTTAATAGTTGTTTATTTGTTTTTCTTTCACATTTTGAAGGAATGATTAAAATTTGGGACTTGCCCTAGATGAGCAAGCAGTGGGTTATAGAGGCAATGCTAAATTTTTTGCCACAGAGTACCTACCTAAATTTTAAAAATTCCACAGCCCTTAAATTCTATCGCCAGTGCTATTTCACTGTTTGTAATCATTTTGGTGCCAACCCTGGAGTAGCATTTATATTTATATTAAGTTATATGATCCTGCCAAAGTGTGTGTTAATGGGCACAATATGATATTTTATTTGAAAAAAAATGGTTAAACACTGGTGATACAACATGAAAAGTTTTGACAAGTAATTTAAGCTTTTTTAGATAGTATAGCCATAACTCGTATCCTGCGATTAACTAATTTAATAAAGAGTAACCAGTTCTTTCAAATTTTGGCCAGAATGATTAGCAGAAATTTGGCAGGATCTCCACCAACTTTCATGGTCTATGGCAGCGGTTCTCAACCTTTTGACTAACGTGTACCATCTAAACAAAAACTGAAAACCTTTAGTACCATCATTACAAAGTACTACTACATCACCACTCTTGAACAAAGCTCAGATCGCATAAATTTACAAGTGTTAGAGAAAAGACTCAGTCAAGATGTTGGGGTTTTAATTTTTGAATTCAATAGTTAAAAATACTTCGCTTCTTTACCACCAATTTTTCTCTTGTGTACCACCCAGAGATTTCACTGTCAGATAAGATGTATTACTTTTACATGGTTAAGGCCTATGACTATAGATCACCTTTTATGTCTGAAATGCATTTTTATTCTTTAAATATTCATGACGTTTAGATAGGCTTTTGATTCAAGCTGATAATAAGCAAGATGGCAGTTTTCATAATTTTATAACAGATATCTTCCCCACATTCATTTAGCTTTTCTACAATGTTTACTTTTATACCTTCAATTATCCCAAATTTTCCCTTACTATTCATTTCCTGAGTTTTCCAGATTGTCGAGTTTTTACTGTAATTATATTATTACTTATCACTTTGGGAAAAAATGCTGAATATACAATGTATTTTGGTTTTGAATAGAACACATTACGGAAAAATCATTTATACCATGCACAGAAAAGCAAAAAATACATATCCAAAGACAGACATACAGTACATGAAAATATAAATACATAAGCAATACTTTAATAAATCCAAGAAAAGCAAATATTATATAACCATTCATTGAGATGCAAACTAGATTTTTTTCCCTAGTAAGGCCACTGCCAGTTTTAGAATGCCTAAAGCAGGTTTGATCTTTCTTATTATTAACTGTGTTTTCAATCCAAGAGATATGACTGTTCACTGTTGGATTTCTAAACTGACAAATAAATAAATGTATGTATAGATTTAAAAATACAGTGATTTATATAAAAAAATATCTTCATAACAGCAGATATCTTCTCTGAGACTGCAATGGTGGTGACTCCAATACATGGTAAATAAGTCACAGCTAGTAGGGTTTTTTACTTATTAATGTGCTGGTCATTTCTGGAAAAATTTTTGTGAGTTTTGCAACCAGTATTACAGTTCCCACTCTGCTGCCATTTTGTAATTAAAATAAAATGAATTTACATTTCATGACATGTTGCAGGCAGTGGAATTGGAATACCTGGAAATATTTGCATCCATTTCTGCTTGTCTGACTGCTCTGTCTGCAGCTCTGTTTCTAACTATACAGTGGGAAGCTACTATAGTGGGGGATTGTAGATATATACAGTTTTTGCATTTTCTTGATAAGAGGATAGCTGCATTTCTTTTATAGGTGGCAGACTAGACATGTAATTAAAGTATATGCAAGTTTTTATGCATCTTGGTACTTATATGAGTCATTGCTACACATATAGTCACCAATTCTGTCTGAAATACAGTTTCTATTACTTTGTCTGCACATTCAAGTACTAGTTTCAAACTTATTTTGAAGAATACAGTATCTACTTTTCACTCATCTGTGTACAGTTTAAAAAACGTATTTTCCAAAATGCCATGGAAGTTGGTGAAAATTGTTAAATGTCATCAACTTAGTGACAAAAATTAGCACTAAGGCCAAGTAAAAGGAATTTTGCTGTATCTCCAGTTCTACAAGAGATATCCTTAATACTGCCACATCAATTGATTTAGAAGTTAAATTGCTACAAAATAATACATAAATTTAAAGACTAACACATAAAGCAGCCACAAATCCTAGATTAAAAAAAAACATAATAAAAAAGCATAAAATTACCTTACAAAAGGCATAAAATAAATAAATACAAATAAGCAACAACACAAAAATATGTAAAACCAAATTATAAACACATAAATACAAATAGCTATATAAATTACAATGACATACACTATTGTAAATCTGTATACAAAGAAAGACAATGATTTACAATACTCTCATATTTTTTAACAACTCCAATACCTGTTAAATGTTTTTTAGTTCACAAAAAAAAATTTAAACAGAGATGACTGTGACTATAGCCATTGGGGATCACAGCTCTCAAACATACAAAAATTTATTAGTTTCAAATAGTTAATTTATACCAAATATATTTTCATTAGGTAGTTTGGTTCCTTATATTTGTGCAGAGTTAGGTAGGCCTGAAACTACTAAAAATTTGGAATATTTAAGGAATTATGTAAGTTAATATACAAGGTGAGACCAAAAAGTGACTCACCCCTCCTTTCAAAAATGAGAACAGCCGATGACCTGACACATGCACATTACGATATTTGGTACGCAACGTTGAAGTTCAGGGTCATTTGAAATTCAGAGTCAGTCAAGTTTCTTGTTTCCTGTTTGTTTGTGCAGTCACTTAAACCTGAAAAGTGTTAGTGCATTGCACAATTTACCAGAAAACAATAATGAAATTCTGTTTTAAAATGGGTAAAATTGCTACATGAACCTTGGAAATGCTTCGAAGTGTGTATAGTGAAGACACTTTATCTCACAAGATAGTATTTCAGTGGTTCAAACTTTTCCGTGAAGGCTGTGAAAGCATGGAGGATGACATCGCAGTGGAAGACCAATGATGAGCAGACTGACAGCAAATGTTGAAAGAGTTAGGAAGTTATTGCTGCAAGATCGCAGTTTGTCCATCCGAATAATGGCAAACAAACTGAATCTTCCTCATGAAATCTTCTGAACAATATTGATGCAGGATTTGGGTAAACAAAAACTTTGTGCGACGTTTGTCCCTCATTACTTAAGCGATGAACAAAAACAGCGGCGATTGGACTCCTGTGGCGACTTGATCAATGCAGAAGATAAAGATGACACATTTTTACAATCAATCGTCACAAGAGATGAAACGTGGTGTTTTGTGTATGATCCAAACATGAAACGCCAAAGCATGGAATGGTGCACTCCCTTATCGCCGAAATCAAGAAAGTTTCACTCCAAAAAATCAAAGGTTAAGACAATGTTGATTACCTTTTTCAAAGCACAGGGAATTATCAATAAAGAATACATACTGGAAGGTCAAACAGTTAAAGGTGAATTTTATTGAAATGTTATGAAGCACCTCCTGGCTCACATTCGTTGTGTTCGGCCCCATCTCCCTGCATCAAGCAAGTGGTTTCTGTTGCATGATAGTGCACGCCCTCATACTGCAATGTGTGTTAGATGGTTCCTCGTGCAGCAAAAGGTTACGGAGTTATTTCACCCTCCTTATTCCCCTGATCTTGTGCCAGCAGACTTTTTTCTCTTTCCATGACTGAAATTGGCACTAAAGGGACACCGATTTTCAAGCATCTCAGACATTCAAGCTGCTGTTACCAAGGAACTTAACACAGTCTCAAAGGACTAAACTATAAAGTTTCTAGATAGTTTCTAGAAACTATAAAGTTTCCAGAACTTGTATGAACATTGTCAGAAGTGTATTGTAGACAGCGGGAACTAGATCCCGCCACCTACAATACACTTCTGACAATATGCAAATATATAATATTTTACATGTAATGGTATTTATATGTAAATATATAATATTCTGGTATTTATATGCAAATATATAATACAGTTATTACTATGACATCAGTCACCTTACTTTTTGGTCTCACCTCGTGTAATTCCATAGCTCACTCAATAATAATAAACATTCTTACTTATACATATATATACACATACACATGTGTGTGTATATATAGTATATATATATATATCATGTACAAAAAGGATAGAGAATGGCCTTATCAACACAAAAAACTCAAGGCAGTGACCCAAACAAGTTTGAGAAACACTAACTTAGAGCATAAAATATGATAAATCAATCATGACTAATGCATGGATAAAAGCAATATAAATTTAACTGATTTTCAGCCTCCTTATCTATCTATTTTCCTACATACAAATTAATCTTTTTTTTTCTTTTGTTTTTTAAATTCTGATTTACATATATTATTTCTAGCTTAGATAAATGTAACTTGAAATCCTTTCCCAAAGAACTGATCCAAACAGCTTTCGATGCAAAATATTGGAGGTTTCCTCAGATGGCCAACAGAAGTAGGAAAATTGCCAGTGTTTGGTGTGGGATATAATAATTGGTCTTATTACATTATCCCTATTTCTTCCCCCAAAGAATTGACATGCAGGGATTTTCACACCAAATCCACAGTTTCTAGGAATTAGGGATGGGTTGTTTCTTTGTTTAGCACTAGATTAATGTAATTTGATAACTTCCTATTTCTTTAGCAATTCTGAAGGAAATTTCAAATACTGCCATTATTTTGACTGAAAAGCACTGTAAAAGGTATCATCATTAAAGACTCTGAAAAAAAATGTAAGTTAAGTAAAATATTTCATCCCATCAGTAAAAGATATAGAATACAATACTATAGCTAGAAACTAATATCTGAATTAACTAATTTCAAAAAGAATATTGGAACAGGAACTTCTCTCCCAAAATTTCCATAACTCTTTTCACTTAATTAATCATATAAATTATGAGTCAAATTCCATACGAATGAGCTTAACATCATCAAATATTAATACATAATGCAATTAATTACACAACATAAATACCTGAGTAATAATGGGTGCAGCAGCCTTCATTTCAGCTAAACCTTCACTAATAATATAATGCTCTAAATCTCTTAGCATAGGACTAATACCATCTGAAGCTTTGTCCATCAATTTGAACATCAACTGAAGCTCTGAAATGCAATTCCGTTTTAAATTAAAAACTACAGAATAAACAATGAAATTGGAAGAAAGAAAAACATCCACAAAATTTTCATTCTTTAAAACTAAAGAATTTAAAAAACTAAAGAATAATGTAAATTAAAGAGTAATATTAAAAACTAAAGATTAATGTATTATATTTTTACAAACAACAGCCCTTTTCTAAAAAATAATTTTCAACTCACTTGTCTGCTATCAAAATTACGATAACAGTTAACTAATAAGCTTTTACCTACATGCAGATAATAAAGTTTTAAAATTCATGTTAAGTAAGTCTTGTTAAACTTACTTAACATGAATTTTAAAACTAAATTTTAAACTAAGTAAGTTTAACAAGACTTACTTTCTGCCTCATGATTTTTTTATCATTGCTGGACATTCTGCTAAAATAACTTCTTGAAATGTTGTAACAAGCAAATCTACAATGCATCTGGTAAACTAGCAATAAAGAAACATTTATTAATTCTGCATTTAAAATAAAACTGGATAACAGACAGATTAAATATGTATTAAAAGAACAAAATAAGCTACATAGGAAGACTAGTTAATGAATAAAACTCTTCAAATTCTGCTGCTATAGAAACAAATTCTATTATTATAAAAATAAAACTGCATGATATACTGATGTAGCAATCAGTTTTGTTTTTCAACATTAACTCCACTCACATCAAAGCTCATTCCATCAGTGCATAAAAGTCCCAATACTTACTGCATCAAAATTTTTTTGCATTATGTTGCAATCATATAAAGATTTCTTGCTCAGTGTCTGCATCATCCACAAAACATGCACTGCCAAAGTGAGCTTTGAGGAAACTAAAGTGAAACTCACTTGCAAACATCAGTCCATAATGTCAGAATATGATTTAACACTCACAATCAATCCTATCTTTAGAAATGTAAAAAAGAGGCTTCACAACCATAGCTAACCTAATATATATTTAGTACTTTGACATAAATCAATACCTTTTGGTAAACACCAATAATGATACATGTGTCCTTTCCATGTAAGTGTTATGCCAGCTCTAGAAATTTTTTTGTATTTCCTAAGTTGCCCTGATTAGCGTAGTGGACAGTGACACTGTCTGCTGTACTGATGGGCATAGGTTCTAATTTTGGAGAAGGCACTGATGTTTGTCAGCGTCTATGTGGCGTGGAGAGCACTCAAAATACTGGCAAGCTGAAAGTAATCTTCAGTAGTTTGGTGGCAAAAGAAGAGTGGAAGACCTTTTGAAACCTTTGGGATGTGCTCCATCAAAATGGGGGTAGAAACGTACAGTTACTGCATTGGGATAATGACTGTATGACCAATAGTGAATGTATTTGTATTCTTCTAAAGACTGTTACTTTAGTCACTTTAAGGAAATATTTCCCTTTTTAACTAGCCTTATAATCATGGTAACAACTACTGCAAAGACTGCCGAGTTCGCTAATTTTCTAAAATTCCCTAATCCTTTATATACAATGAAGACAACATAAATTAAAATCATGAATGAAGGAAGGTCCACTAAGATCTTGAAGTGCACATTTTAAAGAAACAGAGTTTAGAAACACATAAGTTTTCTCTTTCTTTTCCTTTCCTGCTTAATATGCTCTCTCTTCTTGAAGGCGAGGGTTTAATACAGGATAAAGATGGCTTCTTTTGTTTACCATTTAATGTCAACTTCAAATTAATTAAATACTAGCACTTATCTAGATAATTTTTACTGCATTTCATATCATGTATTTACTAGATTTATAGAGATACTAATCAAAAGCAATCCATTATTTTCTGGCCCGTTCTATTTTGCTAAAAATTTACGAGTCTTCCAATGTTCCTAAAATGAAACTGCACGTAACAATGGTTGAATAATAGAAATAGTGTTAACAAAATTGTCATCAAAGTATTGGAATAAGAACTGGGAACTGGTTTGAAAGATGTCATTTGCCTTATTTAAACGACTTCATATGGAGAGACAGATAACCTGTGGTGTTAGAGTGATACAATTTTGTAATCTAATTGTCAGATAATATGTGTAGGAAATTAAAAATAATTAATCAATTAATTAAAAACTGATTAATTTGCTTATATCAAAAAGACATTTCATTGCCCCAAAATGCCAACTGATTGTTGGCAATGTGGTGTATTGGCAATTATGAGCTAATACCCAGACACTATAAATTCCTGTAACACAGGGTCCCCAACCTCTCTGTCCCTAAGAGCACATTCTACAATATCTGTTGGATGGTGGGCACCATTTATTTTTTCAAGGTGAATTATAGTTGGAAAGAGTTAATATTACATGCACGTAAAAAAAAAGATTGGTTGCATTTTGTTTTGTGCTGGTATCAGGGTTGCCACTCAAACAGGAGAACGAAATTCCCTCCCTTTCTCAGGTTTTCCAGGAGTGTTTTTAAGAAAATTCCAGTCTATCCATGTAGTGTGCATTTGTTGTGCTAAAGGTAAATTAATTGTGGTGCCACTTGATAACACAAAAATTTGCTAACTGCATATGACTTATATACATATATATAAAGTATATTACCAAAACATTACTATTATGACTACAATAGGAGTTATTTTCCATTTTCCCCAATAACTTTCATTTACAAAAGAAATTAAATAAGTACAATGCATTCCATCTAAACCAAAACCAGAAATGAAATTCATTGATTTTTCAATGCAATGTATGAACTTTTAAACATAAGATTTTCTCCACCATTAATTGTAATAAAATTATGTCATGAATGATATTAAAAAGTATTATACATAAATTCTGGAATGGAAGTTATTGTTCACAAAATGGCAGTGCGGGGCCCATTTATATCTATCCTATTAAATAATATATAATTGGCAAACAATCACCTCAGTGATATTTCAACACTTGCTAAATTCTGAAAGGTTAAAAAAGCATTTTTTATGCAAAACTGTTAATATAAGCATACATAATATATGTTAAATGAAAAATATTTATTAGAATTAAAAATATGACATTTAATATATTTAAACAAAACACTAATAGAAAAAATACTAATGAAAAATAAGCACCAAATTAGATTTCTTGTTTTAACTTTGCAATTTGCAAGTCAATTGAAGAAACATCTCTGCTCAATTTTTGTTTTTTTGACTCCAAAATTTTAATCTGTGCCTTGTTCCTTTTGTCTAATAGTATTTTTTATGTTTATTATCACACAGTTTTTTGTCTTCGAGTGCTCGGTGATATGCACCACGAGCAGATCTGGCATATCATAACATATAAGGAGTTACATTAATATTAATCACACCTCCATTTACTTTTATAGCATCATAAACAGTTTGCACTGCTGTTAAAGAATTTTCCTGCAGATTTTTCACCAACATATCATTATTAACTGAAAATCCACTTTCTACTGTGGAATTGCCATGTGATAAAATTAGAACTAGTTTTACAACACTCCAAAGTTCTTTAAAATCTGAGTTATTAATCAAATCCTTATAAAAGTGATCAAGTCACATTGAAGCATAATTAGTAAAAGTGTCTTTCCAAACACCCTTACTTCTGAATAATAATTCTTTAAACTGCATTTTTGATTTATCTGAAACTGTGGAATTTATCCATTCACTTTCATATATTATATGCAATAACCTCTCCATCCTTTTCTCACATAAAAATTCATTAGACGTAATGAGCTTAGGATCTAATGAAGAAATGTATTTAACTAAGCTATATTTCAATGGGCTTCTTTCAAATATTTTTTATACCAGCTTAACCAAAAATGTTCTGCACCGAGTTCTGAATTCTCTTTTGTTAAGATCAGATACTCCACTTTTAGCTAAACTCGCCCCAGCAGCAATACCCCCATCTATATCTGCAACATTACAATAAATGTTTTCATCCAGAATATCTATATTTATCAGTTTTTCAGGAGCTTTTGCCTCTCGCAGTATATCTCTTTTGACAAATTTGGAGAGAAGATGACTTAGCATACTATGGAAAGTTGTATATAGAAAGGGGCACAAAGGATCAGCTGTCTGAAATGACTTTAGAAATGGATGTAAATTAACTCCTGCAACCGAAATAAAAAATGAGATTTTTGCCAAAAGTAGCTTATCTTTAACAGCTTCTCTCAGTCTTTTGAATGACACAGTTTTTGGTAGTTCGGATGATTCTACATATTTTTTGACATGATGAAAAATATCAATAGCTCTCTCAGCAACAGGTATGTTTTCACACCATTTTACTTCACAAAACTTCAACGGAAAAGTTGTACAGTTAGTGATGGCAATATAGTCTGCTTGCCAAGCAAGACTGTCTTTACATACTCTATGCATATTTTTAAATAATGCACTTAAATTCCAGTCAGTACCTTTATGGCCAGCTCTAAAGGCACCATGAACAACATGCAAACCACAGGACCCAATATGTAATACATGGCAGGCATCATTATTTGCTAAATTTTCTTTCAAATCTCTGAGGAATTTAAGATTGACATTTGGTCCATCCAATGATACTTGCAGCAATTTCTTTTTATCTAGCTCTGAGGTTCCCTCAAAGAAACTTCTCAGAAGGTCATTGGCAGATACATGTCCCCAAAAAATTGATGTGAGGTATCTTCATTCCTCGCACTGTCCCAAAATCTAACAAAAAGATCCATTTTGCCTCTCTGGACAATTCTATTTAATGCTTCATTGAAGCAAATTACAAATTCAGTGTTCTAAGATCAGAAATGAGCATCTTTTTGAAGTATGGAGCTAAACCAAATGACACTAAATATGACATTTTTGTATGTCCCAGGGTCATAGCTTTAGCTTTATTGCTGTCATCAAACACTTTCTGGAACAGAACAGCAGCAGCATTAAATGCATTATAAGAAACATCTGAAGAAACAAATTTCATAGCCCACAGTAATTCCGCAGCAAAAACTTTGTCCTCAGGTGTGAACGCGTTTAAATTTGATGATTCAGCAACTAGTGCCGAAGACTGCTGTGTTTCAGAACTGCTTTTATCTATGGAGAAATAGTTTTTTAAGTTTTCAGAGTTCATCTTCACAAAAATGATTTTCTTATGTTTTACACTGTTTATGTGGCTTGTAACTGCTTTCCTTCCCATGGTACTAAGCATGATATTTTGTTGGCAAAACGTGCATCTTGCCATGTTAGGAGCTAATTCGATAGGTTGCAACCATGGATTCCACTGAGGATTGAGACTAGAATCTGCCCAACCTGGATTAAAAAATGTCTTTTTTCAGATATTTTGCAGCTAAAAAAAGAAAGAAATCTATTTAATATTTTTAAATAAATTCAAGTATTTTATACTTATTTAGCAACACACATAAGTTAAAAATATGTGCACTAGATTTCGTAATGGTATGTTATCATACTGCCAGAATTAGTTTCACGAGTATGCCACAGAAAATTGCCTGAAATTTGAAAGTATTAACTAATAAGAAATAAATTTAGAAGGATGAAGCAACATTAAATGATATGAATAACATTTAAATAAATTAATTGAAGATTAAAAAGTGAATTACAATAATTAACGGTATTTTGCCAAATATAGTTATATTGAATGGTTAGTCAAGATAACTTGTTATTATTTTGTTTAATTTACTCCAAAATAACAAGGCATTTATAAAAAAAAAAAAAAAAAAAAATGTTTAAAAGATTTTGTTTTGTATGAGCTTGGAGGAAGGGCACAGCAAAATTGGAAATTTCAAGCAAAAGCAGGATTGATTACTGATTTTTACAACATGAAGTGTATAAAAAAAGAGGGGACAAACATTTTAATATTTACTGTTTGTTTCTGAATTCGGCAACAAGTTTTATCGTCGTTTATTTCTCAAAAATAAATTTTAAATGCGAATTATTTAAAAATCGAAACAACGGAAAACTGAATTCAGAACACACACACACACAAAACAAAACAAAACCAAAAAAAATGGGGGGAGAAGAATATTTTGCCGATTACAAAACAAAGTCAATTTTTTTAATGAAATTATAAAGTATCAGATTTTTTTGCGTCATTTCAAAGTCCAATAATCATAATACACGCCACCAACGATGTTGAAAAGCTAAACAGTTCAATTTGATTTGTTTAATACTGCACAAAATATGATTCAAAAAGCAACAATAAACTTCTTTTAACTTTAAAAATGCACTGCATGAATTCTTATCATTTTAAAAAGCAAATACGATAGAGTGTTACGTAAACATACATTAAAAAAAATTAATAAGATGTAAAAGATTACAAAATTTAACTTACCAGACTTTTTAACTGAAAACAGAAAAACATGCTCTCTTAACCACGAGGCATAACTTCATCTCTTTCTTCCGTTCCACATGTGCATACGATTCTTTGTGCGAGCCCCTGAATTCAAGAGGTTACTGGAAACAAAGATACTGGAAACTTTCTTTGCCTTTCTGAAAGACAATCTGGTTAGCGCCGCAAAAATTGGCTCTATGCCAGCTGCCCGAATGACAAGCACGCAATACATAATTCCCCAAGAACGTGATCACTGTCAACATTGGTGCGAAAATCAGTTTTGGGGGGATTGCCGTTATGAAATTCCCTAATTTTTTTCAAATTTTGACTAAAATTGTTAAATTCCCTGATTCTTCCCTGACTTTTTTGGTCAATTTTCGATTTCCCTGACTTTTTTCGGTTTTCCAGGTAGCGTGGCAACCTTGTTGTATCTGTGATGGACGCAATTTCTATTTCATTAAAAATGAGAAAACATTTTATTCAAAATTAAAACATTTTTATTGTGATCGTATAGTGACAGGCACACATTAAACAATTGGTAGGCACCATGGTGCCTACAGGCATAGGGTTGGGAACCCTGCTCTAACACTTCCTCTAGCTATTTTCACAGTCTTCAACTGCCCTCAAAGTTTGGTGGAATTACTGACTGAGTAGAATTTTTGTTAGAATTTTTTAGAATTACTCACGCAATTCTTGTTATCTCACAGCAATTTGTGAATTACTTAACTTTTTGTTATATATACTAAACAGTTTGAATTAATTGAAAAATGTTTGATCAGATTGTGTGTGTGTGTTCTGTCTTATTTTGTTTTGGAAAAAGCAATGATTTTAAATTTTAATGCTTGTTAAGACAGCAAAATAAAAGTTCCATTTCATTTTTATTAATATTTTTTAGAATTAAGAGACATTTCATACTGTTGATACTCTAAAATTATTAGGAAATGGAAAACATTAGGAAATGGTTTTAATAAGTTAAAGAAACCTTGAATAACTTTTAAAATTTCACATAAAATAGCATTACGTTAATATTATTTAATTTTTTTAATATTTTTGCATACATTTTAGCAATCAAAATTAACATTTCAAAGCAGTTTGCAAACTACCTTTCCTGAATTACATGAATATAAAGAACAAAGCAATGAACATTAAATACTGGGAAACTTTTTCAGTGTGATATTTCTTGCTGATGACATTCATAAAACTAGCCTTAGAGTTCTAATAGTGATATCAGTAAAAAATTTAAAGGAGCAATTTAGTTATATACACTCTCACAAAAAATATATATATATATATATATATATATGCTCAGAGAAGGAAATAAACTACTATCATGAAACTTAACAGGCATGTACTGTCTGAGGAGATAAACAAGTGATTACAAATTCAAAACAAAACTCATTTATTAATAAGTTATGGCATGAAAAAGGTTACAAATCAGTAAGTAGTATAGCCACCTCTGGCAGCTATACAAGCCAAAACATGGCGTCGCAACAAACCAAGTACGTCACCTATGAACCTCTGCAGAAGATCATGCCATAATCTTTACAAATGTGCAGTTAATTCGCTAATATTACAGGATTCCATGCATGTCCTAAACATGCTCTGCTGGTGAGAGGTCTGGTGACCTGACAGGCCACAGGAGTATGTCATATTGTTGAAGACGTTGTTGGGAGAATCACACAATATGTAGATGAGCATTCTCTTGCTGATAAATGGCACCTGGACAACTTGATAGTATAACACAGTACAACCAGCATCAAAATATCCTCCACGTAACTGCAAGTGGTAACAATATTCTGAAGGATGACTAGAGGTGATGGTGTGTCCCAACAAATCACTTGTCACATTCTGTCATCATCATATGTTGCTCGACAACAAATGCAGGATCGGACCGCTGGCCTGGCCACCTCCACATGCATGTGCAATACATCAGCATTCAGACTGAATTAGGATTCATCACTGAAGAAGATCACACACTTCCAGTTCTTCACACTAAGACTTGCCCAAGTCTGGCAAAAATTCAGTTGATGTGGGGTCAGTGGTAGGCATCTCAATGGATGTCGGCAGCCAATACCAGCATCCTGAGCCAGATTTAGACTTAATAAGGCCCTAAGCTATTTGAGATATGAGGCCCTTTATAAGTCTGTTATAATATATTTTAATACTATATATATTATTCTTTAATTTGGGGGGCAAGAAAGTGGAGGCCCTAAGCTATAGCTTGTGTAGCTTATATGTAAATCCGGCCCTGCCAGCATCGGCTAGTCATCTCCGAATGGTTTTCCATTTCAGAGGCATCTCTAGTCACAATACCATCCATCCAAGTCAACAGACTTGTTTAAATAGCCCTACGGCACAAGCAATCATGCTGTTAAACTCTCCCGGCTGTGCATTTCAAATGTGAACCTCGTGTCATTGGTGTTGAAATTTAAATCATTTGCACATCTCTTCCCAGACTACATTCCTGCTGAGTTTAGTGATTGTGGCTCATTGGGTGCATATATTTTTTTGTGACATAGTGTAAAATAAAATGCTGAGTTTGTGTCAAAAAAATCTGTGCCAAAAATTTGTGATATTCGTAAAAAAATAGATAGCTTTTCTCATAAATTAAAAAATTATAAATATGTCTTCAGAATGTTTTTAAAGCGAGGTAGATTTTTTTTCCATAATCTTTATATTTGGAAAAATAAGCATATTTTCTTTGCATACACTTTTTCTTCTAAGATTTCAAATTTTAGGCACATGTATAAAATCCTTCAGCACTTAAATTTCTGTAATTTATTACATTTGTAAACATTTAAAGTCATATTGACTGAATTTGAAAATTCAGAACATTTTTGTTGTAAAATATATGAGCAATAATCTCTTGTACAGTGCAGCAAAATTTTATATTATAACTGCACTATTTAACATCATCTCATACACATAGAAAGGGACAGTGGCAAGCATTAGGAAGGACATGGGAATTAATGACAGCCCTTTCTTAAATTTGTCCTCTAATTTGAAAGCTTATTGCTCATTTTTTGCTTACTCATTCCAAAAAAAAACCATCTTGCATGTCATAATTATCATTAATCTTTCTCTCCTAAGAACTAGGGTCATCTTTTAAATTCATGTATGCATGCTGTAGATAACCTAAAATTTAAACATATCCTGGAATGTGATTTTGGGGATTTGATAGAAATGGTTTTAACACGAAACTTCATACTAAGTTCCTGTAGAAAGTAAAACATTTAATTAGAATTTGATATTTTGTTTTATAAGATAAAGTTTCGAGTCTTACAGTTAAATTTTTCATATTTCACTCTTATACATACAAAACATTAAAGTATACAATTTTCCATAATAAACAACAATTTTTCAAGGTACTTACAGAAAATTCCGTTGACCATAAAAGTTGGAGAGAATCCCACCAAGCATACTCATTGGCATGGACCAAAAATTTCTAATTGCACTGAAGACAGAAACAAATGTATCCTTTTCTCCACAAAGCTACACTAAATAAATTCATCCATACGATGAATCTCAGTGGTAGCATGTGGTTGGTTCCCCATTGCGTTTTTGTTATGCAGTTGGGCTGAAACCCAGAATCATTCAATGTTTTTGGTATAAACTCTAGAATTCATTACAAAATTACATTGGTGGTTAACTTCGAGATGTTCAAATCTTGCAGTTGTTAACTCATCAGGTTATATAACCCTTCCACATTTCTGAATAAATCATAGATTCTTCTTCAATATTTTCTTTTACTGTTTGCAAAAGGGTAGTCACTTTCTCACTATGAACTCTTATGATATAATACTTGTTTTTCTCCCAGCAAATTCTTCCCAACATCCATTGCTCGGGTTTTCTACCTTCTTAAAAGGCTTTCATTAATTTTAAACTACATGGTTAGCATATCCAATTTTTTTCTTTGGTCTTGATAAATGGCTGTGTGCGCAAACTTCTCCTAGGTACTAATTTATAACTCTCTCGTAACTTGAATCTAATGGTTCTTTTCCCCATTCAATAGTCGCTAAATCTTGAAACCAGCTTAGATGAACCTGAATACAAAATTTAAATAGCAGAAATCTCACATCATGTACCTTTGCGAGTCTGAACATTGTGATGCCACTGCTTGTACGTTTTCAATTAAAGTGCCGTATCATGCCCCTTACCACTTTTCATTAATTTCACAATTAATATTTTTTAAATACTTTGCTGTATCTGCTTTGTAGCGGGCAGGTTTCAAGTTTTAATAGTCCCCCTTAAACTAAGACCCCCCCCAAAAAAAGAGAAAAAGAAATGAGTAGGAAAAAAGAACTTACAAAATTTTTTAAATTTTAGTTTAAAGATCAAGATTACACAAAACCAAATGTTTTTGAAGAGTGGCTTTTCCATTACTGGCAAAAAATTGCTTTTTTTTTTTTTTTTTAAGGGGGTGAAAAAAGTCCATGGAATTTTTCGTATGTACCTTTTTCAACTGCGATATAAATTACTACACAGTTTATTAAAAAAGGGGTGCTGAGAATTCGTTACAAAAATACAACATGAATACATTATAAAAATTCCTTACTGGTAACGTAGAACAGAGTTCAAGGTACTTAGCAGCTCGCTGCTCTTCCTCCTTTAATTTTTGATTAGCATACCATATGTAGTTGACAACACCATATTCTTTTAAATACTGAGGAGCTTCTGCTTTATAGTAAGCTTCTGTTGCATCCAAGTATGCCCTTTCAAAATTATCTCGATAAATTTCATATTTATCTTCATTTAAGCACAAGGCAACTGTTGGAACAAACACACACACACACACACACACACACACACAAAAAAAAAAAAAAAAAAAAAAAAAAAAAAAAAAAAAAAAAACCATTAAATCCACCAACATCTCATACATGCACAGTCAAAGCTGACTTTACATGAAAATTTAAATACATGCATTACTGAAATCTTGGCAGTTATTTAAGAATTCAGTTTTAGATGTGTGGAAAGAACAGCTGAAAGAAAGGAACCTGGATTCGACTTTTAAGCTCTCCGCTAAGTCTAATACAGGAAAAATTCCAACTAAATATTATTTCTAGAAATTGTATTTAATATATCAATTTATTTCAATACATCTTTTCTCAAAATAATTGTTTATATACTATGATGACATATCTAACATAGCATGTTCATCGGTAAATTCTTAATGATAGCAGAGAATTACAGAATCAGTAAATTTCAGCAACAAAATGAATAAATGAAGTTTTCATAAAATCTCAATAAGGCATTTATAATTTTCCAATAACTGATATCAGAAAAAAATGTGTGGACTACTTCAAGGAAGTAAAAGAGAAACCAAATCAAGAGCTAACAAAGAAAAAATGATTAATCAGGTGCCTCATTATTATTTTTTAATTCACAAACATATTAGTGTGCAAAACTTAAGCAATGTTTATAATTTTGGCTGCAGTTCTACAAAAAATCAACTGGGAGACAAGAAATTCATACTACAAAGGCATAATGTAGTATTTAAAGAATGTAGAAAGTACAGCAGGGGAAAAAAAAAAAAATTCATAGGCTGCATACCATATAGAATGAATAGAAACGGCGTTAAATGGCATTGGTACAAGGTAGCACAGCACAATTGTCTGATCAAGACAGACAACAGCAAACCAAACAGCCTTAGTGATGGATATGAGCAGTCCTAACTGCAATGGTTTCAATGACTCATCAATAATTCAGAGACTCATCAATAATTTCACAGCTGTATGTTGAAAAATGAATTTGTTACTAAATTTTGCATACCAGTGTACAATAGTGTCAGACATAATTATTTTTAATTAATAAAGAGCACTGCAAAAAAATTTATCTCAAATAAAAAATGTCTATAATTTTGAACACTCTCAGAACCAAGAGAAGTGAATATTGTCAACTATGTCCCCTACCCTTATGTTTTGGTGAAATGTTTTTCCCTCAAATATAATAGTATTTTTCCCTCAAATATAATCCCTCAAATAGCAACAGAAATCACTTTAAAAGAAACAAAAACATTCAGATTTGGAACATGCTTTGTCTTCTTTAATTCTATATCATTTGAAATTTTTTGTGATCACGACAGCTTTGGGGGAAACCATAATTTAATGCATATTTTTTAATGAATTTGTGAGATCTATAACACAAATAAAAAGTCATCATTTGTATGCTAAATGTTATTTTTGTAGACTCAAAATTTATAGTAGCTTTAGAAAAAACAGCCTATACACACACACACACACACACACACATATATATATATATATAGTACAAAGTTCGAAATCTGGATTCTTTGGGACTTCGGAGATTCTGGATTTGGGATTTTTCCAGATATTAGAACAGCAGTTTAAATCTAATAAGACTGCATGTAGAAATTATAAAATTAAAAATATGAAATCACGATTTATGAAATAATGAACTATTTATGATCTAAAGGGTATCAAAATTTTAAAAAAAAATTAAACTTAATATTTATTTGTTTATCTTATTAAACATTTCTTTCAATGTAAATTGTTTAAGTTGCTTTGTTTTTGTGCTAATACTTTCTCTTTAACTCTGTAGACAGGCATAATCTCTTGTTCAGTTACATTGTTGAAGTCCTGTAACTGCTGTTTCGAGAATTCCGACTAACTTGTCAATCGAAATTTTCTCGTTTTCAGTAACTTCTCTGTCACTTTCTTCACTATCACTATCACTTTCTTTCTTCACTTATATCTATCACTATTTCTTCACTATCACCATGGTATTTTCTGGATCTAGAACCATACTACAGATTTCGCCATTCGTTAATTGATTGATGATTGAGAAGCATTGTCATCACAATGAAAAACTTCTTTTATATCATCTTCATTTATTACTGCTTCTCTAAATTTCTTTACAAAAATCTGTTAATTGTAAAATTTCACCTTTGTTTTGCAATATCCAAAAACCTTTAGAATTAGTGGCTATCATCATCAAATTTAGCTATCCTTCACTATACATATTTGGCTATGCATCATGCGCTTGGCGACTAATGACAAGTTGTTCCGTTAAATTTTATCTCGCTTCTATTGCGCACTGTGACAATTAAGCCTGAATTGTATTAGTTTAGTTATTTATTATACTTATGTCTATTTCTTGCACATGCTTTTAAGGCTTATCAGAGTTCTGAATAAATAAATTCCCACATATATTTAAGTCTTATTGACAGCTGGCGCTAGATATCTTACCACCTGATGCAGCCTGTGGTTCCTAAATTCTGCGACTCGGCGTGGCCATACGAGCCCTGGCACTGGTTCTGGGTTTATATGAATAATAAATCAGTTATTCTTAATTCAAATAGCCCTAAGAAGAGGCTCAAACTCGGAATGATTTTTTTTTTTTTTTTTTTCTGGAATTTTGGATTACAGTCCAAGATTTGTAGGTATGATACTTGAAAGTAGGGATGAGAGAAAAAGGTTGTAAGGATCTTAAGTTTTACTAACGTTTATTTTATTTTAAATCTTTACTATCACTTCTTATTTTCTACTTCCGGCCAGAATTATAAGCGTGAAGGAGTTTTATGCAAAGTTGTCTGGCGAACGCCAAGTATTTAAGTGTGGCCTTTTTGCCAAGCAGAAGAGAGGAAGCCGTGAGTTCGAAGCAGGCCGCTTACCTTAGAAGTTACGCAGTTGCTACTTTGCCTTCCAGGCCAGAGGTTTTAATCCTCTTGATAAATTAAACGTATTGTAGTGTTCACAGTCTCTGTGCTACATACGCTTTCTGTTATTATAAGGCCAATCTTATTCTAAAGTTAAATTAGAGTTTAGTTTTATTTTGATATCTTTTAAGTTAGACCCCGAGTGGAGGGTCATTGTATTCCGAAGTACGGAAGTCATTGTATATAAAGAAAAAAATAAAGGGTTTTGTATACCCTTCGTCTGTATCCTGTCCACTTACTACAATTAGTGAACATAGCTTTAGTAAGCTCTCTGTTCTAGTCAGGTCATTGTATGTTTCCGAAGAAAGTTAGAAGAAACATTGAACCTGATAGTGGCGCCCGACGAAGAATAACCATGGCCGAGTTTCAAGAAGAACCTGTGCTGCCTGCAGAAACAGCTCAGAATCCAGAAATGCCAGCTGCCGCCCTGGAAGGATTTGGGTATATTGTCCAGACCATGCGCGCTTCGATGAAACCGGAAGCAACGTTTAATGGAAACTCACAGGTAACCAGTTTTTTGGAAAAATTGGATGACCACTTCATGCTCTACCCCGTGCACGAGTTTCAAAAAGTTACCTTAGCTACCAGCGCTTTGAGGGGCCAAGCGCTTAACTGGTTCAAATGTATCGGCAGAAGTCTCTTGGGTCAAGCAGGAAGTCCCACCTATACCTACGAAAATTTCAAGACTGCCCTACTAAAAGCCTTCCCTGTTGTAAGGGATCGTGCGAAATTAGAAACAGAACTGTTCAGTATATATCAACAAAGAATGGAAAACCTCTCCAGGTTTATTTTAAGAAAAATTCACGTTTTCAAGCTCTTGTATGGAAACCGTCCGGATCCTGAAATAATTCAAGTGATTTTGCCGAGGTTACTACCCCAAGTGCAAGACTTTATTGAATTGAGAAATCCGACTACACTGGAAAAATTATTTGAGCTAGCAATCCAGTTTGAAAGTAGAAGAACGGCGGACGTCGAAAGAAGACGCCAATATCAACAGCGAAACCAATTTGGTACGCCAAGACTACAGCAAACTCAAGCACATGGCTACGGAGAAAAAGCGAATCAGTGGGCAAGGAAACCCGAGCATTCAAAAACAGCCGGCGAACGTCGACAGTTCAATAGCAACCCAGGAAAAAAGTCTCAAGGCCAGTGGAGAAAGAAGGAAAGCACCGAAAGAAAAAATAATTTAAACTAAAACGGATTTCTGCTGACGAGAGGGTGCGGAAATCCGAAGGCCACGAAAACCCCTCTTCCTACAAGTTAAATACAGTAATGGTGAAAAATTTAACTCTTCCGAAGATTGAAGTCTTGGTAAATAATATCCCGGCCACCGCACTCCTGGATACCGGCGCGCAGTGTTCCTGTGTGGCAGAAGTCTTTTTTAGAAAGTATTTTCACAAATACCGCATATATAATGCGGATAATACAACAGTATTAGCGGCGCAAGGAGAACAATGTAAGTGCGTAGGTAAAGTACCTTTGTACATCCGTATCAAGGACGAACAAGTAAAGGTGATGTTTTTTATAGTAAAGAATTTGCAAGCACACTTAATACTAGGAATAGACTTTCTTTCAGACGCACAAGCTACACTGGATTTTAATGAAGCGTCTCTTAAACTGACGATGAAACCAGTGCGTGTAGAAAAGGTTGAACCGCCAAGGGTAAATCTCGACCACCTGCCTAATGACGAGCAAGATAGAATCCGACAAGTGGTAAGTGAATTTGCTTCCTTATTTAGTGATATTCCAGGATTTACCCAGGTTACCAACCATAGTATTGACACCGGAGATGCATTGCCGGTTCGTCAAAAACCATACCGGTATGATAAGAATAAGGAAAAAATTATAGAATGGCATATTACCGATATGCTACGTAAAAAGATCGTAACGCCTATCTCAAGTAGTTATGCTAGTCCGGTGGTTTTATGTAAGAAAAATAATGATTATCCTTTGGAGCATCCAAAAAGGTGGAGATTCGCTATTGATTACCGTAAATTAAATTCCATAACGAAATATCCGGTATATCCGTTACCGATTATAGAAGAAATTTTAAGGAACATAAAATCAACCAAATTTATGACAACTTTAGACTTAACGAATGGTTATTTTCAAATAGGGATCAGGCCTGAGGACGTGCCTAAGACTGCTTTTATAACCAAGTCTGGCACTTATGCATTTTTGCGAATGCCGTTTGGCCTTTCAGGCGCCCCAGCAACATTTCAGCGATGCATGGACATTGTGTTAAGACCTGTTCTCGGAAAGTCCACATTTATCTATTTAGACGATATCATTATTACTAGTGATAATCTAGACCAACATGTACAGGATTTAAGACAGGTGTTTTCTTTATTAAATGAGGCCGGTCTAAAAGTTAATGTCGAAAAATGCAAATTTGCAGCCCCTGAATTAAAATATTTAGGTTACAAAATATCGCAAAAAGGGATCGAGACAGATGAATCAAAAATAATCGCTGTACAAAAGTATCCGACTCCAAACACGGCAAAGAAGCTCTCTTCTTTTCTAGGACTTTGTTCATATTATAGGTCCTTTATAAAAGATTTTGCGGCTATTGCTGAGCCATTGTTAAAATTAAAAAGGAAAAAGGCAAGATTCTCGTGGACGGCCGAAGCCAATAGTGCTTTCGAAAAATTAAAACAAGCATTAACGCAAGCCCCTGTGTTGAAATTTCCTGAAAAGGATGAAAATTTAGAAATTTCAGCGGATGCTTCGGATTATGCGGTAGGAGCGGTACTTTCGCAAAATCAGCAGCCAGTAGCATTTTTTAGCCGAACTTTAAATCAAACACAAAGAAACTATTCCGCGACCGAGAGAGAGGCACTTGCAGTTCTGTTAGCAGTGCAAAAGTTCCGAGTCTATTTTGGAAAGGCGCCGATAACAGTATATTCTGATCATGCGGCGGTAACTAGATTGTACTCTGGAAAAAATTTATCCCCAAGGTTAATAAGATGGGCACTCAAGCTGCAAGAATATAATCTGGTAATCAAGCATACCCCCGGAAAGGAAAATATCGTAGCAGATGCCCTGTCACGAATTAAATTAGACGAACAGGGTAATACCGTAAAAGTTGCAATGCTGACAGCGTGTACAATAAATTCCCGAGAAACTGTAATAACCGAACTGGGTAAGGATCCTGAGTTTGGAAGTATTTATGAGTATTTGAAGGATCCTGAAAATTTTAGCCACCAAGATATTGTGGCGATAAGAAATAGGGCGGCCCATTACGAACTAATAGATGGTCTATTATTTTATACAAAAACTACGAATTCCAACAACGAATTTCGACCTGTTATCCCAGCTAGTCTTAGATTAAATATCCTGCAAGAGCTCCATGACAGCCCTTTAGCTTCTCATGCTGGTATTCGAAAAACTACTCAACGCGTACGCGAGGCAGTCTACTTTCCTGAACTGCAAAAGTTAACAAGGGCGTATGTCCAGTCCTGCCCAACATGTCAAGCCGTTAATTATATTAATTTCCGCCCGGCCGGGTTTCTAAATAGTATTAAATCCGAATTTCCAAATGAAATAATCGGTATCGATTTATTGGGCCCTTTCCCAAAAAGTCAGTTAAACAAAAGTCGCTATCTCCTTGTTATAGTTGATCATTTTAGTAAATGGACCGAAATTGTTCCCTTAAAACGAGCCTCCGCGAAATTAGTTACCGATTCTATTTTAAATAAATATATTTTAAAATACGGGGCGCCCCTAAAAGTTATATCGGATAATGGTCCTCAATTTGTAAGTAATATATTTGAAGACATGTGCCAAAAACTGGGCATACGTCATTTAAAAATGGTCCCGTATCGGCCGCAATCAAATATAGCGGAACGGGTCAACAGAAATATAGTGAAAATTATCCGTAGTTATGTTAAAAATTTTCATAAAAGCTGGGATAACTATGTCAATGAATTTGCTTTCGCCCTTAGGACCGCAAAACATGATACAACGGGCAAAACTCCTGCTGAGTTATTTCTAGGCAGAAAGATTATAACACCGTTAGATAAATTATTTTATGTGCAACAAAGAGCCCCAGAATTTAAAATGGGTGATATAGAAAAACTAATTAAGGAAGCAAAGAAGAATACGGAAGTAGCACAAAGAAAACAGAAGCTCTATTATGATTTGAAACGACGGGGAGTAACTTATAAAGTAGGGGATGAAGTACTAAAAATTAAGCATTCACTTTCTTCAGCACCAGAAGATAAAACTGCCAAATTTTTCCCACGCTTTGAAGGACCATATGTTATAGAAAAAATAACTCACGCTGTTGTAGTATTAAAGGCAAGAAATGGCGAAACCTGTTCCGCAAACATTGACCAGATAAAACCATTCTATGACCGTAATAAAATGCAAATCTTTTCAGATCTTTTGCAGGATCCGGTACGGCAGACACCGCAGGTACAAGTTCCAGAGGTGGGAAAACGACAAGTACAAGGGCAAGCCAATGAGAGACAGAAGCAAGTGAAAAGAAAATTGCCCCGCGGAAAAATTGAAGGTACAAAGAAAAAGAAGTCGTTCCACCGTCCAAAAAACAGAGTTCACGAACACCCCCAGAATGAAGAAGGGAGAAGGACGACGTATGTGGAAAAGACCGGGAGAAAGGACGGCAACTATAACCCGGCTGTGAAACGGAAGATTGACTCATCCGACAGAACTCTCCGCAGCAAAAGTCGCCGAACTGCGGAAGGGCCATCAGCGGCGGAGGAAAAAGTACAAGAAAAATTTGAACGGCCAACAACGAGGTCCAAGCAGGATCACGACAGAAGTTTCCCGGTTCCACCAAGACCAGCTGCCTTCAAACGGCCAAGACCACAAGCAGAGGACAGAAGGAAGATGTTCAAGGGTGGCCGTAGTGGTGAAAAACGGAAGCTTCCAGAGGAAAGCACTGAAGGGCGAGCCCGTACAAGAAGGAGGATCAACCAAGCTACGGTTTGCAGCACCTTTAAAGACTGGGCCCAGAAAAGGATGTCTGAATATTACAAAGATAAGTAAAATTTTGTGTTACTTTACAAACTTAAGTTAATCTTTCATTCTTACTGCAAGTGGCAGATTTGAAGAAGTTTTACCTCATGCGAGGTCTACCTTTATCGCCAAAAGGGCGAGAAATGAGTTGTGACCGATTTTCTTATTATGTTTTTCAATTACTCGCGCGTAAAACTAAAGTTGATGTATAATAGCGTTGTCTAAAGACTTAAATATTGTAAAAAGTTATTGTATAAATTTTATTTAAAACATTCTAACAAGAAAGAAGTTTTAGTCTGAAAGACTTTTTGAAATGTAGTATTATTTCAATGTAGAAAGAATTGGCACTTGCTTTGAAAAGAATAGAAGTTAACAATGTACTACTAATGGATGTTTTCAAATGTGTAAAATTAACGGCATCTTGATATGTTCTTGTATACATGTGAACTGTTATTTTGAATGTTTAGAAATACCGTGATATGGTAAAAGTGAAAGTAATGTTAAAAAATTTGTTATTCGTGTGACTGTAAAGATTAAATCATGCTGAATATGTGTTAAAGGTTGAATGATGTAGTTAGGCTCTCTGACGCTACACTTTAGAGTTAGCCACTTTCAGAATAGTACCTCAGGGTCTAGAGTTGAAATTAGGGTGTGTTAAGAGGTCTCGTATGTTGAATTTTAACACGTTAGTGTTTTGATTGTAGGAGGAAGTGTTGAACACATAGACAGAAACACATTCGTGTTTGGTGTTTTTTACAACACATGTCAGAGAGCACGGGGAGAGATAATTAAAATAGTCATGAATGAAATAAGAATGTTAAGAAAAGTATATTCTATATGTTATTTGCAATGTCATTCTGTAACATTTCATTAAACTAGTTTTCCTTCCAGATCTCTGGAAGGAACCAGAATTGAATAAAGCTCCTGTTTTGATGCAGTACAGATGAAAAAGAAAAAAGATTGTTGTATATTCCGGGAGCTGCTATTGTAACAAATTTCTTTCTTTTAAATTTTTCTAGTTTCTAGCGAAGCATTTTTTGTTAAAGGTTGGCCTCGCGTTAGTTTCTAGAGCTAAAAGTTTTCAACAAGGTCGTTTTAGACCTCAGTTTCAAACTAATTAACTCTGGCGGGAAGTATGTAAGGATCTTAAGTTTTACTAACGTTTATTTTATTTTAAATCTTTACTATCACTTCTTATTTTCTACTTCCGGCCAGAATTATAAGCGTGAAGGAGTTTTATGCAAAGTTGTCTGGCGAACGCCAAGTATTTAAGTGTGGCCTTTTTGCCAAGCAGAAGAGAGGAAGCCGTGAGTTCGAAGCAGGCCGCTTACCTTAGAAGTTACGCAGTTGCTACTTTGCCTTCCAGGCCAGAGGTTTTAATCCTCTTGATAAATTAAACGTATTGTAGTGTTCACAGTCTCTGTGCTACATACGCTTTCTGTTATTATAAGGCCAATCTTATTCTAAAGTTAAATTAGAGTTTAGTTTTATTTTGATATCTTTTAAGTTAGACCCCGAGTGGAGGGTCATTGTATTCCGAAGTACGGAAGTCATTGTATATAAAGAAAAAAATAAAGGGTTTTGTATACCCTTCGTCTGTATCCTGTCCACTTACTACAATTAGTGAACATAGCTTTAGTAAGCTCTCTGTTCTAGTCAGGTCATTGTATGTTTCCGAAGAAAGTTAGAAGAAACATTGAACCTGATAAGGTGATGCTACATCATTTCCGGCTTGTGCTTTGTGAGTACAGCTAGCATTTTGTTAGTATGAATATAATATTTATTAGTCTTATTTTCATTGATCGTCTGCTCTTTTTTAATTTTGATTACCTAATTTTAAAAATTCTGCGCTAAATTTAAATAAGATGTGGAAAGAAATATTACTTGTTCTTTATACAAAATGGAATTAAAACTAAATTGTTCTTTCACAAGTGGCTACAATACTCTTTTCATATAAAGACAGGCCTTTTAAAGCTCCATCAAAATATATCATACTGAAACACATTATTTAGTTTGTGTACCAGATTTTAAAAAAAAAAAAAAAAAGTTAAATAACTATGTTCCGTTGCTATCATATTATCGGTGAATATTATAAATATCAAAAATTTACTGTTACAATTTTCTACAATACCTCAAGTAAATAAACACTTTACAGTTACTTATTGTAACTTCATGTAATACTCAGTTACTTTACCGAAATAAAGAGTTCTAGTAAATATTAGATTTTGTTGGAATAAACAAGAATATGTAATTTCCCCAAAACGTTATGCTTTAAGAAAATTTTAAATAAGCATACAATGCGTAAATTTTACATTTCAAAAGGTATTTCTCTTCAAAATATTTTTGTTTCATGAATTGATAAAAATTATTCCGTCCTTGAACAAAATGTTCAATAAAACACAGAGCATAAAAATACACAGTGAAACTCCATCCACGGTTTAGGAAAAAGCCAACGAGTGTATCTCTAATGCCCACTAAAAGCCATTCCGCAATCTAATCTCTTTCCGTTGCAAGACATTCCGGAACCTTTCCTTTTTCTTCCTCTTACCCGAGTAAATTGAACTCATCCAGTTAAAAAAAGCAGCCATTCTGGGATTGCCAGTCTAGTACAAAAGCAGCCATTCTGGGACTGGCGGTCTAGTATACCTCTAAATGTTATCATTGGGTTTATGAGTATTATCAACAAAATTTATTTATATGGAAAGAAATTTTTGGTAAATTTTTCCTTGTCAACAATTTTTAGTGCATTTAACTTAAATCTGTAATTATCGCCAAGCATAATGTGAGCATAAAAAGTTACCATACTCCTTTATTATTCAATTACTAACATAAAAAAAAATTGTTTAGGCATCGCTACATAATTCATTACTCAAGTTGTCATGTTTTGATAAACATGTGGTGAAAGGAAGGTATAATAAATACTGATTCGCCAGGTTGACGTCAGATCAGCGATGTATCTATGTGGAATGTTTAAGTTTGAGATGCGTGCCAAGCAGATATGCAGCAACGAAGCCAAATTACTGATCGTACAAATTTATGCTAAAATGATTGTTTCTTCAATAACAAGGTATTTTATTTAGTGCTGAAGTGAAATTAAGAATAAGGACTTTCCAGATGTTTTATTACACGCGAAAGGGGGAAAATCAAATGCGCATGTGTAAAGCCTACCAGAAAAACGTTGGTGGTGGTTTTGAGGTTTGGATTTTAGATCATTCCAGATAATGAACGTCAGATTTCGGACTTTGTAGGTTTACATATTTCTGTATCCCCCCCAGATTTTTTTCAGCATATGATTTAACAATTTCTTATTAACAGTAACAATATAAAATATATGCACAAACGGAAACTTATTTTGTGTAAATAATAAGAATATTATTCAAATTGATAAGTTATTTGAAATATATAATGCAATAGTATTATTGTGTATTTATGTGTGCTTTTCAGTGAAATATATTTATGACTCACGCCGCAATAGTATTATTGTGTATTTATGTGTGCTTTTCAGTGAAATATATTTATGACTCACGCCATATATCTTTAGAAACAGCATACATTGCATATTTTTACCTCTTGGTTTTCAAGCAGTAAACTTAATAGGTTAAATGGGATACAGAGTAACTATGGTATTTATATACTGCATCACAGAAAAACTATTTAATTCATAATATCCAATTCTGCTGACCTCTGTACTTCATTTGCTCTGAAAATAAGGATAATATTATCATAATAAAATCCCTAGCCAGAAAAAGAAAGGGGGAAAGAACATGTAGCTCATTTTTAGGTTTTTTATTTCAAATCCTGAACAATTTACAAGCAAGAAATTCAGTAGCGTAAATTTTTTAATCTTTTTTTCACCTATATTTCTGAATAAAATAAAGTATATCACAAAAAAATCCATTTAAGCTTTGAAGTTCATTTTTAAATAATAATAATACCATATGATTCTCTAACTCCTATCACCAACTGTGAATCAATAACCTCTCCAGTTCTCTCAGCATGGACAAGTTTCATTGCACTATTTTGAAGCCTATGCTTGATGTTCGAAAAAATACTCTGATTCCATCTCTCCAGCAGTGCCTGTAAATACAAAAGCAACAAATGTTTTTAAATATACACTTACTTGTAAACTTACTTTGACAGATTTCAGAAAAAGCAAAAATTAAATATCAACAACCTTTCGAATTCCATTCCTCTTAAATGAAGGGAATTTGCCAGCTACTGCAGCTTCCAAATGTGAAAATGGCATAAGCAAATAACTGCACTGAGTAGAAAACTTTCTCCATTCTACTATATAGGCTTTCAGCAAAGCTTCATCTTGTTGAACAGAAAGAACATACTAAAAAAGATACCAATCAAATAGCATATAAATGCAAACCAAGAGATAATATTTTTGAAAATGAGCCAGTATTTATGACATTTTCTAACAGAGATTTGATAATACTAAAAATACCACATATATCACTATTAAACTATTCTTCACGGTTCGTACACATTTCCTTATATGAAAATTAAGGACTTTTAAGGACCATCAAAGAAAAAATTAAGGACCTATCAGCAAACAAAAAAATGAATAGAATAAAGCAATTATCCATACAACCGACTTCATGCTTGTAATTTCACTTTAAAAAACTAACAGAAGTGTGTATTATGCACTATTATTAAATTCAACTTAATACTTACCATAAAACAATTTTGAAAATTAAACTAACTCCCTACAAGTTATGAAGTAGATAACATTAAATGAGGAACATAATTTCTTGAAAAACATGTATAAGTGTATTTTACACTAATAACAGTCACTATTTTAGAGATTTACATGATTATTATTTAACTTATTTGATATTTATTTAAACATAGTCAACTACTATTATAATCACAATGTAAGAATATTTTGCAGATTAAAATAACTGATTTGTAAACATACAATTTATTTCCTTGGTTTTTTGAAAGATACTAGAATAATAAACTGTACAATAAAAGATACAAAACATTTGTGCTTTTTTTAAATCTGAAATCTTCCTTTTCTTTAACTATTCTTCTAAGTTCATTTGCTTTGATAAACAAATCAATGTTCCTGCTGGTCTCAGCTTTATCTGCTAAAGCATCTACTTCTTCATTAATGTCTTTAATGTCCCTTTGAAGAAAGTTTTTCTTCTGCTTCATATAATCAATTTCTTCTTCAATAATATTTCTTTTCCTCTTTGAATTTTCAGATTTAGTTAAAGATTTTTGTTCTTCTAAATACTGAACTTCTAAATAACGAACTCCACTTCTTGCAGAAGCTGCTGCTGATCTCATTTCTTTATTAATTTCGATATTAAGAACACCTCCAGAAAATTTTATGTAATCAAATACTGTGCGTTGAAAAATGTATGATGAGTCACTTAAATTTTCAATTTCAATTGCTTTATTTACAGAGAAGCCTCTTTCCACAGAGGCCTGTTCATGTGACAAGATAAGAATACTTGTCACAGTGAATACTTGAATAGTGAAAATATACATTTTTTACTATATATATATAATTTATTTCCTAAACAATATAGATTAATTGATTATATTATCTCCTAAGTTTAATTAAAGTAGAATTATTTTAAAAGAGTGAATCCATACTGGTAAGTTATATTCTGAAAGATGTATATATATATATATATATAAAGTCCGAGATCCGGACATCTAATATCTGGAATGATCTAAAATCTGGACCTCAAAGCCACCACCAACCAATTGCGCATTAGATTTTTTCCCTCATCATAAAAAAAATGCCAGAAATCCGATTCTTAATCTTAGTTTGGTGCTAAATAAAATATCTCATTATTGAAGAAATAATTATTTTAGCATAAATTTGTGTGATTAGTAACTTGACTCCATAGCTGCGTATCTGCTTGGCATAATCTCAAACCGAAACATTTGTTAATTTTACACCAACTAATATTTTATATCCTTGATGCCGAAATCGCGAATCATTATTTATTGTATTTTGCTTTCATCACCGCATGTTTATCAACGAATGACAACTTGAGTGATGAATCATGCAGCGATGCCAAATAACAGAGTATTATACGATTACAGATTTAAATTTAATGCGCTAAAATGTTGACAAGGGGAGATTTAGCAGAAATTTCTTTCCTTATGCTAAAAATAGATTTTGTTAATGATACTCATAGGACAAACGATTATATTTAGTGCTATTTGAATTAAGAATAACTGATTTGTTATTCACATAAAGCCAGAACCAGCTCCAGAGCTCGCATGGCCGCACCAGGCGGCAGAATTTAGCGAAGTTAAACAGAAGTTTTTCATTGCAATGACAATGCCCAATCATCAATCAATTAACGGAGGGCGGAATCTGTAGTATGGTTCTAAATCCAGAAAATACAGCTACCGATAGTGAAGAAAGTAACAGAGAGGTTACTGAACGAGAAAAAATTTTGATTGACAAGTTATTCGGAATTCTCGACACAGCAATTACAGGACTTGAACAATGGAACTTAATAACTGAACAAGAAATTATATGTCTATAGTATTAGTCTAAAGTATTAGCAGAGAAAACAAATCAAACAACTCACATTGAAAGAAATGTTTATTAAAGTAAACATATAAATATTAAGCTCTTTTCTTTGGTAAATTTTGATACCCTTTAAATCATAAATGCTTCATTATTTCATAAATCACGATTTCATATTTTCAATTTTATAATTTCTACGTGCCATCTTAGTAGATTTAAAATGATCTAATATCCGGAAAAATCTCAAATCTAGGATCGCCGAAGTCCCGACGAGTCCAGACCTCGGACTTTGTACACTGTATAAATATATATATATATATATATATATAATACGGAATGTATATTTTCAGTTAAACTTCTACCCAATAACTTTAGTAATTCATGAAAGTTAATTTTGCGTCTAGTTAATTCAGGAAAATTAGTTTCAATTAGTTGTTTTCAGCTTTAAAAATATTTAAAAAATTTTAATTAGTTATTTTCAACTAATAATTGTATCGCCATTAGCAAAAATTATGCATTACTATCAAAAACATAGGTTTAAACCAAATACTTAATTGTCTATTGAAGCTTCAAAACGTATTTCCGAACTTCACTTTTTCTCAGCTAGCGTTACCGATTTTGCCCTTGGCGACCTAAAATCGAAATGGAGCCAACAGATTTCCCGCGAAATCGATAAGAGACCCTCTGCAGAAATAAACTCATAATCCCGATATCCCATACATATAGTATGTGCAAAAGAGAATAAACTCCGTAGAAGGTGATAAAAAATTAATTTATGGCTTAATTGAAACAAACACAGAAATTAAGCTAAGCAAAACCGTGTAAAAACAAATTGAAATGATAAAACGAAACTTAATTTTAATGTGAATTTTCAGTGCTGACTCTCCCATTCTAGAAATTTCAATTTGTTTCAGACAAAGACCACATTTAAGGATTGCCCCCTCCCTTTTTTTTTCTCGAGCACCTTCATCATCACTTTCGCCTCTTAAAGAACTTCCAGCTTCACGCTTTCGTCACAGTCTGCCTAAATTTATGGATAACACCTGTTTCGAAAGATTGCGTGAATAGCCAATCAGACACCGATACTTTCGTTCGGGTAGCTAATTGTTTTTTTTAATCGTTTGCAATGCAAATCCGCCAACAGATTAGTTAAGAGCTGTGTAATTTTAATTCCATATTCATGAGAAATCGTAATTCACACTTAGAATGGCAATCATTAGAAATAATAAGAAATGTCAAATGAGCAAAATTAAGGATCGTTTATTCCTTTTGGCCAAAATTAAGGACTTTTAAGGACCGTACGAACCCTGTTCTTTAACAAAATACCAACCTGCTAAATATATGTATGCATTTATGTATCATTACAGTATGCGGTGGCATAAAATTTATACAAAATAATTAGGGAAAGACTTTTTGATCAACATCTACAAAAACATAAATATCTACACTAATGAGTACAAGCATACTTAGAGGTAACAAAAAGTGGAATACGCAATGTTTTTCTTCCATTCTAAGATACCATTATTTTATCACACCTCTCTTTAACTTCAGTATCACTATCAAGGGAGGAGGGGAAGATTTTTCATTTTAATAAAATAAAATAAATGAAATAACAAAATTCAAACACATCTAGCAAACATTTCTTTCTTAAATTATGTTTGATTTATTAATGACAATATATCTGTTTAAGATTAGGAAAAATCTATTACTCAAAGATGCTTTCCAATTTTAAAGACATCCATATGGGGGAAAAACATGCATCTTAAAATCAGAGAAATATGAAATTATGCCTAGCTTCTTTTCCCCAAGTACAAAATACTATCCCATGAGAACTTAAAAAGAACACAAGATTCTTTTGATCATTTCAACATGACATCATAAAGAATATCATCTCGGATGAATCACAGATAGATGTGTATTACACTCTAAGAGGAGAAAAAAAACTGAATATTCAGTTCTTTTCTTGGATTTGAAGCAAAACCTTTTGGCATATACAGTCAGCCTCTACTAATAAAAGAAATGATTAATTCTGCATGGTTAATAATTCATGGTAAATATGTAAATGACAAATGCAGTTCTGGTTCTTTTCAGCACTCAAATGCAGACAATTCCTCCTGCATTATTAAATGTGGTCAAAAGATTTATTAAGAAAGGTATATTATTCGCTGGATACTTTATTGCAATTACATTCCCCTTAATGCTAAGAATGTCCTTGAAAAGTATCACAATTTTTTATAAAGCATCAAAGCAATAGGTCTGAGTATTTAAAAAAAAATAACAACATTATATGTATATTAAATAAATGAATAAATATACAAAGCGAAAAACAGTTCAAGCCTAAATATAATTACATATATACATATATGTAAGAAAAATAATGAATATGTAAAAGATTAAATTATTTATGTTTTATTTATTTAAAGAAAAATAAATCCTGGTGCACCACAAAGTATTACACGAGACATGCAAATCGTAAGTAAAAAAGGCAAAATTGTAAGTAATAACATCAGTTTTCAATAATACAATGAAATCATACACAAAGAGGAAAAAAAACACACAAAAAAAAGTAAATACAAAAGTATAAAAATGTATAAAGAAATCTTTTACAATGTTTAAAATAAAAGTCAACAAAATCGTTGAAAGCTCAGTAGGCCAAAAAGATTAAATTAGCAACGTAAATTTCCCTTCTCTATTCTAAAAATAGTAACCCCTCTCTGTACTGCGTCATTTCGAGACTATTCTATGCCATATGATTCTTACGTAATTATGATGATGTAAATGGAACTAAAACTCAGCCAGCCAATAATAATTTTACAGCAATATTGACTGTCCAATCAGAATGCTTTGAAAACCAAAACTAGCTCAGTTTGACTTAGATTTCATCCTGAACATTACGCACTTGCTTTCTATGCTTTGGCCTGGCCACACTGCAGTCTGTCTGCTTTTTCTTTCTTATTGCAAATTTATCTAAAATGTAAAATCTCTTGGAATAGGTACAATCAATGTGCCAACTTGATTTTCACCGCAACATGTTTGCTAAAATAAAAAATGAAGATTTAAACCTGCATTCGCCTCCAATTTCCTAGTCATTATGGATCAGCACTTCTACGCTATATTTATGAGCACAAGGAAAAGCCGGAACACTGTCGAATTGTGCTTAGATCCATATTGAACAAGAATTTTGATTGCATAGTATCTAAAGAACTTGGCAGTCGTGGCAATTTTAATTCCATTTTCATTTGCAATTGATAATTTGTTGCCACAATCACTTGGCACTCTAGTCGTGCCTTTCCACAGAAGATTTACATTTTTGATATTGTTGAGATGGAAAGCAAGCCAGCGAAATTACATCTTAGCAGAGTAGAGAGCAAAGCTGAAGTGCATAGTTATGCAAGATGGAAGCACACGAAGAGAAAAGTTTTGGTTTGCAATTCGGTGATTGGCAAGAGGCATCTGCATTAAGGATTACGTAAGATCGCATGATTAATTTAAATGATGCAGTTTCGACTTAAGTGCTATTTTTAGGACAGATAGATGAAGTTTCCAAATGAAATAGAAAATAAAAGAGGTTATAGTGAATTAAATTTAGAAGTTTGCTTTCATATTTTTTTATCTTACATATATATATATTTATTATACCTTATATAGATATATATATGTAAGATATAATAAAATATGATGGCTACTACACTGAGAAATAATTGGCAGCCTCAGAATGACTATTCTAAATTTGGTGTTCATCCCCTAAGTTCATCTTTTCTCCCAAATTTGAGATCTCTCCAAGATCATATGACCGTTATATAAACGGCTTGCAAAGAGAACTAAAACCTAAAATTAACCAATTGTGCTTGGCTGTACATATATGTACCTGCCTAATATAAATGCTGCTTCGCGTGCAATTATGTCATTCATTTTCATAACTTCTCTTGCACTGCAAAACCTCTGTGCTGCTATGCATAATTGTCCTCCTTTGTTCCTGATCTAAGATGACATAGTATGGTGTCAACCTATGTACACTGCGCAAAAAAAAAAAAAAAAAAAAAAAAAAAAAAGGGGGGGGGGACAGTTCTATATCTGCCTTTTCGGCTGAGCCGATTCACAAAATTCAAATTGTGTTCTTCATGTCTCAAAAGCGCGACTTAGGATATATATTACATTTATATATACAGTAGACTCCCGATTATTCGTAGGCGAATTATGCACAGAGCGGATTATCCGCGCATGACATAAAGTTTCCCCCCCCCCAAGCGTAAAGCAAAGAAAATAAAAATGTTCACAAAACTGAGTGAAATGTTAAATTTACTAAACATCGTGCTTATTTATGGCAAAAATATCCCAGGCCTTCTCGGAACCTTACCCTCGGCCCCTATGATGAGTAAGTGATTACTCACCCTTGTAGTGCTCGCTTCACCACCCTTTCTCATCTTAATCTTACTGACACATCCACTTCCTTTCACTCGGCATTGTTAGTTTAAGCCTAATAGTGTTTGCGAACCAGTCCGAGTTAAATTTCTTTTGATGCGTCTTTTGGCTAGTTGACTCGTTCTAAGTAGCGACATGGAATTCGAGAAATTGAACTTCATTGGGAGAAACTTAGTGGTGAATAACAAGCAGCCGACGATTTCCACCATGAATTTGAAGAATTTGTTTTAAAAGAACAGCTATCTTTTGAACATATTTACAATGCTGACAAATCGGGACTTTTGTGGAAATATCTTCCCACTCACACTTTAGCATCTGAAAGTGAAAGTAAAGCAGCGGGTCATAAAAGCAGCAAGGAAAGGATCACTATCATGTCTTAATGTAATGCTACCGGTGAACATAAACTTAGACTTTTTGTCATTGGAAAGTAAAAAAAAAAAAAAAAAAAAAAAAGAGAGATCTTTTAAAGCCACAAGGATAGAAAATTTGCCCATTGATTAATTTAACCCCCCCGATATAATGTAAACAGTTCCGGGTGGTGAGAACATCGATGCTGAAAACATTAACGAGTGGTTGGAGTGTGACGTCAACGAACCTGACTTCGAACACTTGATAGATGATGAAATTGTGAAGACGGATTACTGAGCTATTTGGAAGAACAAGACGACACAGAGTTGGCCAAGAAACTTATGCTACGAAAAATGCAATCTCAGATCAAGAGAAAATGCTTCCAACAAAGCACTTTTCTGTTTTCATTAACAAAATGCATTTTAGGTTAGTTTTGAGTGATATACTAAAATATTAAGCATTAGTTAAACATTTCCTGCTGTTTATTTTCCGTTTTATTGTAAATAAAACAATTTTTCAAAGTTGGAATGACTGTTTTCTCTTTTGCTATACCCGGTTTTAGCTTTTTTCGGATTATGCGCGATTTTCGTTATCCGCGGCGGCCGCACCACCCTATTCTGCGGATAATCAGGAGTGAACTGTAGCTCTATTCTAACACAGTTATTTTGACACAAAATTGGACTTTTTCTGAAATAACATACCAATTTTTTTCCATATTTCGATTCTACGACTCAAATTATGCCTAAATATGAAATTTTGTTAAATTTGTTGGGAAATTTACAGAGAAATTCACAAATTTATGTTTGTGCTTTTTTTTTTTTTTTTCAGTTTGCAGGAAGAATAGTTTACTTGACGAACTTCTTAATATATGGTAACCTATTTTCCTTTCCCTTGAGCGGAAGAAAGTCACAATCGTTCCTTTTTTCAAATAATGTTCTTTATATTATATATTTAATTATAACTGTTATTACTTCAAGTAATTTTTTCTTTTCGAATTTCATTTTAATTGTTTAAGTTGCATGGTTTCTTTCGAATAACTGTTTTAAAAATTTCTATTTACCCATTCGATTTGGGTAGTTTCAATAAAAGGTGCATCATTTATTTTCTTCAGATAATTTTCTTTGTAATTTTTTTTTTTTTTTTTTTTTTTTCCTTCTTTGCCATAGTTGTTGTTTTAGGTAATTTTTAAATTTTCAGACTTTTATTTTAAAATTTTCTATTTATTCATTCGAACTGAGCATTTTAAATATATTTATTAATATAAATTTTTCAGGATTTTATTTTATTTATTTAAATTGCATTTCTTTTGAAAGAATAGACTACGATGCATCTGAAAATTGAATATATTAAAAGAGAAAATACAGTAAAGCACAGTTAACACGCCTTTCAATGTTCCGTTTAGAAAAGATATATAAATGAGAAGGAAGTATAATCGAGATTTTAACTTAGGGTGACTTGCATATATTGCTTTAAATAGCTTTAACATTGTGCACATTGCTTTACACAATTTTATCATCCTAAATTTAGTTTCTTAAAATGTTATTCATACCTTAGTCAAATATTTTATTTTTGAAATTGCAAGAATCAAATATATCATACGATAAAAAAGTTTTAAATAAAAAAAAATACTAATTTAATTTTTTCCCCCTTAATGGCTTGCTTTTTTTCTTCAGGCATTCTGCAAGTATATACAAAACCGTCCAACTTTTCGAAACACCTTGGTATTTCTGACGCCAAATTCTCCTTCAAATTTTTGCTTATTTTATTTTCTTCTTTCCTTCTACATTTATTTTTAGTGCTCACACAAGAAAATTAAGATTTTTCAATTGTTACACTTCCATAAATTTTGCATTCTTGTCAAATTTTTTAAAATATCAATTACATCAATTGCGTTTCCAGCTGAAGACACTTTTTCATTTTCTAGACATTTTAACTATAAATAAAGTTTAAAGCAAAGTCCAAAGTATAAATATTTTAATTAAAAGATTTTTTGCTAAATGACAAAGAAATAAAACACTCGAGCAGTGTTTATTCTGCACCACCGAGAGACTGATTATTATATTGGCTGCAAACAAACTAAATCATATTAAAGATCATGTTTTTTATACAATTAGTAGAATTATTTACTTAAAATATTCTTTCTAAGAGAATTAATGTAAAAATTTATATATATATTAAACTGGGACATGACCCAAACTGTCAACGTCCTGTTGCTTAAAAACATTGTGAAAATAAACATTAAACAAACTTTTTCAGTTTTAGACAATTCAATTTAAATGCACTTAAAGTAAAGTACCAGACAATAACATGGTAAAGGTAAAAATTTACTAAAAACACAAATATTTTTTAAAAAAGGAAGAAATTAAAAAGAAAGTTAAAATTTTGAATAATATCCATAATTTTAAGAAAGTAGCTTTTCATATAGTATTAATAAATATTTATTACGAATCTTTGAGGGAAAAAATTTCATATAATTAGTTCTCCGTAAAACTTTATTTGAAATTTAAGGTTAAAAATAGCTGTGGCAATTCACTATAACAAAAAATCCATAAACCACATTTGGCGTTAGAAAATGTTGAATAAAAAAACTCTAATTTTTTGTAGATATGCTTAGCTTGGATAACTACACCTACTTTAAGATGGTGGTAAAATTTTATGGGTTATAATTCAAAATTTTTTTTCAAAAAATTTATAAAAATTATTTAAAAATACAAATTTTAAAAATAAATCATAAAAAATGGGTGAATTTTATTTGGAATGAACCTAAATTTCGAAACGAGAAAGGAAAAATCAAAAAAGTTTAATAAAAAAAGAGATATTAATAAATATATATCAAATGTAATTAACGTTAAGGAGCTAAAATTTTGAGAGCTAATTTTTTTAAAAACTACTCATACGATTTTTACAAAATTTTGCAGACTGGCATAATTACGGAAAAAAATTGGTATGTTATTTCAGAAAAAGTGTGATTTTGTGTCAAAATACCTATGTTAGAATAGTGCCATATATAAATCTAATACATATCCTAAGTCACGCTTTCAAGACATGAAAAACACAATATGAATTTTGTCAATTGGCACAGTGGAACAAGAGTTATAGAACTGTCCCCCCCTTTTTTTGTGCAGTGCACATAAAAATTACTGTTGCTAACTATGATATAGAACTATCTTGTGTACACAAAAAACAATTGGATGTGCATTATCATGGAATAAAATTATGGTTTTTAAGTGGCCACATCCGCATTCGAGCATCACCTTTTTAACTAGGCAGTTAAGCCTCTCCAATGCAAATCTGTTGCAACCTTTCTTTCTTCAAATCAAAATATCACATATATACATACAAAAAAAAAAAGAATTTTACATTCAAACTCACATACAATTTATATTTTAGCCTTCCTCTCGAAAAACAAAAAGAAAAATGAACTACAGTCAAAAGTCGTTAATTCGGACACCCATAATCCGGAATGATCTATAATCCGGACCTCAAAGCTACAAACTTTCTGTGCATGCGTCGCATTGACGCATGCACGTAAGACCTTTGCGGCTGCGAATATGCTTGTGCGCGTGTGCAAAATATGTTTACGAGTGTACAATGTACAATGGACAGTATAAGCTAAGCTAAAATTATCTATTTCAGTTAATGTTGCAGATTGCGTTGTTCCTTAATCTTCAAATTGGATCCGGCTTATTATTTTTTGCAGACTATTAGAGCAATTTTATAAAAGTAAGCTTGAACTTTCGATTATGTGAAATAGAATTTCTAATATATATTTATTAATATGTAAAGGATCTACAAAGCGAAAGTATGTTTCGAAGTTCATTAAACAAAAAGTGGAATTGCTGCAAAAAATGGATAAAGGCATATCCTTTATTTATCTAAACTTTAACGTTTATTTATCTAAACTTTGTTTATCTTTAATGCCAGGGTGTGCAATGAATTGGAAGTTGATCTGTCAGCACTATCCTTATCTTCAGGGCAGATGTTTTTATTTTATTTGGCTTATAATTCCTTATTAAATGTAGTATTTCATCTCGATGTACTCCGTCTTTCATATGATTTAAATCAAATTCCTCGTTATTATAATTCGCTTCCGATAGCGAAGAAAGTGACAGAGGTTATTGAAAACGGAAAAATTTCGATTCATAAATTAGTCAGTAGACACAGCAATTACAGGACTTGAACAATGGAACTTTATAACTGAACAAGAAATTATGTCTGTTTATAGAATTAAAGAGAATGTATTATCACATAAAAAACGAAGCAACTTAAACAACTTACATTAAAAGAAATGTTTAATAAAGTAAACAAATAAATATTAAGCTGCTTTTTTTTTTTTTTTTTTTTTTTTTTTTTTATTTATTTTGATAACCTTTAGATCATAATTGTTCTTTATTTCATAAATTACGGTTTCATATTTTTAATTTTATAATTTCTGCATGCCATCTTACCAGATTTAAACTGATGATCTATAATCCGGAAAAATCAATAATCCGGAATCGCCGAAGTCCCGACGAGTCCGGATTAACGACTTTTGACTATTAATAACACATAACCATAGACAGCAGCTTGAAGAGAAATTAGTAAATGAGAAAAATTTCATAATTAAGATATTCATAAAATAAAGAATAAAGAATTCAAATACATTACGAATCAAGACTGGAAACAAAAGAGAATATTCAGTAATAAAGCGAATATTATCAAAAAGAATTTGCAGCTGTTAAGGCAATTTCAACATTATGAAGTGATTTTAAATCTTGAGATTATACAGTTTTTCAAAAACCTATAATTCCTACATATGTAACTAAAATACAAATAGTTCACTGCAGAGCTTGGTTTTGCAGCCATAAGCCAAACAGAAAGCAATTTTTGTATTCTTTAATGAACATAAAATAAACTAAAACAAAAAGAAAGGTTTTATTTTGATAATATAAAAATTCAAATTTTTTTTTTAGTTAATGCATTTTCAAAAAGATGAAAATTAAATTCAAAAATCAATATCGTTTATTTAATAGGGAAAAATTTACTCACAAAAATAATCAGATACTTTAAGTAATAGTAAAAAATTTACATTGTTTTTGCTTCTTAGTCTTTCATGAGATCACCTTTACACTTGATCACTTCATTTAATCTTTGGTCGCCCAAACGGTATAGTGGTTAGGGAAGCCCACTACGGTACCGAAGGGCCCGGGTTCTCCGGGAAGTCCAACCTCTCTTTGGAGTAGGCTCTCGAAAGCATTGTTCCATGTAATATGAATAAGACAACAACAACATTTAATCTTTGTGGCATTGATTTTACGAGTTTTCTGTTATTTTTTGAAGTATTTTTATGCCACTCCTCTTGGATTACTGCTATGAAAATATGCTCAATTTTCAATTTTTGTTTCTAGTTCCTTCCAAATATGTTCAATAGGATTCCATTCTGGCGATTGGAATACTGCCTTAATTACTTTTGGACACTTATATAACAGCCAGAGTCTAATTGTGCACAGTATGCTTTGGATCATTGCCCTGGTAGAATTTGAAACTATTTTGAACAGTAAGTTTTTGTGCTGACGATGCCAAATTTCACTTCAAGATGTCAAGGTACTTATACTGATCCATAATACCATCCATAAACTCTATACTACCAACACTGGAATGTGGCATAGATTCTCCAATTGACCATAGACTCATACTCCTTCAATGTTTAATAGCTTGCTGAACTAAAGTTTTGCTGTTCGGAAAGCTCTTCTTTTGAGTTTCCTACACACCCTGAGCAAAAAATGTTAATTTGCTTTCATCAGCAAACAACACTTTTTTCCAGCAGTCAGGTGTCTTTTGTTTCATCAATTTTGTGAAAGCGAGTTGAAATTTTCGATTTTTTCTTTAACCAATATAAAATTTTCTTCTTGCTACTCGCTTCTACCTACAACTACCATGATACTGCTCCAATACCAATACTCTACAATACCAATGCTCCAATAATACTATCCTACAAATTGCATTACTCTTCTTACAGTTTATGGATTTACACATATTCCATATAATTCAAGAAGTTCCGCAACAAGTTTAGGAGCACTCAGTCTTGATTCCTTTTAATATTCCTTAGAATAAAATGCTTCATTCTATAAGAATAAGATAACTTAAATGGTCGTCCAGGTTTATATATATTTATATATATATATATAAGTAAATAGGCAATTTTTCTAATAAATTTCCCTTTCTTTTGATGGAAATCAATAACTAATCTGTGAGTTTCTAACAATGTTCCCTTTCATTGCAAGAATACATTAAAATAACCACTGCAAGAAAAACTAAAATAACAAACATTTTCTAAAAAGAAAATTTGAATTAAAATAGCAAATGATTTTTAGATTTTTGCCTAGTTTCTTTATTCTAATTCCATAAAATACTGTTTTTTATTTATTACAAACAATTTTAGTTAGAAATTATGAAAATGCCCGATTAATTTTGTGATATCTTTTTTCCCCATTTCAGCCTAAAATGCTATAAATCCTTTGAGAATATATAGTCAATAAAATGGGAAACACACAGAAGTTCTTGTCACTCAATAATACTCCCTAACTTTTGAAAATATCTGCACAACTCTTAAACATCCCAAACATAATTTCACAGATATAATTTCATTTGAAAATAAAATTTTACAGTTGTCTCTCAAACATAAGGACACTAAAATTAAATAAAATTTGATCAGGAAATTGCTAAAAACAAAATCTGCAGCTTGATGAAATATATGGCAGTAAAAATAGCAAAAGCAAAACATTTAATTTTTTTAATTTACTATTTAATTTTTTCAAATTAATTTAGTACAAAAACAGAGCTAAGAAAATATGAATTCAAAGGGAATATTTTTTAATATTTTATTTAAAAGCTTTTCTCCTATTACTTACAAAAATTTATAGTCACCGATAATTTTTGTGAGACACTGTATGAAAAAATTAACATGAAACACAGTTTAACAGTTTTAGTTTACTTCAGTTTTCTAAAACTGAATACATGAATACATCAAAACTGATAATATTGACATTCATAAATTAATGGGAAAGAAAAACATTATTTGATACATATACAGATAATCCTACTTTATATCACTTTTTTCACAAAAAAAGTCTTCCATACCACATTTTTCAATTTATGAAAGAAATCTAAAGAGATTTGGGGCTTTCATGAGAAAAAAGAAAAATGTAAAAATAACATTTGCTGCTTCTTTCAAAGCATCAGCTGGAGAAAAATATAGCTTCGACTGCAAAAAAATATGCAAGTATACAGAGTTTTGTCTACCATTTTGATGATCTATGATAGATTTAATCATTCTAATGCTGTCATACTTCCAAGTCTGTAATACGAGCTATCAAATACTGACTTTTAGCTTTGAGGCACATAGATAATTGAACTACAGTCATGTTGACCTGGTGAATAAAAATGACAATTTTTTCTCTGTCCACCAATATTTCCTAATTATTACAACCTCTGCTATTTAAACTGTGCCTAAATTATTGCCAAACAAAGAGCAGCCCTAACCATTCTGAATTTTAGTCCACCTGCTATGAAAAGAGGTTTGAGTAGAACTGCTGCTTTGGCACAATCCATTAACTTGAGGGATAATAGATTTAAAGTTGTAAGTTTAAGCATTTATATGGAGAAATTCTTGGGATCAGTAAATGTTTTTGTGTCTACATTCAAAAGAATCATGGAAATATACTAGTTACAGACTGCATATGAGATGTAAATATGTTTGTTGCACACGTTCTTAATTTTTTCTTGATTAAGACTCATTGATAATTATCTGTGCACTGCTTAAATAAGGGGGATCAACAAGGAAGTACCCTTTTACCACAGTACCCTGTATTGCCTACCAGCTCCCCTTTTGACTAGTGATGAGTCGGTACTACCGAACCGGGTATTTTGTAACGGGTACTGAAAATCGGTACATCCAAGTACCTGTTACTTCAGTACCGAAATCGGTACTTTTCGGTATTCGTTACTTTTGTTTTCGGTATTCGTTACTTCTGTACCGAAACGGATACTTTTCGGTATTCGTTACTTCTGTACCGAAACGGGTGCTTTTCGGTATTCATTACTTCTGTACCGAAACGGGTGCTTTTCGGTATTCGTTACTTTGTAATGAAAATATGCATCTCTTCTCAGTATTTCGGTATTCGTTACTGGAGGATCGATGAGGGTTCAGCTCACTTCGGTTTTGGTACGAGGACAGTAGTATCTGGTTGTATTTGTGAAATGGTGATATGCGCTCCTCTTGTCCATGAATAGTCTGCTCCTCAGACACTTCCGTAGTTGATATGTTTTCTGATATTCAAAATCTTACTCCGTACAGATAAAATCAAACACGTGGTGACGTGGCAGAGTTCCTTCAGTGCACAAAATCGTTATCAGTACTCCAAATCGTTACTAGGGCACTTCGGTACTCCAAATCGTTACTAGGGTACTTTGGTACTCCAAATTGTTACTAGGGTACTCCAGTACAGCAAACCGTTACTAGGGTACTATGGTACAGCAAACCGTTACTCCGGTATTTCGTTACTTCGGTTCTCCAAATCGTTACTTGGGTATTCGGTACTTGAAATCGGTTTTCGGTACTTTTCAAAGTAATGGTTACTTGAGTAACGGGTATTTTGTACCGGGTACTTGTCTGTACCCGTTACTCTCGTACGGGGTACAAGAATGTACCGAAGTTGCCCATCACTACTTTTGACACAGCTTAATTCAAGGTTGTCATTGCTATTATCTCTAAACTCCTATATTTTTAGCTATCGTCCCAGTTGAGTTTACATGTTATTTCTGTTTATTTTGACTCTGCATACTATTCTTATTTTTAGCACTAATTTAAATTAACTTAGTTGATATTACTTAACAGTTCTTTTAAGGCCTCAAAAGTATACAAAATTTGGTCATACAATGATTGATAATTACCTTTACACTATACGCCTTTTTACATCAAGTATGATTGAACAAAATTGTTCTATTTTCATAAAACAGATAAAGGCTGTATATAATCCTTACCATATTAACTTTGCTTAATAGTTTTCTGAAAAAGCTAATTACAGATACCTTTATGCAATAAAAAAACTATACAAAATATTAAACATTAGTCAAAATTTTATACCAGAAAAAAAATATGAAGCTATTACTTACAGATTGAGCTTGTGGAGTAAAATCTAGGATATGCTCCTGCAAACTCTGATACAATTTTAATGCACTGTTATCTTTACCAAGGCAAACATTATGTACCAACCTATAGAATAAAAAATTTTTTAAAAATTAAAAAATTTTAAAAAATCTACCTCAGTAATTATTATTTTAGCTCAAACCAATACAGTTTAATATTTCCAATCTGTACATCATTCCATTAAGTACACCTAAACATGCAAAATTCAAGTCATTTACTTTAATGTGTATTATATATAGATGATGCTTGTTATGACAACTATAAGTAGTATTTTATAAACTGGTGTAAAACATCCTTACCTGATGAAAATATAATCAATTCCTTTCATTACATCATAGATGGTAATTTCAAAATATGAAAAAGCGGAGAATCTTGCAGAAAACCAGGAGTTGCCAAGAAGTGGTGTTCTTTTTTTTTTTTTTTTTTTTTTTTTTTTTTTCTGGGCAGCAATGTCATTTCAAAATAACTCCATATTAATTCAAAATTTTTTTGTAATATACTATTGTGATTGACTATTGAGCTATTTATAATGTGTTTCTGGTGTAAAATATATTAATATTTAATTAGATATTCTACATTTTATATTCTTTGGCTACTTCAGTTTTATATTTTTGTAATGTGAGAAGATCCTGAGCAAGGCAGAATTTTATTTAATGACGTACTTTTTCAGTAGGATGAAAATAAAATGAATAATTAATGTTCATACTACAGTCAAAAGTCGTTAATCCGGACTCGTCGGGACTTCGGCGATTCCGGATTATCGATTTTTCCGGATCATAGATCATCAGTTTAAATCTGGTAAGATGGCATGCAGAAATTACAAAATTAAAAATATGAAACCATAATTTATGAAATAAAGAACAATTATGATCTAAAGGGTATCAAAATTTACAAAAAGAAAAAGCTTAATATTTATTTGTTTACTTTATTAAACATTTCCTTCAATGTAAGTTGCTTCGTTTCATGTGATAATACTTTCTCTTTAATTCTATTAAACAGACATAATTTCTTGTTTAGTTACAAAGTTCCGCTGTTCAAGTCCTATAATTGCTGTGTTGAGAATACTGACTAATTTGTCAATCGAAATGTTTTCGTTTTTAATAACCTCTGGGTCACTTTCTTCACTATCGGAAGCGAATTATAATGACGAGGAACTTGATTTAAATCATATCAAAGACGGAGTATATCGAGATGAAATACTACTATACAAATAGTACGGAATTATAAACCAAATAAAATAAAAACATCTGCTCTGAAGATAAGGATAGTGCTGACAGATCAACTTCCAATCCCCAGCGTGAAATTGATAAACAGATTTCGGATTTCAAAACATACTTTCGCTTTGTAGATACAAATTACATATTAGTAAATATATATCGGAAATTCTATTTGACATAATCTTTCTAATCTATCATAATCTAATAATGACGTTTCTGCCCCCCCCCCTGCCGCAGAGCAGTGTGAAATTGATAAACAGATTTCGGATTTCAAAACATACTTTCGCTTTGTAGTAAATATATATCGGAAATTCTATTTGACATAATCGAAAGTTCAAGCTTACTTTTATAAAATTGCTCTAACAGTCTGCAAAAAATAATAAGCCGGATACGATTCGAAGATTAAGGAACAACGCAATCTGCAACATTAACTGAATTAGATAACTTTAGCTTAGCGTATAACTCCGTTACACATTAAACGCGCATGCGCACAAACATATTCGCAGTGTAAGGGTCTTATGCGCTCCTGTAAACGCCTGTGCGCATGCGTGAACGCGACGCATGCGCAGAAAGTTTGTAGCTTTGAGGTCCGGATTATGGGTGTCCGAATTAACGACTTTTGACTGTATTATGTAAACAAACTTACTATATGTGAATAAATTAAAATATCATTTTTTCATGTAAAATAAATTAAACATAAATATTAACTGATTAAATGTTGCTCGAATCACGATGAAAAGTTCTGTAAATACCTACAGCAAATTAAGACAAATCAAATAAAATTTAATAGGAAAAGTTATGCTGAAAATCATTAGAAGTGAAAGAATGGAATTAGCCCAATTTCAGTTTCCTTTACTTAATAAACTGCATTTATTGGCAGGAAATGTTTTACTTTGTAAAAGATAAAAATTTGAAATCAGGAGATATAATGAAAAATTAGGAATTTCCTTCTAAAATTGGAAGTTGGTAATTATGTAATACAGGGTATCCAGGAATTCCTTCCCTGCTTATAAATATTCATAACACATAAAATATGACATAAAGACACATACTTTTTTACCTTGAATTGCATGTAACATATTCAAGTTTTTGTGTACTTTTGTGTGTGTAGTAAGTTTTGTGTAAATTTCTACATGTGATTCTTTCATTGCCCAAAGGATATCCAGGTGATATTTCAATTCCATCCTTGTGTTGGTCAACATTACATGAGGGATGGATGTTATGACTTCAGTAATTCTGCATTGTAATACTACAATACAGGCATGAAAGCGCATGTTGGCAAAAAAAGCTGAATAACGCGCGGACACAAAATTACACAAAAACTAATTGCGCACGCGCGACCTCAAAAAAAAAAAAAAAAAAAACATTTTAATGTAAAAAGTATTAAACATATACATATAATTAAACTAAAATAATACTTGTACTTACTATTTTGCTATTAATTTTATCTTGTAAAAAAAAATTAATAAATCACCAAGAGATTGTAATGAATTAACCTTCTTTAAGATGCTATTTATGTAACTTAATTTAACAGTTGATACATGAATACTGTACAAAGCATTACAACACACTAATATACATATTTATGTTATATATTACTGCCCATTTTCAGGCAATAACAAGTTTTAGAGATAATATATAACTGTTACTATAGCTCTCAATTATCTTCAATAAACAGTACTTTGTATAACAAAAGAAAAAGTAGTCATATGAGATAATATAGTTACAAAATAACATAGTTAAAGGAGGAATACAAAAAAATAGCTATTTTGTCTCAGTCTCACTCGATCCTGATTAAAAATTTTTAGGGAAAAAGCTTTTTCTTTTTTGCTACTTTTGCAGCCAACTTTTTTAATTTCCGTTTGCGAGTTTGTCTCGATTTCTTTTCAGCAGCTTTCATACAATCCATTGATACATTTTTATTTTCTTCTTTATTTTCTGCAATGTTTAATTGCTTTTTTTTTTTAGATTCTCGCTCCTCCTTTTTAATCTCTAGCTCTTCTTTGTACAGTTTATGAGCATTCCTTAAATTTTTACATGGAGTTTTGTGTACTGGAGAATGCATGTGGTTATCCTTATGTCCGACAGATGGCACCAGCACTGATGGCTGAAATTATTGAAGTCAGCTCTTGTTTTACGGTTGGTTGCTCTTCTTTGATTCGATATCCTGCGCATCTAGTTCCGCCTTTCCACATAAGCCCCACCTACTTCGTCTTGATGTGAAACAACGTATTTCGTGATCTCAGCTCAGGCAAACTCGAAAAGTTCGCAACAAGGAGTGCCCACGTTTGATCGCTAACCCAGCGTAATATTATACGATGGCATGATGTAAAGTTTTTTTACAAAGAAAAGAGGAAGAAAGAGAGCATGTCCTGTATTTACCTCCCCACACAACACCACGCCGGTCGCGATTTTTCAACGGTTCTGCATCGATCTCAGAAACAGCCTGGGTGATGTTCAAAAAAGCGGAATTACGCGAAAACACAGAAAACTTTGATACCTGTACAATATCATTCACTGGTGTCTAGTAAACCTGGTCCTTGACATAACCGCAAAGGAAGAAATTCAGTGGTGTTGTCTGGTGATCGTGAAGGCCAGTTTATGGAACTATCCTAATAGGCATGGATATCTAACCACCACTAAATTAACGCACTATCTTGTGGAAAATTAAGTCCAGAATATCCCAAATCTGTGGCACAATAAGTAATTGCAATATATTGCGATAGGTATTGACTGTGATCATCTTTTGACTGAAGACACAGGTTCCATGATTTAATTGTGCATAAAATCGCACCACACATTCAGCTTGTGGCTGTTTCTGATGGTCTCCAACATAGTGTGAAGAATCTCGCATTCCCAGATTCTAGCATTGTGTCACTTGACACCACCATTCAAATGAAATGTGGCCTCATCTGAGAAAAGGACACATTTCAGATAGTCAATATTTTTTTCAATCTCACACAGCTTGGCAACAGCAAAGTCATAATGAGCAAGGCAATCAATCCAACAAACAAAGTAACAGTAAGCATGTACACCAAAACTTGAATATGTTACATGCATTTCAATATAAAAAATATTTGTCAATGTGTTACATTTTGTGCTTTATGAATATTTGTAATCAGAAAAAGAATTTTGGGACATATTGTATAGTGATCACTCGGTACAGTTCAAAAGCATGACAATGTAATAATAATAAATTAAATAAATAATAAATGAATAATTTATGCTAACATAACTTATTAACACAAATTTTGTAAAGTTTGAAGGCAACCCACATAGGTTCCTATTTTTGAAGTAACAAATTCTTCAGAATTTTTCTGCGCCTTCAAGAAGATGAAACAATGTCATCTTTCTTGAAATTTATAGTTTAATATAAAATTTAAGCAAATTGAGATATCTTTACCAAGTTTTTATTTTTAATTCCAGTAAAATTTTATTTTTAATTTAACCACTTAATTCTTTAACTAATTATAAAGCATACAAAATCTGTAAGTAAAGCAATACGAGTATGTTTAAAACAGAATTCTAGATCTTGAAGAAGAATTAAATTTTGATTAATCTTTAGTTGTATCTCACTGCTGATAATGGTTAAAAATATATAACATGTCATAGCTTTCAACCCTGAACATGAAAATTCAAAAGGTTTTTCAGACCCGAAATTGGGTGTTTCTGGAAGTTTTCTGCATTGTATGGTAGCACCTTTTCAAACGAACTTCAAACTGGCCTTGAAGACCCTTTATAATGGTTATTCAACTATTTATAATGATTCTGATGTAAAACATATTAATATTAGTTGGTAAGTTAAATTAAAATTTACTTTTTACTTGAATTTTTAGTATTACTTATGTATTTTTTTATAAATAGCATCTAGTTTCTTTTTGATTTATTTGCATAATTTGTGCCAGGGAAGTTTTTTTTACGCAAGAGTTTCTAAATTACTTTGGTTTTCTACTCTTAATTGACTTTAGTTATCCTAGTCTTTACTTGCTAATTTCTCTAAATTCCACTTGTTTAAATTTCTTTTTAGTAATTCACAATTTTTGGTTTTGAATTTTTCTTTTACCCTTGCCTACATGAATGACGAAACATGAATTGAATAACTGAAGAGTTAGGTTTGGAGGCAACTTCGCCTTGATAAGTCTGTCTCCTGCCTGCTCAACAATTATTCACTTATGCATTTTTATAAATTTTTAGGATTAAAAAAAAATTATTGGAATTACATATTATACATTTATTATATATTCATAGATTTTGATACTTGCACTTGATTTACATATGCTCTCAGAATTTAATGATATTGTAGATTATTATAACATAGCAATAATTAATCATTTATTTGTAATTCAAGTTCATTTAAAATTTAATCAACTTTAAATTTGCTTTTTACGAATAGAGAATGTTTTTTTAAAATTTAATATTTAATTAGATCTTCTAAACTTTAAATTAGATATTCTAAATTTTATGTCCTTTGGCTCTAATTTAATTTTGTAATTTTCTTACACTTTTATACTAAAAAAAAATCTTGAGTAGAGAAGGAAGAGTTTAATTTAGTGCAGTACTTTCAAATGTGACAAATATTATATTAAATAATATACATACAGTTGTGTAGATAAACACAGTACTGTACTATTCACTGAAGTAAAACAAAATGAAATATAAATACTACCTAATTAAACATAGGCTGAATTTTCATAAAAGGTTCGATACTTACACTTACCTGGTGCAATTTAATGATTTTTTTTTGTAAGTAAAAAGATAAGTTACTTGATGAGTGCAAGATTGTAGTTTTTGCACCTGTTTTTAAAAAGATTTCCAAACTATCAATATTTATTTTAAGTTGGCAAGCATTATCAACAAATGAGCATGTAAGCCTATTTTAGCAATTTAAAATGCAAATTTTAATTATTAAATGAGGATTATGTGATGCATTAAAAAACACATTACATTCATCTCCAGATCTTTCCGTAATTTTTTAGCATTCTTCTTCCAAGTACACAGTGCTCTGTTTTCACTTTAAAAAAATCAGAGAATTCCAGAGGCGGGAGGGCTGTGTGATCACCGAGGCAAGCGGCAGCACGATCGCTGCGCTCCGTAAAAAAGTGAAAATTTTTCCTTTCCTCTTGGTGATTATCAATTAAATTTCTTTGAAAAATTTTTTATTTTTCCTCTACAAAACCTATATCATTCCAATGAATTTCGGCTCCGATGTTGACGAGAATAAAACAGCGGACAATGTAAGGATATACTTCAAAAGACTGGAATTTTAAGATAAGTACTTTTCTTTCATCTAAACTAAATCAAATTTCTATAAATAAGTGCCTTTAAATCAATAAATCTTAATTTTTCATCAGTTTAAAGCATTAAAAAATACTTGAAATTGCCATTGCTTGTGGCTTCCTTTGTGTATCAACTCGAAACAGACGCCAGCATTATCAGTTCACCTCTGTCAACACTTACAAAGCCCTTAAGGAATCTCGAGAGAGGGAAAATTTGGGGATGAGAGGGATAATTTGGGCATCGCGCTATTTCCCTCTCGGATCTTCTGGATTCTCTTTTCTTTCTAGATCGCTTGAATATAGTTTCGCCTTTAAATAATATTATACCTCACCGATTTTTCTCATACTGTTCTTTGCTATCTGTTAAATGTCCATATGTAAGGGATGGTTTATTCTTCACCGCCTTAAATAAATTTTTAGAACTATGAGCTTATATAAATAACAGTGTGCCTCATTGTGTTATATTAACATTATTTAACTAGTAATAAATTATGATAGTAGAATAATTAATCTTGTAATAAATTATGATAGTTAAATTAATAAATACTGTTTAATTTGTGTTTTTAATACATATACTCAGTTATTTACACACATAAATATATATATATATTTTTTATTTTATTTTTTTATTTATTTATTTTTTTTTTTTTGGGTGTATGCGGTTGTGGTCTTGTATTGTATATGGTTCTATGTTGTTAGTCTGCTGCTGCTTTTTGAAAAATGTATGAAAATGTTGAGAATGAAAGTAGCATAAGTTACTTTGGTTAAATTAATATATACTTTTGTTTGACGACCTTTGTTGATATCTCAGGATGCAAGCATACATATTACTTTATATTCCATGCTAAATACCTTGATACGAAGCATTTTAACACCGTCAATATTTGTTTTTTCCCCAGTAACACATCTATTCACCATTACCAAACACACTCACTACACAAACACACCTGTGAGACACTATTTATTGTAAATGAAGACAGTTTCTTCTCCTTTTAACTACACTCATGGACACAATCGTATTTTAGGATATTTTCTACTTCTTTTCGTTTTCTTTCTATAGGCCCTTTTTTTTTTTTTTTTTTTTTTTTTTTTCTTTTTCCCTCTATTATTTTTGGGCCATTTATTTAAAATTTTATTTTGTCCCATCTTTTCTTCCTGGCCTTTTGAACTCGTACAAGATGTACGAAGTTCCTTTTTACTCTCCTCAAATACGAAATTGCCCCTCTTTCTTTATACCTTTCCTCGCACCTATGCTTGATTTTTCGCCCATCGGTGCAGAAAGACTTAGCGGGTGCAAAACAAGACATCTGTCTACTTTGTCTGTCTGTCTGTCAGAATTCCAGAGGCTCGGCATTGCGCAAACCTCAGCAATACTGGCTACCTACCAAAATGTGTCTCCTCACTGTTCCCTTTAGAGGTTTTGTATCAAAATTCTGTATTTCTGCAGAAATTTTACTGCAGTTTCTTCCACTGCTGACAAATCCCACAAAAGCTATTGGATCTTGAAATACATTAAGAATACATACAAAAATGGAGACATTTCTTGACTGAAAGATTGTTATGAGCAGGGTTGCCTGAAGAATAGCTATGCACATGATTCCTAGAGTTTGCAACATTCGGAAAATTTGGTGACTTCTAAGAAGACAGTTGCAATAACACATACATACCAAAAGTTTTATACATACCATGTCTACAGAGATAAATCAGATAAAAAAAAAATTATTATGAAAAAGCATGCTGAAATTCACTACAGGTGGCAGAATCAAATTTTCACACTTTTAAGTTTCATTAATTCAATGAAGTTCATTTATTCATGGGGGGAAAAACTTTTCTTAATAAAAGTTTAAAATTGGGAGATTTTGTGGTCTAGCAGGAGGCTTGGAGATGCAACAAAAAAAGTCTCCCGATAAAACTTAAAGAGTTGGCATATCTTACATGTATATATAGAAAGAAAGAATAGCATTAATAAAACACCCACAAAATGTTTAAATATAGTACAGCTGAAAAATGTGTCCAAAAATGGAAACATTAGCTAAAATGTACTGAGGTATTATATAATCATTAACTTTCCAAGTGAGTGAACCATACATATAAGTTCACAAATAGTAGTTACAAAAATTGGACAAGCTAATTTCAAACCCAAAATCAAATTATGTGTTGGAAGCTGCAATAATTCAGTGGCAATATTTATTAAATACAAAATATACACAAAGTAAAAGAAAATCATATTCCCACTCAAATAAGGAATTGGTAAAAAATTGATTTTTTTTTTTTTTTTTCCCTTTTGCAACGGCAAACTACTGCTGTAAAAATAGCTTGTTGAAACTCTCACCGACAACCACGTGATTTGCGCATGCGCGCAGCAAAACCTAAAACAGAACTTTTTTTAACTGAACTTTGAAAACTCGTGATGGACGTTTGAGTGAAACATGTAATCCTACTCTTCTGCGTTATATATATATTTTAGTTTAGTGATGTGATTGTAAATCAAATATCTTATTATTATCTTAGAAGCCTCTCTCTTTCTGTGAGTAGTGCATCGATGAATGAAATAAACACTCCCGATACGCCTTTGGATTAGAAAGAAGATCGACTAAAAGGTAAGCCTTTTTACCTTTTATTTTCTAAGGAATTATTATGATTACACATTTTTTGGCATCCCGTACCGCGAATGAAAGCAAATTGTTGATACTTGTTGAATTATTGAATACTAAACAATGACAGAATTCATCGATACATTGAAAAGGAAACGCGGCCACATAAGGGCTGCCGTTACAAAATTAATTGGCTGAATCGAAACTGAATTATCAAAAACAGAAGTGAATGCAGAGGAACTAGAAATTTCCTTAGAACTCTTAAATGAAAAATCGATCGAGTTAAAGCAAATAGATGCCGATATAGAAAAATTAATAGACATAAAGGATCTAGACCAGGAATTAAACGGTGTTGACGAATATCGTGAAAGAATAACTACATTTAAATACAAAGCTAACAAAAAATTGAAAGAAATTAATATAGAACAACAAAAATTTAGTGTGTTAAGAAGCACTGAACAGTTAAGTATTATAGAAAACATTAAAAGCGAAAATCATAATGTGAAGCTTCCTAAACTTACGATTCCGAAGTTTTATGGCGAGAGCTGCGAATGGCTGACATTTTGGAACACTTTTTCATTAGCCATACACCAAAATAAAACGCTTGACGCTATAAGCAAATTTAATTATTTGAAATCCCTTTTGGGAGGTAATGTTTATAACACCATTGACGGTTTCGATTTAACCGAAGAAAATTACGAAACTTCAGTTAAACTCCTCACAGAAAGATTTGGAAATAAAGATGTACTACTAAACGCCCATATAGACAAATTACTGAAAATAAGACCTCTAAAGGATTCTAATGACATTCAAAATTTCCAATTACATACAAAAACAGAATTAAAAGTTATTAAATTACATACAAAAACATATTCGATGTCTTGAATCATTAAATATGACCTCAGAAACATATGGAGCACCTATTTTGCTTAAAACATTGCCTGCAGATTTGGTTTTGGAATATAATAAAACACTTCGAAAATAAAATTACGATTTGAATCACCTAGTGGAATTTCTTTCTCAGCAATTAATTGCAAGGGAAAAGCTTTGCAATCGAAAGAAGCACCGTCAATTTCTCCTCATACAACCCCCTCCCCCGACAAACAAAACGCGAAAGCAAGCTGTCAACTTGGCATGATAAACGGGTACCAGATGTATCGTCTGCCTCGCAGTTGCTGTCTACAAATGAGAATCAAAATTATAAACATTCAAACTGCATATTTTGCGATTCAGATCATGAAAGTTATGAATGTCGGAATGCGAGTCGTTTAACCTTAGATGAAAAAAAGCAAAAATTGCTGAATCACGGATTCTGTTTTAAATGTTTGAAACGGAACCATATTTCCCGCTTATGCAAAACCAAAGTTAAATGTTCCATATGCGGTAAAGCTCATTTGTCAATAATGTGCAACTCTCACGGAAATAATTCTACAGACATTATTGGGGATGAAAATAATAAAAAAGACTGTGTTCTGACAAATAAATCTTGCATGCAGTTAGTAAATTTGCAAACTTTAATATTAAAACTTCGTGGGGATGGGATCGAAAAATATGTGAGAATTTTAATAGATAGTGGTTCCCAGCGATCCTACATTTCGAAGTATGCAGTTAGTATAATGAATTATAAAACAAGTGGTAAAGAAGAATTAATCCATGGTTTGTTCGGAGGAATTGAAAAGAAATAAACTCATAGTAAATATTTAATTAGATTGAGTAGTCTTAAAGGTGATTATCACTGTAATTTTCAGGTTTTGGATCAGGATAAAATATGTACTGACATTCCTCAAATTCGTAGAGATACATATCTTATTGAACTGCGAAAACATGGAATTTAACTGACATGCAGAATAAATCTTTGATTTGATGTATGAAAAATCACCTTTAAAAATTCATGTTCTTTTAGGTGCAGATGTGGCAGGAAAGCTTCTAACAGGGAAAGTTAGACAACTAAAATGTGGGTTATCATGCGTACACACTAGATTAGGATGGACAATGATGGGGAAAAATGAAAAGCGTGAGTTCTCTGACAGTACGAAAACTGTATTGTCACTTCATGTTAATGATGCTAAAATTTCGGATTTACGGTGTCTTGACTCGTAATGATGCTAATGATGCTAAAATGATGCTAAAACTCGTTAATGATGCTAAAATTTCGGATTTACGGTGACTTGACTCTGCTACAACCCACACAAGAAAGGAAATTAATGAAATCGCTAAAACATAATTTTGTCAGTCATTAAAGAGAGATAGTGAGGGTAGATATCAGGTCTCTCTTCCTTGGTTAGAAGGGCATGAGGTTTTACCTGACAACAGATTATTAGCAGAGAAAAGGTTAAAATCCTGCATCAAAAATCTTCAGTCAAAAAACTGTCTGAAAGAGTATGAAAATATTTTTAGCAAATGGGCTGAAAAAGGTATTATAGAATCTGTTGAAGATAAGAAAACCAAAAATTGTCATTAACTACCACATAGGGCTGTAATTAAGCAAAGTTCAACCACAAAGATTAGACCTGTGTTCGATGCCTCAGCGAAGGAAAGGAATGGTGTGTCCTTAAATGACTGTTTAGAAAAGGGCCCAAATTATTTGGAATTAATACCGAGTATTTTAAACAGATTTCGCCTAGGTAAATACGGGGTTATCTCAGATATATGTAAGGCCTTTTTGCAAATAGGTGTCTGTCTTCGAGATAGAGACTTTCTTAGATTTCTCTGGTGGGAAGAAGGAGATTCCGAAAAATTTAAAATATATCGACATAAGCGCGTTGTGTTTGGCGTTAATGGCAGTCCTTTTTTTCTCGCCGCCACACTGAATTATCATCTCGAGAATGTTCCTGAACATCAACAAGAGGTAGCTAAGAAATTAAGTGAATCAATGTACGTCGACAATTGTGTGGCCAGCATTGATACTATTGAAGGACTAAACACTTTCATTAATGTGTCGAAGGAAATTATGTCGACTGCTAAATTTGATTTAAGGGGATGGTGTTACAATGAACCTAGCAATGAAACTTTAAAAGGAAATCCTTGCAATAAAGACTCCGATAAAACCGTATCAGTTCTGGGGTTGAAATGGAATTTATCAAATGACACTTTGTCCTGTGACTTTAAAGATAGTTCTGTGAAACAGCCTGTCAACAAAAGGAATATATTGTCAATAGTACACAGGATTTTTGATTCGATTGGTTTTACAGCTCCTGCTACTCTGATTCCTAAGCTAATGCTTCAAGAATGCTGGAAACAGTAGATTTCATGGGATAACAATTTACCTAAAAGCATTTCTGACAAATTTGAAAGTTGGAAAAATAAATTGCACAATTTGGAAAAAATAGCTATACCCAGAAGAATTTTTGCTGACTCCGAAAGAATTTCCGATTTATCTTATTAATGATATTTATCTTATTCCGATTTATCTTATTATTATTATCTCTTATTAACGTGTTTCGTGACTCGAGTAAATATGCCACATGCATATTTATGCGAAGCTGTAATGAAAATTCCGTTACATGTCAGCTCATCTCAGCTTGATCCAGAGTGGCACCTATCAAGCCGATTTCCATACCACGACTAGAGCTCTTAGCTTGTACGATTGGTGCTAGACTAGCACATCGTGTTAAGGAAGATTTGAGACTAGAAAGCTTGCCTATTTATTATTGGAGTGATTCTATGGATGCATTATTTTGGATAAAAAAGAATGAAAACCGGGCCGTTTTCGTTCACAATAGAGTGAAAGAAATCCGTACTCTAAGTAATCCAAACGACTGGAATTATATTCCTGGAACACTAAATCCAGCTGACCTCCCTTCCCGAGGATGCAGTCCGGAAACCTTAGTCAAATAGAAATGGTGGGAGGGTCCCGATTGGTTGAGAAATGATTCAGAAAAATAGCCTACCTCTGAAATTGTACTGAATTTTGACATTATAAATGCTGAAAGAAAGAAGACAATAATTTCTGCAGTTAATTCGAATGCTATGACTGAAGTTAATTTTGATAAGATTTCTTCGTACAATACCATTCTAAAGATAATATCTTGGATCTTCCATTTTGTTAAAAATGTCAGACTAAGTCCTAATGATAGAACTTATGGAACAATTACAGCGGAAGAAATTAAAGGAGCCGAACTAACTCTTTTGAGATTAGTGCACAGCAAATCATTTTCTGGATTAGATGACAAAAGATTACGTATACTTCAACCAATGATTGATTCTAACAGAATCCTTAGGGTTAAAACTAGAATTCTGAGAAGAGATGATGCAGAAAATTTTCGAGTTTCTATTATTCTTCCTTCAGATCATCCTATTGTAGTAAAATTAATTAGAGCTAAACATGAAATGAACAATCATGCAGGAGTACAATTTTTAATATCTGCTTTATGAGAACAATATTGGATTTTGAAAACACGAAAGACTGTCAAGAAAGTCATAAGAAGCTGTGTTGTATGTCAGAGGTTCGATACTAATTCTTTGAAAACACCCATTGCTGCTCTCCCTGAAGACTGAGTAAGAGAAGCAGCAGTCTTTGAGATTGTAGGTGTTGACTTGACTGGATCGTTGATATTGAAGGGAAATCAAAAATCATGGATAGTGATTTTTACCTGTGCTGTTTTTCGCGCAGTACATTTGGAATTGATTTTCTCGCTATCAACTGAAAGTTTTCTGCAAGCACCGAGACGTTTCATTGCTAGACGTGGAAGACCCCACACCATCTATTCCGACAATGGAACGAATTTCAAAGGAAGTGATAGATTATTCAAAAGCTTAAATTGGGATAAAATCTTAGAATAAGCTAGTATCCACAGAATTACATGGAAATTTCTTCCGCCATCAGCTCCCTGGTAGGGAGGATGGTGTGAGCGATTAATAGGAGTCCTGAAAAGAATCCTTCGCAAAGTTTTAGGACGATCATCTCTGAATCATGAAGAAATTATAACAATTTTGTGTGACTGTGAAACAATAACGAATAATCGTCCATTGACATATGTCTCGGAAGATGTTGAAGATTTATCTCCGATCACACCTTCCATGTTTCTCCATGAGATTCAACACATTGGAGTTCCTGATCTGGATAATATAAATGCGAAATCTTTAAACAAAAGGCTTATTTATCAACAAAAACTTTTACAAGATCTAAGTAAAAGATTTCGAATCGAATATCTCGGACAGTTACAGCAAAATTATGAACATGTAAAAGCTTCACAACCTCTGAAAATAGGAGATCTTGTTTTAGTGTCCGATGATAATAAGAAGCGAACAGACTGGATATTGGCGAAAGTAACCGAGGATTTTCAAATCTCGGGATGGACATGTGCGTTTAGTTAAGGTCAAGACTAAGCTTGGAGAAGTTTTGCGACCAACCAAGTGTTTGTATCCTTTGGAGATAACATCATCAGATGAACAGTCTAGATTTAGAAATGTGGCAAGCAGCTCTTCTGGTGAACCAGAGACTTACTGCGATCCTGATATTCGTAATGACTTGCCTCAAGATCTTAATAGCGAAAAGATTCCATCGATGATTACAAGAACTGGTCGAATGGTAAAGCCTGTTCAAATGTTACAGTTTTAAATTTGATTTTTCAGCAAATTTAAAGCTGGGAGTATGTTGAAACTCTCACCGACAACCACGTGATTTGCGCATGTGTGCAGCAAAAACTAAAACATTAAACTAAAACTTTTTTAACTGAACTTTGAGAACTCGTGATGGACGTTTGAGTGAAACATGTAATCCTACTCTTCTGTGTTATATACTATATATTTTAGTTTAGTGATGTGATTGTAAATTAAATATCTAATTATCTTAGAAGCCTCTCTCTTTCTGTGAGTAGTGCATCGATGAATGAAATAAACACTCCCGGATATGCCTTTGGATTAGAAAGAAGATCGACTAAAAGGTAAGCCTTTTTACCTTTTATTTTCTAAGAAATTATTATGATTACACATAGCTAGTAAACAATACCAAAGAAAACAAATGGTACTCAACATATTCTCATAATCACTTTATCATTAAGTACCCCCCTAAAATGTGTTACACTCTGGCAACCATGCACATAATCACTCTTCAGACAACCATGCATATAACAATTCTTCAGCCAAACATCACCATTTTTGTACGAGTTCCTTTTGTTGTAATCAAAGTTCAAACATTTTTTATAGATGAACTGTGATACTTTTGCCTAAAATTTGATTTTAAAATATTTGCCACCAACAGAAAAGACTAAAGTAACATTTCAACAAGATTATAGCATTTTATGCAAAATCACTAAAGGGAATAATGACATGATGTGTTTGGTAAATAGTCGGTGAGCAATGAAAAGGGTGTGATATTGTCTGATTTTTTTTAAAAGTGAAAACAGATTAATGTGTACATGAACAGAAGACCAGCATAAATTACATAAGGATTTGCAAAAAAATGTTGAGTATTAATTTTTTATGTAGCATATAACCCAGTGGTTGCCAAACTTTTACGAGTCACTAGATCTTTTCTCAATTAAAATTTTTTCACGGTGCCTTCCTACCCTAAGTAAATGTAAGGCTAATCATAAGTAAGAGATAAGAATAAATAAAACTCATGTATCTTAATTATTAAACATTTTTTGTTACTTTATTAACAATAAATTAATAATTAATGTGATGGATGAGACTACTAATCACAGCACACTTTCTCAAATCATGCAATTAAACTGGATATGGCCACTCTCATTTCCTTTTCCATATTGATTTTTGCTCTATATTTACTTTTATTATAGCAGCTGCCAAAAATCCAGCTTTGCATAATACGACATCAAAAATGGAATTAAAATCCACTGAGTCTTATCACTTAGAAAGGGATGTTCATTTTTTATCGAAATCAAAACTTCTACCAATTCCTTGCTGCCAAATTCTGCTTTCAAACTATTGTCGCAAAACAACTCGGTAAGATTCTTTCTTCTGCAGAAGTAAACTCAGATGAAACAACAGTGTTAAATAGATTTGAATCCATGCAAACCTCTCAAAATTTTCATTGAGGAAGCATTTCTCAAACTAGACAATTAGCTGTGATAAACATCCTTCAAACACAGTTCTTCAGAATGATCAAGTTCATTTGACATAAAAAATTGCTGCAATCTTATAAAACAACCTTTGCCTGCATTTTGATCCAATTTTCTTCTTCACAGTTAAGAGTTTTTTTATAAAAGCTGATGCTTTTTCTGTTGACTTCAAAAGGTGCATGTTTTTTCCCTGATGACAGAGAGTAGGGGAATTCACCTTTTCAAAAATTAGGCATAAGTATGTCAATTTTATTAAAAAATTGGGATCAATAAAACCGTCTGCATCTTTGTACCATTTCCTTTAAGGAGAATAAATATTTCTACCTGCGTTGAAAGGTATGTGATAAAACATTACCACGATAGAGCTATTTTGCATTGCTATAGTACAACAAAGATGAGTGTTTGGCTTCCATATCCTCACTTACTTTTTTTAAAAAAACATGCTTTCAGTGGAGAAGATTTTATAAAATACAGTCAAAAGTCGTTAATCCAGACACCCATAATCCGAAATGATCTTTAATCCGGACCTCAAAGCTACAAACTTTCTGCGCATGCTTCAACGTATAATGCATTCACGCATGCGCGTAATACTTTTACGCAAACGCATATGCGTGTGCGCATAATACGTTTACGCATGCGCGTTTAATGTATAACGGACGGTATAAGCTAAGCTAAAATTATCTATTTCAGTTAATGTTGCAGATTGCGTTGTTCCTTAATCTTCTAATTGGATCCGGCTTATTATTTTTTGCAGACTGTTAGAGCAATTTTATAAAGGTAAGCTTGAACTTTCGATTAAGTCAAATAGAATTTCTGATGGTGGAGCTGCCGTAGGATCTACAAAGCGAAAGTATGTTTCGATGCCCATAACATAAAGTGGAATTGCTGCAAAAAAATGTATAAAGGCACATCCTTTCATTTTCTAAGAATTCCGAAATCTGTTTATCAATTTCACGCTGCTCTGCGGAAAAAAAAAGGTTCCTGGTTCCTTTTTTACCAAATGAGCTGTAGAAAGCAATGAAAAGATCGTTCGATAACACGATCGAGAAGGCACAGCTTTACCGGCTACCCTTCGCAAGAATATTCTGTTATAGCAACTATAAAGGATCAAATAAAAACAAACAAAAAAAAAATCTATATATTTTTAGCTTCTCCTTTTATTGTTTAGTTAAGCTAAATGTCTCGCTTCAATCAATTAGGAAGGTTTTTACAATATTTTGCTGCATCTCTGTGAAGAGCCAGCAGCTCTCCAAGGCACGGTAGTACACAATTTGGGAACCACTGATATAATTGCTATTTAAAATCAAAATTTATGTTTTAAATTGCTAAAGTATGTTTTCTTTTGATATGATGATAATGTCTGCCCACTAGCAATAAATGTCAATAGTTTGCAATTTTTTTTTAATTGCAAAAATTGCCAAATTGCACGATTGTGGTTGAATTAATTCGTAAGTACCAAACAATTTCACAACAAAAATTGCTGCAATACAAAAATGCAAAAAATAATAAAAGGCAAATGGACTTTACATCTACTGGTACTCCTTCATCAGGGGATTAGTGTAGCAAGAGAAGTACAAGAAAAAGCCTGTTTCTAAGCTGACAAATGTGCAAATACATGAAATTAATATTAAATTAGAAAAATAAAAATTAAAAATTTTAACTTAATAATATGTGCCTCCATCAATGCAGCTCCTACAGTTTGGGGTGGAAAAGGCACTTTATTCTAATTCGAACAAAGTGTATAAAACAAACAAACAAACAAAGAACAAAGTGTATAAATTCGAAAAAGTATATAAAAACAAAGTGTAAACGAAAATTGAAAAATCAATACAAATTTACATTTTTTATCTTTCTTATATTTTAAATTATATATGTATGTGTGTGTGTGTATCAAAATATGCTTTTTATATTTCTAACATATCTTAAATAGTCTTACATCTTAAATTATATTTTTTTATCAATCTATCTATTTATATACACATACATACACTGACAGAAAAAAAATCCCAACACCAAGAAAAAAATTACTGTAAAGCACTGAAATTTCGGCAATACATTTACTTAAGTAACATATTTAATTGATTAAATTTTCAAAATCACAGGTTAGTTTGACCATGGCAAAGCACTCGAGGGTTATCTGCCTAAGGAGTAGGTATGCCATATACAGTGAAATGTCTTTAATCCAGATTCGTCGGGACTTCGGCGATTCCGGATTATAGATCATCAGTTTAAATCTGGTAAGATGGCATGCAGAAATTATAAAATTAAAAATATGAAACCGCAATTTATGAAATAAAGAGCAATTATGATCTAAAGGGTATCAAAATTTACAAAAAAAAAGTTTAATATGTATTTGTTTACTTTATTAAACATTTCTTTCAATGCGCACATGCATAAAGCATACATTACACATAGTCGACATTAGAAAATTGCAACCAGAAAACTATTAAATGTGTATTCGTGATATTTATAATGACGAGGAATTTCATTTAAATCATATCAAAGACGGAGTACATCGAGATGAAATACTACATTTAGTAAGGAATTATAAGCTGAATAAAATAAAAACATCTGCCCTGAAGATAAGGATAGTGCTGACAGATCAACTTCCAGTTCATTGCGCACCGCGTCGTCCCCCCCCCCTCAGAGCCACGTGAAATTGATAAACAGATTTCGGAATGGTTAGAGAAACAAAGGATATGCCTTTATCCATTTTTTGCAGCAATTCCACTTTTTGTTTGATGGACATCAAAACACGCCTTCGCTTTGTAGATCCTTCGGCAGCTCCAGAATTGGAAATTCTTTTTGACATAATCGAAAGTTCAAGCTTACTTTTATAAAATTGCTCTAACAGGCTGCAAAAAATAATAAGCTGGATCCAATTCGAAGATTAAGGAACAATGCAATCTGCAACATTAACTGAATTAGATAATTTTAGCTTAGCTTATACCGTCCGTTATACATTAAACGCGCATGCGTAAATGTATTATGCGCATGCGTAAATGCATATGTGCATGCGCAGAAAGTTTGTAGCTTTGAGGTCCGGATTATAGATCATTTCGGATTATGGACATCCGGATTAAAGACTTTTGACTGTATATGTGTGTGTGTGTGTATTTATATTTTTTATCTTTCTAATACATGCAAATTTTCTTACATCTTAAATTATATTTTTTTAAATATCTATCTATTTATACATATACACTCACACTGACAGAAAAAAAAATCCCAAAACCAAGAAAAAATTACTGTGGAGTACTGAAAGTTCGGCAATACATTTATCTAGGTAACATTATTTAATTGATTAAATTTTAAAGATAACAGGTTAATGCACAAGCATGAGAAGAGTAATTTCAAATGTGAAATGTTGGTACATTTAAACTGGTGTAGCCACCAGAATTTTTAATGCAAGCATACAAATGTTCATGCATTGTGTTGTACAGGGGCTGGATGTCAGTTTCTGGGATGGAGATCCATGCCTGTGTATTTATATTTTTTATCTTTCTAATACATGCAAATTTTCTTACATCTTAAATTATATTTTTTTAAATATCTATCTATTTATACATATACACTCACACTGACAGAAAAAAAAATCCCAACACCAAGAAAAAATTACTGTGGAGTACTGAAATTTCGGCAATACATTTATCTAGGTAACATTATTTAATTGATTAAATTTTAAAGATAACAGGTTAATGCACAAGCATGAGAAGAGTAATTTCAAATGTGAAATGTTGGTACATTTAAACTGGTGTAGCCACCAGAATTTTTAATGCAAGCATACAAATGTTCATGCATTGTGTTGTACAGGGGCTGGATGTCAGTTTCTGGGATGGAGATCCATGCCTGCTGCACTTGGTCAGTCACTACATGGACGGCTAATGTTGGTTGTGGATGACACTGGAGTTGTCGTCCAATAATATCCCATACACACTCCACTGGAGAAAGATCTAGTGGTCTATCAGGTCAAGGCAACATGTTGACACTACTGACCATGCAGGGTTACAACAGTGGTACGAGGGCGAGCATTATCCTGCTGCAAAACACCTCTTTGTATGTTGTTCATGAAAGGCAGCAGAACAGGTTGACGTAAAAATTTGCAGTCAGAATACATGGGATAACTATGAGAGTGCTGCTGTTGTCATATAAAATTGCTCTCCAGGCCACAACTCCAAGTGTAGGTCCAGTGTGTCTAGGTCGCAGACAGGTTGGTTCCAGGCGCTAAACTGAACTCCTTTTAATCAATGCACAGCCATCACTGGCATCAGAAAACACAACAGATCTCCACTTAATCCTCTAAAGAACACAAGCTTGACACCACTGATGTCGCAAACAGCAGTGGTTTGGAGTCAATGACATGCACACTACAGGGCATCTAGCTCGAAGCTGTCTTTCAAGTAACCAATTAGTAACAGTTCGTTGTATCCAGCAGCTCGAATTTCGGCTGCTCGTAGTATGATGTGCTACAGCCATATGTCAAACACGGCAGTCTTCAATCTCAGTAGGGCCGTGCCAGCTGACTGGAACCCGGCCTTCTTGAGCCTAGTACCTTCCCTTGACAAACAATCATGCACAGTGAATACATTCCTCCCAAGATTTCTATAATATCAAAGAAAGAAAATCTACCTTCTTGTAGCTCTATTACACAACCTCATTGAAACTCACTGAGATGTTGTACTTCTTCATCTTATTAAAGGCATTCTTGACCAACATCAACTCACTACTTCAAATATCAATGATATTGTTGCGTGCGTACAGGTTCGTTACAAAATGAATGCACAAGTCCAATAAAAAATTAACAAAAAATTTATTATTATCACGAAATGCTTAAATTCTCTCAGATATTCTTTCAGTTTTACAATATCTCACAGTAGTTATCTTCTAACTACTCAAACGTTCAAAAGAACTTAATTCAAAACAGCTAAAGAAAGCTAATCCGCGAATTCGCTACAGTCAACAAGAGCAGTTTTCTAAACAACAACAAACTAAGTAACTACTACGAACTGAGAGGTTTTCCTCCTTTTATAAGATTTTAAAATCGTGCGTGAGAATTTTCTAGTACTTTCTCGAAATCAAAAAGAGATATTTATTAAATGTTACATGCACACGCTCTTGTATTTTCAATTTTCCGGCTTAGCTTTCTTTTAATAGTCGTCACGCGCTGCACTGCGCGGGAAATAAAACCATTTAATTTACCATTCAACTAACATAAGCTATTTAAATACCAAATCCGTAACACTGCCCCCTTCCCAAGGACTGCACGCCCCTGGCAGTACAAACCCTGGACAGGAAGCCAACCTTACAACTGTGGCATAAATGCAATAATAAGCATTACATTACAATAATAAACAACATGAACAATAAATGCAATAAATAAAACAAATCAAATGCTGTCAAATACAAATCAAATACTAAATACACATTTAGAAACAAAAAGGACCATGGTCTTGCACTATTTACAATTATTTACATTACATACTATGGCCATAGTAATGAGCTAACCTGTCGTAATGAACGACTTTAGGTTTAGAGCTCGATGACTTACGGATCCGAACCACGACGTCATTCGTTTTGTTTAGGACTGCGTAAGGACCATCCCAAGGTGACTGTAATTTCGGACAGAGTCCTTTCGGACAAGTCGGATTCCACAACCAAACCTTGTCTCCTTTGTTGAATCTATGTCCAGTAGCTCTCGTGTTGCATCTGGTCTTCACTTTATCCGTCGCCAAGTTCACTCGCTTGCGTGCGGAACGGTGCATCTCTTCAAACTGGGCCTTACTTTTCCGTCGATCTTGTCACCGGACACGGTCTGGAGGGTAACGCAGGGCGGTGTCCAGATAAGTTTGCTTCCCAGTTGTTGAGCCAAATCTTTTTGGATGACGGTAACGTTGGCTCCTGTATCTATCGCCATATTGCAGGGAACTCCATTAATATTCCCATTGATGGACAGTCCGTTACTGTTGCCACACACTGTAGAAATCTCAAGCGCTTTAAAACAGGGTTTTTCATTATCTGGCAACATAAGTTCCTCGATATGGCTATTAATTTTTTTCTGCATCGTTGCTGGGAAATAGTCTTAATTTCCGTGCTCTGGGGTGTTCTGCAGTTCCTTCGCACGTGGCCTTCTGCTCCGCAGTTCCAGCAGTTTGGTTTCTTGTCACTCCTTTTGCGTCCCATGGCATTTAATTGTCTGTTTAAATCATATGCCTTATTTTCCGTGCTCTGGGGTTTTTTGCAGTTCCTTCGTAGGTGGCCTCAACACCTCAGTTCCAGCACTTTAGGGTCGGTTTCTTTTCACCAACATTTCTTCTCAAGGCATTCACTGGTCTTGTCAACTCATCCGCTTTATTATCCGTGCCCTGGGGTGTTCTGCAATGCCGTCATAGGTGACTTTTAGAACCACATCTCCAACACCTTCGAGCGACTTTGTTCTCACTGCTACTCTGTATCAAAGCGTCGACTTGTCTGGATAAATCATCTAAATGAGCCATCAGTTGATCCACTGGCTCGTGGACTCACATAGCTCTGACTGGGTAGTGGTCTCTATGAGTTGCTTGCTGGGCTGCCTCGAATTTCATGGCGTACAACAGAGCCCTTTTTATATCCTTCACATCCGCAATTCATATAGCTTTCTGTATTTCAGGATCCTGGATGCTGTCGATGAAGTATTCCAGAGGCAGGATTTCCCTTGTTTCTGTCGGGCACTCCGAAAAGGCGAGGTGGGACAGCTTTTCAACATCTGTGGCGAGCTCCTGAAGTGTTCCCGTGGTTTTCTGTTGGTGGGATTTTAATTGAAGCCTACTGTAGTCTTTTAAACAGTTTTCCCCAAAGCTCAGCTCCAAGACGCAGGACAGAGCTTCAAAATGTAACCTTTTGTTTTCGGGAAGAGTCTAATGGATATCCGCTGCGTCGGCTCTTAAAGAAGTGGCGAGATGACAGGCCTTAGCTTGGGAATCCCATCCATTTGCATCTGCCATGATCGAAAATTGTGTCTTATACACCTGCCAGGAGGTCTTCCATCATATGTCGATAGCTTCAGAGAGGGACGAGCAGACATGGGTAGAAATTTTAAACCATCCGAAGTGCTCCCTGCCATCGCTACGAATTTCTTTAAAGTGTCAACTTCTTTGGCGACGACAGCAGAAATTCTGTCTTTGATTTGTTGTTCAATATGTTCTTGGACGGCAGAAACTCTTTCTTCAATTTTGTTGGAAGGCCGAAACTCTTCCTTCGACTCGTTGCTCCACAGCCGACACTCTATCTTCTATTTCATCTTTGTCCGCCCGACCACGACTTCTAGCCACGGTCAGCGAACATGTTTCATTCATCCACGCCTTCACAAGTCCACATATGTGTTTGTTCGACACGACGGAGTTAGAAAACCACTTCAAACTCCTTATGATGGACCATTTAATGTGCTAGAAAGACGAGATAAAACGTTTGATCTCGAAATAAAAGGGACTAAGCAAACGATCTCCATAGATAGACTGACACCCGCTTTTGTAACCATGGACTCTTTTCAAGTTGCTTCCAAGAGTGTGAAAAAAACTTTGGACATTTGTATCACCCGTTCTGGACGATTAATCCGACCCCCGCATCGGTATGTCACATTTCGTTGACACTGCGGAGGGAGTATGCAGCGGCAGCGCCAAACAGGCGATACAGACTTAAAAACTGTACAGAAAAGCGCCAATTGGCGAAACAGTAAACCCGTTTGGCAAACCTACAGGCTGACGGGGAGAGAAGAATTTTCCCCGGCAGTCAAGGGGAACTACTTCAACAAATATGTGTGTCTCTGTTTCGCCGAGATATGTGAACTTGTGTACTCGCATCTGTACTGTGCTCTGAATTTCTTAAGCCGTTATAATGTACCCGGCAACTGTTACTTTTCCTTATTAAATTTGATTATTAATTGTAACATGTCTATCTTATGAAGATTTCGGCTTTCCTAGTTAATGTTAGGGATATTTTCGTATGCACGTGTTACTCACACGTACATCAAAACCAACTCCCGTTCAATGAACAATAATTGATAAAAATACGTAAATACGAAAGTGTTTCGTCTTTACTCGAGTTATAAGTTAAAGCCAAACCGGCTCGTTCAGCTCTGTATTTGTGTTCTTATCTATTAGTAAATTTTGCATTTTAGCCTTTTAAAGGGGTATAATTATGTTGTTCTTATGTTGCGGTTACGTATTTTACAACTTTATTGCATGGGATAGCTATCGATTTATGAGCAATGTAAAAGTGATGGTAGGCGCAACGAGGCCACCATTTATTTGCATTTGAAAGAGCTAGTAGAGTTAGTGATTTAAGTCATTTGGTGCGCTAACTTCCATGTCCGTTTGCATAGGGAGACTAAGCATTAACTTTCAATACTGTATACCAAAATTTTGGTCAGTTTGCCTGTTGGCTGATTTGCTTGTTTGGATGCAGAAACTCTAATTTTAATTGTAAAAATTGTTTTTAACTGTAATAAACATTTTATATTTTTATATATTTTACAGTTATTAATGCAGGTGTTTTAATAGTCCTTACAAAGAAGTCATGTGGTGGCCACATCATATATTTTATCGGGTGCATGTACCTAATTTAAATATACGTTCATGTTATGTAAGTGGTGAGCGAAAGTGTTTATGATTTTATGTATAAATAAAAATCGAAAGATTTGAGTAGGAGGAAAAGCGATGTGAGACCTTTAGATCGAATATAATATTCTGAAACCAATGCACTGATTTTAGAGAAAAGACAAAAGAATAGTTTAATTAAACTCCCACTTTCCTTAACTCTGTGATTGTGACCCAATAAGTAGTGAAGATAAAAGATTTCCATTCTAAGTGTCATGAATTTTTTCAGGCATGTGTATAAGTTTTAGAAGGATGTTCAGCCAACAGCATTAAGCCAAAGAATCTCTAAGGAGAAGAATGAAAGCTTCCATAGACGCAATGTAAACCTGTTTCGCCTCTGCGCCGCTGTACCGAAGAGCCACGGCTATGCAGTGAAACACCAGCGCAGGGTGAAATTTAAACAGCGCACTTCGAGGAGATAGTAAATTTTTTACTTTGAAATAACTCAAAATGTTTTATTTTCATACATTTCTGGAGTTTTCTGAGCAAAAGGATGTTAGTTGGAATTTTGGGGCGAATTATAGAAATCCTGTCCAATTTTTACTTTCAATTTAAACAGCGAGCCGTACAAAGACAAAATTTAAATGAAATAAATTTCTTAATTCTTTTCTTCTGTAAACTTAAAAAGGGGGGAAAACACATGCCATACAAAACGTAATAAATTTTTATGGATCCATAGTTAAAATTTTACAGTGAAATTTTAAAAGCAAAATTTGCAATAACTAACTGAAACAGAAAAACATATTTAAAGACAATTAAAGGCACCCCTAAATAAATTGAAAACACTGAAATACATTATAATTATCCGACAACAACTTTAAAAACAAATTACCATGAAAACGTTTAGACAATTATTTGGAATGACCATTGTGAAAACCAAGAGCAAAGTTTTCACCCAATAGCCAAAACCATTTCACTTACAGCATTACATTTAAAAAGTCTTTAAAAGAATTTCACATAGCTAAAACCAAGTACCTCTGACTACAACAACAAAGAACGTTTTCGAACAACGTGGTAAAAGATTGCTAACATGGCCGACGGCATGCCGCATTCTTTGATGCTGCTTTGTTGCCTCCTGATGTTATTTCGCACATGCGCAGTGAGGTACGGAGGGTGGATAGCTTTGGAATGGTTTGCCCCTTTAAAGTAAGCTTCAAGGATATACATAATGTGTCTCTTCGGTCTGACGGAGCCACATTTACCCCGGTCAACCTTTACTTCTTCTAGTTAGAGATTCTTTGATTAAGCAGACGCATAATTTAGCTCTATTGGTTCACCGAAGATGAAATACAAGTCACTTTCTCGTTTCCGCTCTCTAGTCATAATCTGTTGGATGAGAAAGTGACCATTCCACGAGCTACCTTAATTCCATTCCCTGAATCCCTTAGTAAGGTAAGCGCTCTGAAAACCCTACGTTGTCTCAACTTATTATATCTTGTTATTGAGGAATGTAGAGAACTGAAACGATATGTTCTATTCACTCGGTTTTCAATGTTCACAATGTCTGTTATGATAGTCGTATGAAATGTCGTCGCCTGATATGATGTCAGAATGACGTCTGATAGTATGGTTTCTTATGGAAGCATATTGTTGAGCTTAAAACTCTGTTCGAGGTATACTGGCTTTTGTGTACATGTACCTATGTACCAAATTCGTAGCCCTGAGTCTATTAGCTAACACGCAGCATGAACGAAAGAAACACACACAGAAACTTCCTTTATATTATGAGTAGAGTTATATATCAGAACATCTTTCATTGCTACATATTCAAAGAATCCTTTTAATAACATTTGTAACAATCAAGTTACTAATAATTGTTTTAGGCTTTTGTTGAATTACAACAAAGTTAATGAATACTTTTTTAACAATGCTAATAAACCATAATCATTAGAGATATCAAATCTAGTGGTGCTAAAATTTTACGTGTGGATCACATTTGCTTAAATTTGTTATTTTTACTGCTGAAAACGAATTCGGGCCATTTTTAGAAATGGGCTTCTTTTTGTTGACAGTATTATGTTACGTTTTTATACCAACACCGTTTATCGACAGCCTATTGGGCATACTTATTTGTTTTGCGATTGCCTTCATTTTGTTTCCTCGAAGAGAAGAGAAACCTCGAAAAAGTAACGATGAAAATACCATTAACCTTAATGAACACAACTATAGTGCCGGAACGAAGGTACATAATTTAGATTTCTTTGATTCGTGTGCTGATATTCATGAACATAATGACGATTCCTTTGATGTGGATATAGACAATGACACCCATCTTCTCCAAATTCCTAACGAAGCTTTTGATAATAATCTTCTAAATTTGCATATCGATAGTGACACTGACCACATCGAACGTTTTGCCAAAGATTTCAATAATAATCCCACTGAAGTTTACCATATAAGTGATGGAAATCAATTGAATTACTTCCATGAAGAAGCAGAAAGGAATTTTGATTACCCAAAACCTGATAACTCAGGTAATCAAACAGGCATGAATAGCAGAATAACCATCTTCAACCAGGAAAACCCCACTTTGAATGCCTCTATTAAATCATTGGATGCTGAATGCATTGTATCGCATACCGATCTTGGAGCACAAGGGGACATCAATTTCGGCAATCTCATCAACACAAATAATGAACCAGAAATAAATAGCAAAATGGATCAAGTAGACAGATTAGAAGTGAAACCAATTCAAGAATTTCAAGAACGCCTTATTGATATCGTCGTTGATACCGTCGCTGTTATCTACGTTGATGACGAGAATACTCAACATCCTTCATCACAGCGCAGCAAGCGTTTCACAATTTCAAAATTAAGAAAAGCTTTACTGAAATATTTTCGCTTTAAAAAAATCAAAAATAAACATAACAGTTTAAAGCATCATATCAAAATCTAAGTTTACATAATTTCAATTTATGTTCGTGATACATTTGTTCGAAATAACACCAATCTAATTGACTGACTAAAAATTGTACATTGACTGACGAGAGACTGACTAACTGACGATCACACTAATTGACCAGTGACTGAAGTGACTGAATAAATATAGGACATTGACTAAATAAGAGACGATCTCATTGATTGTATAAATTTGGACATTGACTGACCAGGGACTGGTCATGTGATGATCTCCTTGACTGACTGAAAAACTGAGCTCATAAGCAGAACCTATATTTATTTAATAAAAAAGATACTAATTGGGGAGCCAAGGAAGTGGCTTAATTATGACTAAACTGTGCATTTTGCCAAAATTAAGGCTTTTAATTAAAGCTTAAGAATTATTTTTATTATATTTTTGCAATTACTGCATTTTTTACTATGTTTATATCATATTCTTTTTAAATGCTATTTTATTTTTACTTATTTGTTTATTAATATTTACTTTTATGTTTTTTGTGTTTTCTTATTGTTACTTTTTAAATTTTATATTTCTTTCTCCTTAATATTTTATTTTGCTTAGCATTAATTTTATTATTATTATTATTACTATTATTATCTTAATTTTGTATTTGATTTACTTATTTCTAAATTTTTGATTATATTTTTTATTACAATTTCATTTATTATTACCATTTCAAAAAAATTTCGAACTAGTTATAAAGTTTAGACTTTTATTAAAAATTAAATGTAAAATTAACACTTTTGGCTCTCCAATAAAATTTTAATCATTCGTCTTGTCATCTCATTTGTATTAAAGACTTTTGTTTATTATTATTCATTTATGATTTATTATAATATTCAAAGCTTTATTCTTGAAAAACTGCATGAATCATAAAATATTGGCATTTGAGGCAAAACTTTGAGACTTAAGACTCCGCCCTAAGGGTTTCCATTTCCTCGTAATCCATAAGTATATCCAGATCCCAGAGAATGATTTTAAATAAAGAACAATTTAGTTAACAAATTCTTGTAATTTGAATTCGAATTTCATGTAACTCAGAAAATTTTCTTTAGGTAAGCGACCTCTTTAAAAGGAGATTTATTGTTATATGTTTACAATTTGTATATTTTCCCTTTCGCATTTTTATTTTTCGAGTTTGTTCAATTATAAATTCTTATTTCAATTTGGATAATTTTTAATATTGTTTTAAAACTCTTATACAAGTTTGCGAAAGAAGCGCTTTTCCGGTATGAAAAATGCTAGCTAAATTTCGTTAATCGGCCCTGTAGAATGGAAGATACAAAACTGTCACCTTCTAATTCCTTGTACAAATTAAAGTAAGAACTGTAATTGCAAAAACTTTAGTGTACCAGGTTTCAAGAAAACTCTGTGGTTGTGACTCAATTTAACCCACTATAAATCAATTGAAATGATTTTTTTGGCATAGTTTTTGGACAGAGTATATAAGGAGCTCTTTTTTCCAATAACGGATTGTAAAATGAATTCAATAAAGAGATTTTTCGGTATTTGCAAGTATTTTCGTTTCAAGAGATATGTATTTCGATTAACTCGAGAATGAGTAGACGTAGAATATTTTAGTATATGGGAGTGCTATAACATATAGTCGTACTCCTCGCTTTTTCGTGGCAATCGGTCACTTTAACTTGTATAAATATATATATATATATATATATATACACATAATTTATTTCCTAAACAATATTGATTAATTGATTATATTATCTCCTAAGTTTAATTAAAGTAGAATTATTTTAAAAGTGTGAATCCATACTGGTAAATTATATTTTGAAAGATGTTTTGAAGTAATTTGAAAGTAAAATGTTAATAATGTTTTAATGGGGACTGGAGTTAAACCATCATGAAGAATAAAATTTCAATTGTAAAAGGAAAAATTAAAACATGTAATCATTGTCATTGATCGGAAATTAGTTGACTTTTCAAGGGGAACAAACCAACTCCCGTTCAATGAACAATAATTGATAAAAATACGTAAATACGAAAGTGTTTCTTCTTTACTCGAGTTATAAGTTAAAGCCAAACCGGCAATTCTAGTCAGGCCAAATATTTCCGCGAATAGAAGGAATTATGAACCAATGCTGATACTCAAAGGACTTATTCTTATGAAGCATTTTAGTCAATTCAATTTGGAGTAAAAATCAATTACTGTAGAGAAATTCTATTTAATTCCAGTAAACGTCCCCGACACTTTCATGTTTATGCATTTGAGTACTATATTATTTGTAGAAATTAAACACTGGAAATTATCATTATGAAATCGAATTCAAAGTAATGTTGAAATAAACGTAGAAGATTACAAATTAAGATAAATAATGCAAACTTTGTAAAAACAAATCAAAGACAATATAAAAATAATATAAAAATAATATAGAAAATAATATAAATAAGATCAGTGAATGTACATGAAGATATACGGCCACAAATGGTATTAAGTAACTTACATTCTTTCTAGTGGGGTAGTTTGCAATGTGTTCTCTTCGTGTCTGACTCAGAAGTGTAGGGTGTCCGAAAATTCTTAGCGGCAGTAGGGGCTTTGAATAATATCAGTCGGTAAGACTTGGGTGAAGTAATTTATGGTAGTGGGTGGGACTTGGAATTCTTGAGGGATGTATTTTGTCGAGTTCTTATCTGAGAGAGACTGTCTGTTAAGATTTTTTTGAAATTACTAGTGAATGGAAATTAATTAATTTCTGGCTAATTGTCGTGTCACAATGATTAAGAATTTAAGAAAGGAAAAAGGAATTTTCACTGTCCAAGAGCTGATAGACAGACTAAAGGCATGAAATAGGCCCATTTTTTTAGTAACAGTATAGTAACAGTATATGTCTGAAGACAATTAGCTTTTGACAATATATGCAATTGAGTAATTACACTATATACAAATCTTCCAACTGACAGTCATCCAAGTTATACCGCCTTCTCAGGTTTAGGGACAAATTATCATATCCCTATCAGTTAACTGATTTAGAGTGAGTATTTAACGCCTCCTCTTTTAAGGCAATGGTTGATAAATTGAATGGGAATTAGATTATTTTTGAGAATTTTGATAAGGATCAAAATTTCGCGTTGTAAATCTATTGTATCTGTGCATATAGTTTAATTCGTTGTATTTGATTAATTATAGTATTGTTAATTACTTTTTTGGATATGTTAGAGTTCCAATTTATTAATTTGTTAGTATTGAAATTGAAGTTTCCTGTTTTGTCAAAAAGTAAATATTTTTGTAGTTAATGATTTAAAGATCTAGAAAGTCTATGCTATTTTGTGAATTATTAGTTTTATTAAGTGTAAGACAATTCGGATAAATCTCGGAGTGTTCAATTTTACCAAAATTATTAATTGTAATAAGGTCATCAATATATCTGTAGGTGTGTTTGTAGTAATTTAACTCTTGTGGTTGTAGATTTTTTTGGAAGTTAAATTCTTTGACAAATAAAAAGATATTACAGATCGAGGTGCTGGAATGTAAGCCCATTGGCAATCCTCTGACTTGTTTAAAAAGTTGATTTTGAAACTTGATGTAGTTATGAAAAAGTGTGCATTTTAGGTAGGTTTTCCATTTGTCAAGAGTCATGATATTGAGTATATTAGGGAAAAGTTTAGGTAGATCAAGTAGACTGGTACAGATTTCTTCTAGAGGAAGTGAGGTATATAAGTTTTCAAAATCATAGCAGTTAATGTTTTGGATGTTAATGGTTTGAATGGTATTAATGACATGAGTGTTATTATGAATGATCCAGCAATAGTTATGATTAGTGTTACAATCAGTGAAAATAAATTTACAGATTTTATTAAGTTGAATTGAAAAATAATATTCTACATTTTTCTTTTAATTATTAGTTCCATTAGCTATAAATCTAAATTTTAATGGTGTTTTATGGAATTTGGGAATCGCATAAAGATTAGTAAATCTGTTGTAGTTTGCATTGAAAGTAATATTGAGTTTCTTATGAAAGGTTTTAATCCTGTTTATTATAGATGTTTCTGTAAGGTTGGCTAATTGATAAGTAGTTGCGTTGAGAAGTTCTTTATGAATAATTTCAGCGTAGAATTGTTTTCATATAATGCTAAAGTTATTGTTGATTTATCTATTTTTGTAATAGTAAAAAGCTGTTTTAATTGATTAATATCTGATGTAAGTTGCGACCAATTCAGTGTACTTTTAAATTTGAGGTGACTGATTTCGGTGGATATGCGTTGAAAAATTTTAGCTTTCCATTTTAAGAAGGTATCTATGGGTAAATTCAGTTGATAGCTTGCTTTAACTATAAATTCGTTGATGTTGTTTTCGAGAGTCTTGTAACAGTAATTTGTAGTCATGTTTCTGACTGGTCTAAATTTTGTACCATAAATCATTAGTGTTTTTAGTTGATGGTTTTGTATGATATTCAAGTTGCCAGTAATTATGTGCTGGTGTTGAGAATCTACGTAATTGCTGTAAATTGGTGTCTTACAATGTCATTCTGCAGTTTCATCTATTTCATGGTGGTTAGTGAGCAAGTTGCTTAAGGTCCTTTGATATTTAAATGCAATCATTGGTATTGTGTTAACTGCGGGGAAGTAATCTTTACAATCTCTGATGATTCTTGAGAAATGAATATTGTCAAACTGCGGATGTAGAAAATTGACTTTAAAATAAATTTTGCGTTGAGTGAGACTATTAGAGAGTCTGAAAAGACTAAAATCAAGAATCATGTCTTTGATGATTTGTATGTCGTCGTAGCTTTCTTGAATGATTTTTTTAGTTTGATAAGGAATTTATTAGTACAGGAGTGTAACCAGTTGAGAAGTTTCTTGGGAAAGTAGTGTGAGTCAAAAAAACATTTCAATTGTTTTTTCAATGCAAGTGTATCCAAAGTGGATAAAAATCTTGCATTATTTTTTATTTTGCTTCCTCTTTTTCCTCTCTGCGTTTTGTTGCTGTAGATCTTAAATTGGATGAAAATAGACTTCTTAGAAGTATCTCTATGACTATGTATATAAGTGTTAAGTCAATATGGATAAAGTGAACGTTGTTTTAGTATATAGAGAGATTCCTGAAAAATTCGTGTTTTGTGATTGGGTATTATATGTAGTATCTGAAGTTGAATAGAGTTGAAGTCATGGTGTTTAAAGTTTTCTAATTCTGCTGTATTCAGTTGTGATGGCGTACTTATTTTAATGCTTTTTTTTTTTTTTTTTTTTTTTGTGCGTTGAATTTTTTGATTTGAGCTCTATGGTTATTGATCCGAAAGTTAAGATTGTTTTTAGTCTGTCCTATATATTTAATATGTAAAGTACCGCATGTAATCATGTAAATACAGTTAAATGTTTTTCATAGAAATTGTTTTTTTGGGTTTACCTGTAGCAGGCATGGCGTTAAATTTTCAAGTTTGTCATCTAGTGGAATGACATTTAATGATTTTAATATGAGTTAAACTAGCAAGATATAAAAGTAAGCAGGCTGCTAACCTTCAATACAGTAAATTTTTTGTATAAGAAGTTTAAAACGTAAAAAAGAATGGAGATAATATATAAAGTGGGTACATTAGGTAAGAGATAAATAGCGCTAATAGCTGCTATTTAGCATATCAAATGTTGTATGATCTTAAATCCATTTAGTGTGAATACAAGTTATTACTACTTGCGCAATTGTTGCAAAGTTAGTTAATAATAATTTATTTCCTAAACAGTATTGATTAATTGATTATATTATCTCCTAAGTTTAATTAAAGTAGAATTATTTTAAAAGTGTGAATCCATACTGGTAAGTTATATTTTGAAAGATGTTTTGAAGTAAGTTGAAAGTAAAATGTTAATAATTTTTTAACGGGGGCTGGAGTTAAATCATCATGAAGAATAAAATTTCAATTGTAAAAGGAAAAATTAAAACATGTAATCATAAAAACTGTACAGAAAAGCACCAATTGGCGAAACAGTAAACCCGTTTGGCAAACCTACAGGCTGACGGGGAGAGAAGAATTTTCCGCGGCAGTCAAGGGGAACTACTTCAACAAATGTGTGCGTCTCTGTTTCGCCGAGATATGTGAACTTGTGTACTCGCATCTGTACTGTGCTCTGAATTTCTTAAGCCGTTATAATGTACCCGGCAACTGTTACTTTTCCTTATTAAATTTGATTATTAATTGTAACATGTCTATCTTAACTAAGATTTCGGCTTTCCTAGTTAATGTTAGGGATATTTTCGTATGCACGTGTTACTCACACGTACATCATTGGTGACCCTGTCCCTCGCTCCTTCTGTTTCGATCCCTAATGACTATCTGTCTCAATCTTTGTTAAAAAACTAAAAATATGCCTTATTTTGATGCCAATGCTCTTCCTTATGACTGATAAAGGCTCCACCCTATTCATTTCCTCCTCATTTTATCGTACGGATTACACGTGGTTTATCACACTTAAGGAGGATTTACAGGTATGTGGTCAAATTTTTTTAATTATCTGTGATTGGTCTTAATTATGTTTTTGTGATATGTTTTGCTCTAAAATTATAGTTTTAATTTAATTATTGATTGTTTAAAATTGATCTTTGAGTAATATTTGTGCTCACACTTTTATTAAGATATTGAATGTCTTCGTTATTTTATTCTAAATTGATACTGTTTTGATAAGGTATAGTGCAAAACATTAAGTTTACGATTTACGATATATTTATAATTGGCAACCATGCCAGGATCGGAAGGCCAAACCAACGAGGAATCGAATATGGCGGTTCAGGAGCCACAAATCTCACACGTGGCAGTTAAAATTCCCCCTTTATGGAAAAATAATGTTAAACTTTGGTTTATTCAAGTTGAAAGTAACTTTGCTTTAGCGAAGATTAGTAGCGATAGTACAAAATACAACCACGTGGTTTCTTCGATAGACCCTGAAACTCTTTCCGCAGTATCAGATATTTTATTTAATCCCCCAGCGACGGCTAAATATGATGCCCTTAAAGCTAGGTTAATAGGAGAATTCTCAGATTCGGAAAGCGAGCAAATACGCAGACTTATTTCTGAATTGCATTTAGGGGACGACAAACCATCTCACTTATTGAGAAAAATGAGAGAATTAGGTGGAAACTGTATAACTGACGAATTTTTAAAATCATTATGGCTGCAAAGGTTACCTTCCGAGGTGCATGCCATTTTATCAATAAGTTTGGAATCCTTAGACAATTTAGCAAAAATGGCTGATAAGATAGCTGAAGTGCGCACGCCAACGAACAACAGCGTGTTCGCGGTCCAGGCAGCTTCGGCCAGTTCCCCCAGAAACCCTAACGATTCTGGTGCCCCCCTCGAGGAGCTTAAGGCCTTAAGGAGTGAAATCTCTGCCCTAAGTAAACAAGTCGAGCGACTCTCCCGCGGAAACACGAGGAATAATTTCCCCCGGGATCAACATAACAAAGCACGTAGTTTTTCGCGTGGGCATTCCCGAGAGCGTGTGAACAATTATTGTTATTTTCATTCGCGATTCGGTAGTAATGCACGAAAATGTCGAGCACCTTGTTCCTTTTCTCAGAACACTACGGCCCAGGAAAACTAGTAGTAGCGGCTATCGATCGAAATTCATCGGCAGTCGCGCATTCATGTCGTTTACATGTTTACGATAACAGATTAAATTTAAACTTTTTGATTGATTCGGGCTCGGATGTTTCATATGTGACACCGACTTCTAAGTTTAGGAAAATGCATCCTGATTCGCTTCAATTATTTGCCGCGAATAATTCCAGAATTTCTACGTATGGAACAAAATTGTTAACTGTGAGTTTAGGACTTAGACGAAACTTTTCTTGGAAGTTTTTAATCACCGATGTACCAGTGCCTATAATAGGAGCCGACTTTTTAAGGCATTTTGATCTTTTAATCGATTTAAAACGAGGTAGGCTTATCGATAATACTACGAAATTAACTCGTATCGGTTCTCTTTCCGATTCTAAAAATTATTTTTCGGTAAAGTTAATATCTGGTGATTCACCATATCACAGAATCTTGAAAGACTTTCCTAAAGTACTGAAGTTAAAATCCGATTCGTGTAGAGTAAAACATAGTACGGTTCATTACATCGAAACATACGGTCCTCCTGTGCACAGTAAACCGCGTAGGTTAAGCCCTAAGTTATACGAAGCAGTAAAAAAAGAATTTCAATTTATGATAGATCAAGGTATTTGTAGACCATCAAAATCAGCATGGTCATCACCTCTTCATGTAGTTTCTAAAAGTTCGGGCGACATACGGCCAGTAGGAGACTACCGAAAACTAAACGCGTGCACCGAACCCGACAGATACCCTATCCCGCATTTACAAGACTTTAATAATACGCTTAGCGGAAAGACAATTTTTTCAAAAATTGATATCGTTCGGGCATATCATCATATACCAGTCCATCCAGATCATATACCGAAAACTGCAGTTTGCACCCCATTTGGTCTTTCGAATTTCCGTTTTTAAATTTCGGACTGTGCGGAGCAGCTCAAACCTTTCAAAGGTTTATGAACGAAATTCTTGGAGATCTAAAATTCGCCTACGTCTACTTAGATGATATTTTGATATTTAGTCATACGGAAGATGAGCATAAATCTCACCTACGTACTGTTTTTGAAAGATTAACTTCATATGGATTGACAATTAACGCTTCGAAATGTGTTTTCGGCGTTCCGGAAATATCTTTTTAGGCCATATAATCAATAAAGATGGTACCAAGCCTCTGACGAACAAAGTGGAACCGATACTTAACTACCCACTTCCTAAAACGGTAAAAGATTTGCAGAGATTTTTAGGATTTTTAAATTTTTACCGTCGATTTTTACCCAACGTAGCCCAGAATCAAATACATTTAACTTCGTATTTAAAAGGGCCTAAGAAAAATGATAAGACAATCCTGAATTTGTCTGAGGAAGCGCGGAGTGAATTTCAAAAGTGCAAACAGCTAATCGGTAATGCTGTTCTTTTGGCACACCCGAAGAAAGATGCCCAGTTGGTTTCACAGGTTGATGCGTCAGACTTCGCGATCGGTGGAACGCTATCACAAATAGTTGATAGAAATTTACAGCCTCTCGCATTTTTCTCACGAAAGCTTTCGCAGGCGGAAAGGAACTATAGTGCGTATGATCGAGAGCTATTGGCAGCTTATGCTGCTATTAGGCATTTTAAGCATATGTTGGAAGCACGGAACTTTTCTTTAATCACCGATCACAAACCGCTCACGTATGCATTCCGACAGCGTTTGGATAAGTGTTCACCTCGTCCGGCTAGGCAGTTAGACTTTATCTCACAATTCACCACTGAAATTCGCCATATAAAAGGTTCGGAGAATATCGCTGCCGACGTACTTTCGCGTATAGAAGCAATAAGCATGCCTAACCCTATCGACTATGAGGAAATCGCTAAAATGCAAGAAATCGACACAGAATTACAAACATTGCTTAAAGAGTCAAAAGTTCTACATCTCAAAAAAGTTACCTTACCGAATTGTAGCTTTTCGATATATTGCGATGTGTCAACAGGTAACGCCCGTCCTTACATTCCTCCGGCATTCCGTGAGAAAGTTTTTGCCACCTTGCACAATTTGTCTCACCCCGGCATTCGCGCATCAAAAAAGTTAGTATGTTCACGGTTTGTTTGGTCTTCCATCCGCAAAGATTGCGCGAAATGGGCACGGCAGTGCATTCCGTGCCAGAAAGCAAAATTAAGCAGACATACTAGAACCCCGTTAATGAAGTTTCCAGACCAATCACAGAGGTTTGATCACGTCCACCTTGACCTTGTTGGTCCCCTACCTCCTTCTCAAAATAATTATTACTGTCTAACTATGATATATAGATTTACTAGATGGCCCGAAGCAGTACCCATACCAGACATAACAGCACGCACAGTAGCACAGGCTTTCTATGACCACTGGATTACTCGATTTGGTTGTCCGACTGTTATTACTACCGACCAAGGGCGACAGTTTGAAAGCGGCTTATTTCGAGCCCTTTCCCAATTATTGGGAATCAAGAGGATCAGGATGTCTCCGTACCACCCACAGGCAAACGGACTGATCCAGGAATTCCACCGTCCTTTGAAAGCTGCCTTAAAAGCGCACGATACCAGTGACTGGGTGGCTGCCCTTCCAACGCTGCTGATGGGTTTCCGCGCCGCTCTCAAAGAGGACATAGGAGCAACCACTTCTGAACTGGTGTATGGAAAGACTATCCGTCTCCCAGGAGAATTTTTCAATCCGACACCTCCGGATGCGTTCCCCAAACAGTTTGTGGAGGATTTAAAATCTCACTTTGCCAGTGTCCGCCCGACCACGACTTCTAGCCACGGTCAGCGAACATGTTTCATTCATCCACGCCTTCACAAGTCCACATATGTGTTTGTTCTACACGACGGAGTTAGAAAACCACTTCAAACTCCTTATGATGGACCATTTAATGTGCTAGAAAGACGAGATAAAACGTTTGATCTCGAAATAAAATGGACTAAGCAAACGATCTCCATAGATAGACTGACACCCGCTTTTGTAACCATGGACTCTTTTCAAGTTGCTTCCAAGAGTGTGAAAAAAACTTCGGACATTTGTATCACCCGTTCTGGACGATTAATCCGACCCCCGCATCGGTATGTCACATTTCGTTGACACTGCGGAGGGAGTATGCAGCGGCAGCGCCAAACAGGCGATACGGACTTAAAAACTGTACAGAAAAGCGCCAATTGGTGAAACAGTAAACCCGTTTGGCAAACATACAGGCTGACGGGGAGAGAAGAATTTTCCCCGGCAGTCAAGGGGAACTACTTCAACAAATGTGTGCGTCTCTGTTTCGCCGAGATATGTGAACTTGTGTACTCGCATCTGTACTGTGCTCTGAATTTCTTAAGCCGTTATAATGTACCCGGCAACTGTTACTTTTCCTTATTAAATTTGATTATTAATTGTAACATGTCTATCTTAACTAAGATTTCGGCTTTCCTAGTTAATGTTAGGGATATTTTCGTATGCACGTGTTACTCACACGTACATCAAAACCAACTCCCGTTCAATGAACAATAATTGATAAAAATACGTAAATACGAAAGTGTTTCGTCTTTACTCGAGTTATAAGTTAAAGCCAAACCGGCTCGTTCAGCTCTGTATTTGTGTTCTTATCTATTAGTAAATTTTGCATTTTTGCCTTTTAAAGGGGTATAATTATGTTGTTCTTATGTTGCGGTTACGTATTTTACAACTTTATTGCATGGGATAGCTATCGATTTATAAGCAATGTAAAAGTGATGGTAGGCGCAACGAGGCCACCATTTATTTGCATTTGAAAGAGCTAGTAGAGTTAGTGATTTAAGTCATTTGGTGCGCTAACTTCCATGTCCGTTTGCATAGGGAGACTAAGCATTAACCTTCAATACTGTATACCAAAATTTTGGTCAGTTTGCCTGTTGGCTGATTTGCTTGTTTGGATGCAGAAACTCTAATTTTAATTGTAAAAATTGTTTTTAACTGTAATAAACGTTTTATATTTTTATATATTTTACAGTTATTAATGCAGGTGTTTTAATAGTCCTTACAAAGAAGTCATGTGGTGGCCACATCATATATTTTATTGGGTACATGTACCTAATTTAAATATACGTTCATGTTATGTAAGTGGTGAGCGAAAGTGTTTATGATTTTATGTATAAATAAAAATCGAAAGATTTGAGTAGGAGGAAAAGCGATGTGAGACCTTTAGATCGAATATAATATTCTGAAACCAATGCACTGATTTTAGAGAAAAGACAAAAGAATAGTTTAATTAAACTCCCACTTTCCTTAACTCTGTGATTGTGACCCAATAAGTAGTGAAGATAAAAGATTTCCATTCTAAGTGTCATGAATTTTTTCAGGCATGTGTATAAGTTTTAGAAGGATGTTCAGCCAACAGCATTAAGCCAAAGAATCTCTAAGGAGAAGAATGAAAGCTTCCATAGACGCAATGTAAACCTGTTTCGCCTCTGCGCCGCTGTACCGAAGAGCCACGGCTATGCAGTGAAACACCAGCGCAGGGTGAAATTTAAACAGCGCACTTCGAGGAGATAGTAAATTTTTTACTTTGAAATAACTCAAAATGTTTTATTTTCATACATTTCTGGAGTTTTCTGAGCAAAAGGATGTTAGTTGGAATTTTGGGGCGAATTATAGAATTCCTGTCCAATTTTTACTTTCAATTTAAACAGCGAGCCGTACGAAGACAAAATTTAAATGAAATAAATTTCTTAATTCTTTTCTTCTGTAAACTTAAAAAGGGGGGAAAACACATGCCATACAAAACGTAATAAATTTTTATGGATCCATAGTTAAAACTTTACAGTGAAATTTTAAAAGCAAAATTTGCAATAACTAACTGAAACAGAAAAACACATTTAAAGACAATTAAAGGCACCCCTAAATAAATTGAAAACACTGAAATACATTATAATTATCCGACAACAACTTTAAAAACAAATTACCATGAAAACGTTTAGACAATTATTTGGAATGACCATTGTGAAAACCAAGAGCAAAGTTTTCACCCAATAGCCAAAACCATTTCACTTACAGCATTACATTTAAAAAGTCTTTAAAAGAATTTCACATAGCTGAAACCAAGTACCTCTGACTACAACAACAAAGAACGTTTTCGAACAACGTGGTAAAAGATTGCTAACATGGCCGACGGCATGCCGCATTCTTTGATGCTGCTTTGTTGCCTCCTGATGTTATTTCGCACATGCGCAGTGAGGTACGGAGGGTGGATAGCTTTGGAATGGTTTGCCCCTTTAAAGTAAGCTTCAAGGATATACATAATGTGTCTCTTCGGTCTGACGGAGCCACATTTACCCCGGTGAACCTTTACTTCTTCTAGTTAGAGATTCTTTGATTAAGCAGACGCATAATTTAGCTCTATTGGTTCACCGAAGATGAAATATAAGTCACTTTCTCGTTTCCGCTCTCTAGTCATAATCTGTTGGATGAGAAAGTGACCATTGCACGAGCTACCTTAATTCCATTCCCTGAATCCCTTAGTAAGGTAAGCGCTCTGAAAACCCTACGTTGTCTCAACTTATTATATCTTGTTATTGAGGAATGTAGAGAACTGAAACGATATGTTCTATTCACTCGGTTTTCAATGTTCACAATGTCTGTTATGATGGTCGTATAAAATGTCGTCGCCTGATATGATGTCAGAATGACGTCTGATAGTATGGTTTCTTATGGAAGCATATTGTTGAGCTTAAAACTCTGTTCGAGGTATACTGGCTTTTGTGTACATGTACCTATGTACCAAATTCGTAGCCCTGAGTCTATTAGCTAACACGCAGCATGAACGAAAGAAACACACACAGAAACTTCCTTTATATTATGAGTAGAGTTATATATCAGAACATCTTTCATTGCTACATATTCAAAGAATCCTTTTAATAACATTTGTAACAATCAAGTTACTAATAATTGTTTTAGGCTTTTGTTGAATTACAACAAAGTTAATGAATACTTTTTTAACAATGCTAATAAACCATAATCATTAGAGATATCAAATCTAGTGGTGCTAAAATTTTACGTGTGGATCACATTTGCTTAAATTTGTTATTTTTACTGCTGAAAACGAATTCGGGCCATTTTTAGAAATGGGCTTCTTTTTGTTGACAGTATTATGTTACGTTTTTATACCAACACCGTTTATCGACAGCCTATTGGGCATACTTATTTGTTTTGCGATTGCCTTCATTTTGTTTCCTCGAAGAGAAGAGAAAACTCGAAAAAGTAACGATGAAAATACCATTAACCTTAATGAACACAACTATAGTGACGGAACGAAGGTACATAATTTAGATTTCTTTGATTCATGTGCTGATATTCATGAACATAATGACGATTCCTTTGATGTGGATATAGACAATGACACCCATCTTCTCCAAATTCCTAACGAAGCTTTTGATAATAATCTTCTAAATTTGCATATCGATAGTGACACTGACCACATCGAACGTTTTGCCAAAGATTTCAATAATAATCCCACTGAAGTTTACCATATAAGTGATGGAAATCAATTGAATTACTTCCATGAAGAAGCAGAAAGGAATTTTGATTACCCAAAACCTGATAACTCAGGTAATCAAACAGGCATGAATAGCAGAATAACCATCTTCAACCAGGAAAACCCCACTTTGAATGCCTCTATTAAATCATTGGATGCTGAATGCATTGTATCGCATACCGATCTTGGAGCACAAGGGGACATCAATTTCGGCAATCTCATCAACACAAATAATGAACCAGAAATAAATAGCAAAATGGATCAAGTAGACAGATTAGAAGTGAAACCAATTCAAGAATTTCAAGAACGCCTTATTGATATCGTCGTTGATACCGTCGCTGTTATCTACGTTGATGACGAGAATACTCAACATCCTTCATCACAGCGCAGCAAGCGTTTCACAATTTCAAAATTAAGAAAAGCTTTACTGAAATATTTTCGCTTTAAAAAAATCAAAAATAAACATAACAGTTTAAAGCATCATATCAAAATCTAAGTTTACATAATTTCAATTTATGTTCGTGATACATTTGTTCGAAATGACACCAATCTAATTGACTGACTAAAAATTGTACATTGGCTGACGAGAGACTGACTAACTGACGATCACACTAATTGACCAGTGACTGAAGTGACTGAATAAATATAGGACATTGACTAAATAAGAGACGATCTCATTGATTGTATAAATTTGGACATTGACTGACCAGGGACTGGTCATGTGATGATCTCCTTGACTGACTGAAAAACTGAGCTCATAAGCAGAACCTATATTTATTTAATAAAAAAGATACTAATTGGGGAGCCAAGGAAGTGGCTTAATTATGACTAAACTGTGCATTTTGCCAAAATTAAGGCTTTTAATTAAAGCTTAAGAATTATTTTTATTATATTTTTGCAATTACTGCATTTTTTACTATGTTTATATCATATTCTTTTTAAATGCTATTTTATTTTTACTTATTTGTTTATTAATATTTACTTTTATGTTTTTTGTGTTTTCTTATTGTTACTTTTTAAATTTTATATTTCTTTCTCCTTAATATTTTATTTTGCTTAGCATTAATTTTATTATTATTAATATTATTACTATTATTATCTTAATTTTGTATTTGATTTACTTATTTCTAAATTTTTGATTATATTTTTTATTACAATTTCATTTATTATTACCATTTCAAAAAAATTTCGAACTAGTTATAAAGTTTAGACTTTTATTAAAAATTAAATGTAAAATTAACACTTTTGGCTCTCCAATAAAATTTTAATCATTCGTCTTGTCATCTCATTTGTATTAAAGACTTTTGTTTATTATTATTCATTTATGATTTATTATAATATTCAAAGCTTTATTCTTGAAAAACTGCATGAATCATAAAATATTGGCATTTGAGGCAAAACTTTGAGACTTAAGACTCCGCCCTAAGGGTTTCCATTTCCTCGTAATCCATAAGTATATCCAGATCCCAGAGAATGATTTTAAATAAAGAACAATTTAGTTAACAAATTCTTGTAATTTGAATTCGAATTTCATGTAACTCAGAAAATTTTCTTTAGGTAAGCGACCTCTTTAAAAGGAGATTTATTGTTATATGTTTACAATTTGTATATTTTCCCTTTCGCATTTTTATTTTTCGAGTTTGTTCAATTATAAATTCTTATTTCAATTTGGATAATTTTTAATATTGTTTTAAAACTCTTATACAAGTTTGCGAAAGAAGCGCTTTTCCGGTATGAAAAATGCAAGCTAAATTTCGTTAATCGGCCCTGTAGAATGGAAGATACAAAACTGTCACCTTCTAATTCCTTGTACAAATTAAAGTAAGAACTGTAATTGCAAAAAATTTAGGGCACCAGGTTTCAAGAAAACTCTGTAATTGTCACCCAATTTAAACCACAATAAATCAATTGAAATGATTTCTTTTTTTGGCATAGTATCTTGACAGAATAAATATGGAGCTTTTTTTTTCCAATAACGGATTGTAAAATGAATTCAGCAAAGATATTTTTCGGTATTTGTAAGTTTTTTCGTTTCAAGATGTGCGTATCTCGAATAACTCGAGAATGAGTAGTCGTAGAATATTTTAGTATATGGGAGTGCTATAACATATAGTTGTACTCCTCGCTTTTTCGTGGCAATCGGTCACTTTAACATGTATAAATATATATATATATATATATTTATATAATTTATTTCCTAAACCGTATTGATTAATTGATTATATTATCTCCTAAGTTTAATTAAAGTAGAATTATTTTAAAAGTGTGCATCCATACTGGTAAGTTATATTTTGAAAGATGTTTTGAAGTAATTTGAAAGCAAAATGTTAATAATGTTTTAACGGGGACTGGAGTTAAATCATCACGAAGAATAATATTACAATTGTAAAAGTAAAAATTAAAACATGTAATTATTGTCATTGATCGGAAATTAGTTGACTTTTCAAGGGGAACAAACCAACTCCCGTTCAATGATCAATAATTGATAGAAATACGTAAATATGAAAGTGTTTCGTCTTTACTCGAGTTATAAATTAAAGCCAAACCGGCAAGTTGTTACTCAAAAAACTGATTCTCATGAAGCATTTTAGTCAATTCAATTTGGAGTAAAAATCAATTACTGTAGAGAAATCTTGTAAAACTCGAGTAATCGTCCCCGACACTATCATCTTTATGTATTTTGTACTATATTATTTGTAGAAATTAAACATTGGAAATTGTCATTATGAAATCGAAATCAAAGTAAAGTTGAAATAAACATAGAAGATTATAAAAAAGATAAATAATGCAAACTTTACAAAAACAAATCAAAGAGAACATAAAAATAATATAAAAATAATATAAAAATAAAATAGATTTTGCGTCGTTTCTATTTATTTCGAGTCTGTTCCCGTTCGCAAACGTGACATTCTTATTTCATATTTAATCTATCTATTATTCATGAACAAACTAAACTGTTTAAGAGAAATATTATTTTCCTCCCTTTTTAATCCGACTTATTTAAAAAAATAAGCATATTTCGTTCATGATATATATAATAAAAAACATTCAGTACTTTTATAGAATTACTTTCCACACCTTGTCATTTTTTAAATATAGAGAAGATACATAACGTCCCCATGTTATCCATGGACATCTCGATCGATAATTCCTACTGTTAAAAAATATTAACTTTAAAATAGTCCATCTGGGCAATCATTAAAATCTGAACTTTTTTTTTATTTTTTTTTTTACTTACTCTATTCAAACGCGCTTATTCCTACAGATAAACACATTTTTAGCCCAAAGGGCGTTAGCCAAGAAGGGTTGTTAGTTTCGTTTTTATATTTTGCGTTTATTCACTATAAACGGCGAATCACTTTTTATATTGTTCCCACCAAATATTAGAGCCCTGTATTATATTTAAAGAAATTAAATAGTGAAGAATCTGCATAAATGTATGCTTGTTTCTCGCATTGTGATAAAACAACGGTACGTAGTGCCATCCAATTTTGAATAACGCACGTCTCCATCCGAATATAGGCAACTGGAAGCCCAAATTGGGAATCTGGAATTTGCTTTATTATCTGTTTCATATTTTGTAAAACATTTATGAGTTTTTTGATTAAGAAACTCAACGATTTCAAAGCGAGAATTGGCAACAACAACAAAACAAAACAAAAAAAAAAAAAACACTCCAGCACACGAGACTGTGTTTTGGAAATTCTAAAAATATGCTGATTTTAAAATTATTTTGGATATTGCTGTTGAACTGAATTTTATGGTTTAAGTGCGAAGAACACGATATTTAATAAATAAAGGCAACACACAAAATGTTAAAAAAACGCCCCTTAAATTACTTAAAAGTTGCATCTGCATGTGTGGAAGAGTGAATCATGAGAAAAGAAGTGAAATATTTGTTTATATTTGGTGAAAAATCGTCCACTGCAGCAACTATGCTTTAAATGAGAAGAGTGAAAACGCGAAAAATTATCACTATGATTGTATCGTTGACAGTTGTACCGCTGGGTAGGCCCAGGTTTAGATTTGTATTTAATAATGCGGACCCATAGTCCTCGAAAAAATCATAAGACTATGGGTCCGCATTATTAAATACAAATCTAAACCTGGGCCTACCCAGTGTTATAACTGTCAACGATACAATCATACACAGCGAGCGTGTAATAATACACCTCGCTGTGTTCAGGCGCGGCAGGAATCATATGGTACTATAGTGTCTGTTCTTTGTAAGATGTGCTGAAAATCACAGATCCCATCTCTGCTCTTTTAAGGGCACCCAAAATTATAATGCAAAGTGTATCCTATGCCTGGGACCGCACCTAGCATCCTCTATCTCTTGCCCACGCAGACCAGGAAATCTAAATAGTAACGATAACCACAATGAAGAAATAAAAAAATATTAAATATTCTGAAATGGAAAATATTCAAAGCAATGCTACCTCAGAAAACTCTCAAAAAAGTTATGACAGGTCACGTGATACTGCTAACCAATCTGAAAACACTAACTCATATGCAACTGAAGTTTAAAATAAAATAAATCCCATCAAAAATTCCAATTCTAATGCCAAAAAGGAACAATCCCGAGAAAAAATATAAATAACAGGCATGAACGTACAGGGGAAAACCTAGACAAATTCATAGCTTTCATGGCTTCAATATATGATCTTTATGATGACTTCTGTAATGCTAAATTTGTCACTGACAAAATGACTGTAGGATTTGAAGCACTCAGGATCTACAAAAATATCAATAATGACTAATACAAACAATTTCCAAAATTATTCAAATTTTATTAGACTAAACTACACCAAGATAATTTTCTACAATTGTGATGGTTTACTAAGGCAGCATTTACAAAATACTAAATTTTTGTTTGAAAACAACCTAGATATGATGTTACTCAATGAAACATCTCAAGCCCAATAAAAAATTCAAAGTTGCAAATTATGGAGTCTATAGAAATGATAAAATGCACAAAAGTGGAGGAGGTACAGCTATCATTGTAAAAAATTCTGTCAAACATACTGAATATCTTCTGCCAAATTTTTCTACAATAGAAGCTTGTGCCTGCCTAATCTAAAGCAATAATTATACTCCATATCTAATTGTTTCAGTGCACAAACCACCTCAAAAAATTATCAATACTGCCGAAATTGACTATATCTCCAACTTGGGATACCCTATCATCATTGCAGGTGATCTAAATTGCAAACACCCAGCATGGCACTCCAGACTTACTAACAGTAATGGAGTTAGATTGTATAATTATATGCAAAACTCTCCTATCAATATTCTAGCTACCACAGAGCCAACACACATTTCGGCTAATAATAACCACATCTCTTATGTTATAGACATACTTATTACCTGCAATATCCCTCAAATTCCAGACCTTATCAATATCACAGACCTGGACTCTGATCATAATCCCATTATGTTCATTTTGAATAATATTAAGCATTATATGCCCCCACAGCCTACTCAAGTAAACTCGACTGACTTTAAATATACTAGTTTAATATCTTATACAACAATATCTCTGCTGCAGCTAAAATGACTACTCCAGACTTAATAGAAGAAGCAACTACTAAATTTAACAATAAAATTCTGGATGCCATCAATAAAGCAACTAGAAATTCATCCAAAAAAGACTACTCCCTTCCTATCAATATTGTAGAAGAAATTAGAAACAAGAACAGATTAAGGAAGATCTGGCAGAGAACTAGAGACCAGAGAGATCATAATAATTATAAAAGATGTGACTACGCAGTCAAAAAATTATGCTTTGAATTTAAAAAAGACAGCTGGAACGACTCTGTAGAAAACTTATCTCATACAGATCATTCTATCTTTGAATTTAAAAAAGACAGCTGGAACGACTCTGTAGAAAACTTATCTCATACAGATCATTCTATCTTTGAATTTAAAAAAGACAGCTGGAACGACTCTGTAGAAAACTTATCTCATACAGATCATTCTATTTGAAAATTAGCCAGAAAACTAAGAAATACCAACCAGAAAATTGGACCTATTGAGAACAACAACACAGTTATTTATCATCCTGTAGATATTGCCAATGAATTTGCAGATGTCTATGAAGAACAATTCAAAAATAACTTTTCGCATCCGGAAGACAACAACATTAAAGAACAAGTTCATAACTTTATTAATTCCAATAGGAGCACAGCTAATCCTCCTAACACTCCCTCTGAAGTATTCTATCTGATTAAGCATTTAAATCCTAAAAAAGCCAGCGGTTATGACAAAATTTCAAATACTGCCATACAGAATCTTCCTAAAAAAGCTATGATCTTTCTTGTCAACTTATTCAATGACAGCCTGAGGAATAATTACATCCCTAATGTCTGGAAAATTGCTACTATTATTGTCATTAAAAAACCTAGAAAGGACAAAAAATTAACCACAAGTTACACCATTTTCTCTTTTACCTACTATTTCCAAATTATTTGAAAAAATCATTCAAAAAAGATTGCAACAATATGCTCAAGATAATAGCATAATTTCTCCTTATCAGTTTGGCTTCAGGAAAAATTACTCCACCACTCACCAAGTCTCCCGCATCGTTGAAAAGATCGGTGAAGCCTTTAATAAAAAGGAAACAGTAGCTGCTCTTTTCCTCGATGTGGAAAAAGCATTTGACAAAGTTTGGCATACTGGCCTTATATTCAAACTTATTACCTACAATTTCCCTCCTGCTCTAATCATCATTATCTTCAATTATCTGCAAAACAGATACTTCCAAGTTAGAATCAACTCTGACTACTCAAACAAAAGAAAAATTAATGCTGGCGTCCCTCAGGGAGCAAATTTGGCTCCTTATCTCTACATTATTTATATAAATGATTTCCCAAATTATCCAGGTACTGAGTTAGCTCAGTATGCTGATAGTACTGCTATCTTTTCTACATCCATCAACCTTACCTATGCTCAACACAAATTGCAAAATGCTGTTAATAATATCCAAGATTGACTCCAAAAATGGAAGATTAAAATTAATTCACAGGAAAGTACTAATATCATCTTCAAACGCACTAATAGAAGACCTGTATGCGATCATCTGTACATTAATAATCAACCGGTCAATACAGATAACTCAGTCAAATATCTTGGCATTAACCTAGATTCCAAACTTAATTTTAAAATTCATCCACAAGCTACCAAAGCCAAAACTATGCAAGCTTTTTATGAGTGTATATTCAATAATCAATAGACACTCGAAACTGAGCATAAATACAAAAAAAATTATCTATTTACAACTCATAAGTCCTGTAATGCTTTACGGTTCGCCAGTGGGCAGCAGCAGCACGCACGAACAGAAAGCCTCTGCAAACATTGCAAAATAAAATCATAAGAACCATGCTGGGTGCTCCGTGGTTCGTAAGAAATGAAGTCCTACATAGACATATGAAAATTAACACAACTAACGAAGAAATACTAAAGACCGTCTATAAATTCTACAATAAAATCGAAAATCATCCCTCAAATCTCGTCAAAAACATGGGCAATTACGATTACATTATAGAACAGCCGTACAAAAGACCAAGGACAATTCATCACAATGTTCGTTGGTAACATATGTATATACTCATCATCGTATTTTATTATTTTATTATTCAGTATTTACTCAAGATTTTTGCTATACTTCAATTCTTTTGAACCTTGAATGAACTTTTATTGAAGGAATTACCTTATTTATCTGCAACTGTATTGGCCGATTAGCAGCTACACCTCTATACTCAAGTTATATTTTTCTTTAATCATCATGCATCAGCATCATCATACTGATATTTTTCTAAGTTTACTGATAATGTTAGAATACAATTCTATTCATCAGATTTGTAAATAGTCTATTATTTATTTTAATATAAAGCAAAATATGTCATCTTGAGCATCTCTCGACTCTGCCAATCAACATCACGGAAATAGCACACGTGACCAGCACCTCTGACTTACGTTAGTAAATTGAAATTACATCCCTGGCATAGATGTCACTCTTGTAATCAACATCTCGAATTAACACTGTGATTCAGGAATCTATTTTACTACTTACATGCATCCTTATGAGACAAGCACCAATACATTTCTAAGGCCTTTAATGGATAATATAACAGGTCAAGTAATGTACTTTTATTAGTACAAAACTTGAAGTATAACGTTATGACCTGACCTGACCTGAAAGGTCAGATCCCACTCCAACATTCAGAATAATCAATTCGGCTTTCGTCAAGGACATTCAACAACTAATTCTCAATTTTAGCAGAAAAAAATTGCAGAAGCTTTTAATAATAAATCTTGTTTCGTTGCCTGCTTCCTGGACATCGCATTTGACAAAATTTGGCCTAATTTGACAAAATTTGGCCTCTACAAAATCATCTAAATTAAAAGCGACATTAATAAAGCATGTAGAATCATTAGGATTTTTTGGAAGCCAGAGAGATGAAAAATTAACAACCGCCTTCGCCGGGAATCGAACCACGGACCTCTGGAATACCGGCCCAACGTGCAGAACCACTACACCCGAAGAATGCTAGGAAAGTGGGAGAAATACATTATATACTCCCCTTTTTGAAAGGGTGACTAGGGTTTTAGGGGACCTAGTCGCCAAATCCTGGGTGTGGAGAATCTTCATCCACAACCCTTTTAATTTGGGTGTCAATTGTAGAGTCATTAGGTTAATTAGAAGCAGAAAAGATGAAAAATATGCAACCGCCTTCACTTGGAATCGAACCACGGACCTCTGGAATACCGGCCCAGCGTACTACCATTACACCACGAAGGCACGCTAGGGAAGTGGGAGAAATACCTTATAAGCATTTCTGAATAAATTAATGTCCCAATATTCCGCTTTTCGTTCCCATCATTGTAATAAATTGTATTTTTATTTTTCCAAAGAGGCGATTTGCCCAGAAGGACTATTAATTTCGTTTCAGCATTCTACGTTGGCTCACTATAAATGTCGGTTCACTTTTTAAATTGTTGCCGCCGAATATTAGAGCCCCGTTGTGTTATATTTAATGAAGAGTCTGCATGAATGTTATGTACAGTGGATGGACAAAAATATGGAAACACCTTGTGAAATGCACGTTTGAAAAGATAGATTGATTTTAATAAAATATGTAGGTGGCGCTGGCATTTTTTACTACTGACGCCACCTATACAACTTCGTAAATGTGGTAAACAGTTCAGTTGTTGTCGGAGTACAGTTATGTGAGGTTGTCATTGCATTATGTCAGAGTTAAGAGACTTCGAACGTGGGCAAAGTGTTGGAGCACGTATGGTAGGTGCTTCCGTAAGCAAGGTAGCCGAGGTGTTTAGTGTTTCAAGAGGTACTGTATCAAAGATTTATTCCGCATATTTGAAAAGCAGAAAAACATCATCTGCTAAATCACAGCGCGGACGAAAGTGTGTCCTGAGTGATCGTGACAGACGATCATTAAGGGCAATTGTGACGAAAAATAAGAAGACCACAGCTGCAAAAGTTACTGCTGAAATGAATGTTGTGTTATTAAACCCTGTGAGTACCAAAACAATTAGAAGGGAGCTTCATAAACAGGGAATTGCTGGCCGTGCTGCAATTGAGAAGCCACTCATCAGTGATGCTAATGCCCGTAACAGGAAAAGGTGGTGTTTAAGTCATAAAGCCTGGACTACAGAGCAGTGGAAGCGAGTAATATGGTCTGACGAGTCTTCTTTCACATTGTTTCCCACTTCTGGCCGAGTTTACGTCTGAAGAACGCCATCTCAAGCCTATAATACAGACTGCTTGTTGCCAAGAGTGAAACATGGCAGGGGTTCTGTTATGGTTTGGGCAGCCATATCGTGGTTCTCTGCTAGCCCCATGATAACTGTGTCAGAGCACATGACTGCCAAGACTTATGTGAACATTTTGGCCGATCAAGTTCATCCCATGGTACAAACTTTGTTCCCCGATGGTGATGGTGTCTTCCAAGATGACAAAGCCCCTGTTCACACAGCTCACATTGTCCAGGACTGGTTTTCTGAGCACGAGGATGAGTTGTCCCATCTCCCCTGGCCACCACAGTCACCAGACCTGAATATTATCGAACCTTTGTGGTCTACATTGGAACGGAAAGTGCGTTCTCGTTATCCACCGCCAACATCGTTATCTGAACTTGCCACCGTTTTGCAGGAAGAATGGTATAATATTCCCTTGGCAAACATACAGGAACTGTATTTATCCATTCCGAGAAGACTGCAAGCTGTTTTGGATGCCAACGGGTTTCCTACCTCATATTAAGCAAAGAAACATGTTTTTTTAAAGGTGTTTCCATATTTTTGTCCAACCCCTGTATGTTTCTCGCATTGTGATAAAACAACAATACCTAGAGTCATCAAACTTTGAATACTGAACATTTCCACCCAAATATGGGCATTTGGAAGCCGAAATTTAGAATTTGTTTAATTCTCGATTTTATATTTTGTAAAACTTTAACAAATTTTTTATTAACAAACTCCACGATTTCAAAGCGAACAACGGCAAGACTGTAAGGAAAAATCATTTTTATCTCCAGAGCGCGAGACTGTGTATTGGAAATTCTAAAGCTATGCCCCGTTTAACATTATTTTGCAATATTGCTGACGAACTGAATTTTATGGTTTAAATGCGAAGAACATGATATTTAATAAGTAAAGGTAACATACAAAATGTTAAAAAAGCGCCCCTTTGGGCGTAATGTAAAATCTGAATGCTTTCAAAATTTTTTTTATTTATATTTATTTGATTTTTTCCCTCACAATTATTATTTGAAAATAATGCTACTACTTAGTAATTTTCTTTCAAATAATAAACAAAAGCAAAAGATCAGATTTTCACTTTGAAGGTAGGCAGTTAAAAATACGACACAAATTTTGCAATCGACTTTTTTTACAACTTGCTAGAAAGAAACCTTCCTTATGGGTGATACTCGTAGGATAAAATAACACTCACTGTAAAAGTTAAATGATACTACCAGATAAAATGAATTTTAAACCATCAATTTACACTGTATTAAGACACACACTTCTTTAATAGCATATATAAGTAAAAGATATTTTTTTGCCCTTATAACACAGAAAAGAGACTTTTCTTCGCGATTTTTTAACCTTTTTCCAATTTGATTCTTTATAGTGAAAGCATATAAACCGTATCCCAAATGATCTAGTTTTCGAAATATTTCTGTTAATTCCCAACAAAAAGTGAATGGTTAATTAAGTGTAATCGCCTTGAATGAGAAGAAATTAATACATTCCAATCAAACATTTTTTTAATGCAGTATTTTATCTGGTCTTTAAAAAATTCTGTATTAAAATGCTGCACAATTAGCTTTCTCTCACACAGAATTTCCCTTTGTTCGCTCTAAGCTTGATCTTTCGACCTGCGAGGAGAGGCCCACTAGCGGCCGAGCGGTAAAAGTTGCTGAACACTGGCAGTTCGGGCGAGGTTCGAATCCTCTAGCTGCATGCACGTTCTCGTGGTTTTCCGCACGTGTAATGTGTATACGAGCCAGTTTCCCTTAGAAAGACCTCCACAAAGGCATCCCTTTCCTTAGGCAGATAGCTCTAGTGTGCTTTACCGTAATCTCAATACATCAATCAAAATCAACACCCTGCGGGAAGAAAGACTTCTGTCTGTCTTAGGTTGAAGCATAAACAGAAAACTTGCTGCTTAATATGTTGTGCGACTTTTAAAAAGTTCATACATGGACGATTAAATAATTATAATTTCTGTCTAATCACTTATTTAAGTAAATTACTAATCGAACGTAATCAACTTTTAGCTAACAGTTTATAATTTAATATTTCAAAGACCTTAGCGGGGACAAAGAGCTCTTTACGTTCAAACATAAAGAAAAGGTTTGCTTGTTACGACATGAACCTTTAAAAAGTCTAAACGTAATTTAGTTATTAATTCTACAAACTGGAAAGGAACTAGATCGAAAGAAAACGCAGCCGATTTTTGTTTTATTCAGGGAGAATTGTTTATTTTTATTGCTTACAAATCTTGAGATATATCATATAAAGTCAAATAATTTCTTACATGGCTTTACCGCTTCTATCATGTTTAGCAACATTCAGTCATATAATCTTGAAAAGTCTTCAATTCTGCCAGTTCCTTAATACAATTCATTTCAAATTGTATTTAGCTCACCAGAGGCAAAGCGGAAAAATAGGTGAAAACAGGTAGTTCGAACAGGGTTCATATCCTAGCTGCATCGCAGTTTCGTCGTTTTCTTCACATTTTTGGCTTGGTTTATTTGATTACGGCATAGCACATTACCTCAGTAAGGGCAGTGATACTTTCCTGGAGAAATGTCTAAGGAAAACTGACTCATACCCACGTTATGTATGGGGGAAAAGACGATAACGCCGATGCAGCCAGCCCGTTCGCCCAAAATTGAGTCCAGGTCAAACTACCAGCGTTCAGCGACTTTACTGCTGTACTGCTATGACCCGTTTTTCTCAACTATAAAGTGGCCGGGAGCCAGGAAAGGGGTATTGTCGTGACTTGCGATGTGGCGAATTTTGGTACTTAGTTATTACTTTTGTAACAGACAGCGCCACCACTTTTTCAAGTCATTTCATCACACAGTTGCCATTCGCCAATGTAACAGCCAATTAAAAAATATTCAGAACTACCTTTCAAATTTGCATAATAAGATTTATTCTTATTAAATATTAATATATATATATATATATATTGTCTGTTTTGCAAAATATTTATTTCTTGTGCTGTGTTTTATATTACGGATAAGAAAATTTTCAGTGTACGAAAATACAAGTGTGAATTTTTTTTATTAAATTAGCTGGTTTAAGTATTTCACTGAATTATTTGGTATTAATATAACTGAAAGTGAGCTCCTAAATGTGATGGATATAGATAATATCAAGAACTTTACGCATATAGTGAATGAAACACACCCAATTTTGTACTGCTATATTTACTTGTCAAAATCTATTTCAAACGATTTGTTGTAAGCACAGCATTAAAAAGTCTGATATGTAGACCACGACTTCCCTTGCGCGGAATATTAAATTATACGCACATTTTTTTTCTGCATTTCATTGAAACTTATTTCCTCTCTCATTAGAGATAGTTTTCTCTTTCAATTAATTCAATTCTCACTTTGCGACAAGACAAAAATACATAAAACCTCAAAATAGCTTTATTAAAAATTGCAAAATATAGAGACTTGAAACACCAAATACAATTAAAACAATTAAAAAAAAAAACAATTTTTACAATTAAAATTATTGTTTCTACGCAAAAACAAGTAGTTATGCCAGCGACAAGAAGGCAGATTTTTCGGTGCACAAAACTTTTACTTTGGGTCCCACTTGGCAAAAAGACACTGAAAGTGCAGAAACTGAATTCACTATTTCGCTAAGTTTCAAATGCAAACAAATATGGCAGCTATAGTAAAAAAAAAATTAGGCTTAGCCGCACTTAAAAAACTTTTAAATAGCTAATAATTCTACAACTATTGCATGCAGATTAACTAAAGGCATAAGAACTTTAACTGGGAGATAAGAACAACATAATTCAATCATTTTTAAAGCAAAACATGCACAATTTACCAATATATAAAAATTATTTTTTAAAAAAACTGAGCTCACGCAGCTGAGTTACAAAGTGGGTATATTTGCTTATTTATACACTTTTGGTGCAGCCGAATCCAACCAAAAAGGTAGGTGCACAACTACATGTTATATCATATACAAAATTTCAACGTTTTGAGTCTACTCGTTTTTGATTTATGCGAGCTACATACTTACATACGTACATCTAGACATCACAAAAAAATCTGTCCTGAATCCATTTTAAATCCTTTTTGCAAACCGTTTTGGGAAAAAGAGTCCTTTATTCTGTTCTTACCTACAGATGTCATGCAAAAACATCGTTCATTGTATCTGATAGCAGTTAATATATGGGTATTTTCATTGAAATATGATACCCGAAAATTTTCATGGCTGCGACACTTCTTACAAAAGTACAACTTACTTCGTTTGATTTACTTACAACTTACTTCGTTCACTGTCTGTCTCATTATTTACAACTTACTTCGTACAAGGAAGTAAAAAAGTGAGTTCTCAAATATCAGTAAATAATTAATTTTATTCCTTTTGTTCTTTCATATTATAATAGTTTATCATTTATCAGTACAAAAACTGAGGTAATTAAAAAATTAACTTTTTAGATATTTTTAGTATTTTTTCATTAACGTTATAAGGTATTTTCTCCCTCCTTTCTGCATGCCTTCGTGGTGTAACCGTAGCACACTCGGCGCGTATTCGAGAGGTGCAGGTTCAAGTTCCGGCGACTCCTTTGCACATTTTTCACAGCTCCTTTAAAATAACCTAATGACTCTACAGTGGCGCTCGAACTAAAATGTTGTGAACGATGATTCTTCACAACCAGGATTTAACGATCGGGTTTCCTAATTTCCATTTGCCCTTTAAAAGGGATAATGTATTTTCTCTCTCCTTCCAGTATGCCTTTGTGGTGTGACGGTTAGCACACTAGGCGCGTATTCGAGAGGTTCAGGTTCGAGTCCTGGCAAAAGGCATTGCTCATTTTCAAAAATACCTCTCGGCGTATTATAAAAAAATAACCTAATAGATTCTAAAACGTAATTAATGAAAATCATTTCAACCCAAAATAGGATTTGCGTTAGTGAATTTTAGTTAAGAATAGTGGCTCCCCACTATTCTGAATATTATTGGAATAATTTAAAGATTAAATCCGATAGTATCTTAAGATGGTTTTGCAATCAGAAAACAAACTCATATTGATTCATCCTTATTTTCTTTACAAATGCCGAATATCTGTTTGCAAGTCTAATCTGTTTTCAAATCAAATGCCGAATATCTGTTTTCTATTTGAACTTGATCAAATAGTGTGTTAGTGTTTAATTCAAAAGATAATATTATGCATTGATTAACATTTCCTCTAACTTCTTTTTAACTAAGGTTGCCTATGAGCAACCCCTTTAATTCTGACTCGCAGCTTTTATTTTTAGGTCAGGATATGAATGTAATGTTAAGGCCAGGATATGAACGTCGGAAGGTTAAGGATATGAACCTTTAAACAATAGGATTTCTTTTGAAGCACAGCGGAATGACAATGATCAATAATCTTAGCATCACTAAGAATAATTTTCTGGGTTCTCATACTGAAATTTTCCCAGAGTATTAAAAGTTGTAAATGAAAACGTAAGCATATTATAAAGGAAAATGTAGCCGAAAAATGCTGTGACTGCTATTTAACTCTAAAGAGGGGTTATCAAAGAGAAAATGAGAATTAATATTGATTAAAATTGCATTTTAGGTAATTATTACTGATTATAATAGACTGCAATGTTTGAATATGAATTCTTTGAATATTTTTTTAAAAAATTATGATTGCGAAAATAGAAAAATAGTTTCTTGGATTGATTCCTTTCTCACAGAAGCCAGATGAATTCTGTTTTACTTAATGAAAACTAAAATTTATTTGCATATTAATCTGTCCTCTATGAGCACTTTATTTCAGTGATCTCTATTAATCTGCCATTTGTTTTTCTTAATTTAAATGCTTCAAGAATAATTAGAAAAGGACCTAATTCTCTTCTTGCCTTTAAATTCTTCATTTGTAAAACTGCATTTTCAGCTATAATCATGTGAAATAATTCTCTAAATATAATTCAGTGCAGAAAAAATAAGATATATAAACAGCTTGCAAATGGGATCACCACTTAGATTCTGTTTTAGAAATATGATGAAGCTTACGAAAAATCTAGGAAGCGAAGTAATTCCGTACAATATTTTATAATTTTTTATCAATGATCAACCTGTAAATATAATTTATCGACATGCAAATATAATTTAATAATTTAATGTGTACGTATATGTTACCGTGAAACACCGAAATTGGAGGATATCGACTTTCACCGGAGAATGACAACATTTACCACATACATCGGTGAAAGATCGAATATTGCATTACATTCTTGTACATTCGGACCCTCACCGGTGTTATGTCGACAATCACAGATATGCTCTGGTGTAGGTCGAAAAGAGAGTTCATAAGAAGTCATAATAGTTTAAGTTGTTGCAATAAATAAGATTTGAGTCACATAATTTAGTAAGCTTTTTATTACTATTATTTTATTTTCTCATTTAGAACGCACTGTATAATTAAGTAAGTTTTTAACTTCTATTATTTTCCTTTCTCATTTTCAATGTACTGTGTGTTTTAAGTTCTTATTTTAAGTCTCAAGTGCTTTTTCTCGTGACTGAATTACGGAGAAGAAATATATTCTTATATGTTCAACATTCACTGGTGAAAGTCGACATTCTCCAGATTTCGGTATTTCACCATAACATATGTTCTACATGTAAATATTATAATATATATATGCATGTATATGTGAGGAGAAGGTTCATTAGCGTCTGAGTGGTAAAGCCGCTAAACAGTGATAGTTCGGTCCGGAGTTCGCATTCCAGTGAACGGAATGGCTGTATGGGCGTTTACGCTCCCCGGGCAAAGCGATTAGAAATACGATTTGTATGCGATTGAAATGCGATATTAATGTGCAAAACTGATATAATTTTGAATATTTGTTTCACCTGTTCATTCGTGCTTTCCCAGTGCTCGGGTACCTTGGCAAGGTCGGGGGGCTCCCTCTCCAAGGAGGGTCGAAAGCCTGAGCAAAAGTGCCTACTACTTACTGACTTGGTGTGAACCCCAGGGTACCAGGTCGGTCTACAGACCCAGTGCATCTTATTTAGTTAAGCGTTGAATAACTCTACCTACATCAAAATGAGTTCTAAAGACATTCTCAAAGAAGGACAGGCATATATTGCCACCTTAGAGACAATATTGACAAATAAAGCTTCTGGCATAAACAAGGCAGTAGCCGCTGATATTCGACATCAATTTCAATTGATGTTCAACCTTCTAACTGAACAGTGTGTCGAGATGGCACACATGGAAGGACAAATTCATCAAACGCCAAACATTAAAGACTCTTATGCGGACGTACTTAAACGTCCAGCTCGTGACCGATCCAAAACATGGAGAAAACCAGATAAACAACATGTCACTATTTTATACCCCACAAATGAAGGGGATAAACCAGACAACATCAGAAAGAAGCTCTTAAAAACTATTGATCCCACAAAGCTCCACATTGGAGTGAAAAGACTTAAAAATGAGGCAAAAGGTGGTCTCTTAATAGAGACCAATAAAGCGGAAGACATAGAGACGCTAGAAAATGAAATAAATACTGTACCAGAACTTAAAAAGGACCTACAAATTGTTCGTCCTACACGTAGGCTTCCTAAAATTATAATATATGATATTCCAAGGGACTTGACTAAGGAAGAACTTAAGGAAGCCATTTTAGCCCAAAACGAAGGCATCGATGGTGATGGCCTACAGGTTAAATTTCCTATCAAGCATAAGAACGGAAATCATTGGGTTTGTGAAACCTCACCGGAGGTTTTCAAACACTTACTAAGTTACGCAAACTGTGCGTTAATTGGGAACGTTTCAATTTAAGAGAATACATCAGACCAACGCAGTGTTTTAAATGCTGCCAATACCGACATATTTCTAAACAATGCCAAACAGAAGAGGCATGTGGACATTGTGGAGAAGTGGGACATTCCCACAAAAATTGTGACAATAACTACCAAAGATGTATTCATTGTGCAGAAAGAAATGCGAATAGTGATAAGCACCTTGACGAGCAGCACTCAAGTTTCTCAAAAGACTGTCCTAGCAGACAGCTAGAAATTGAAGATCTTCGAAGAAAAATCAATTATGGCTAGAGAACTTATTCAAAATATAAAAGCGTTGCAAATTAATTTAGCGAGATCACATGTCGCAACAGCACAACTAAAGACTTGTATCTTTGAATACGACTTGATTTTTATTCAAGAACCATACTGTATCAATGACAAGCCGTCTGGCTTTCCGACTCAAACATTTTTTCTCCAAATGACCACCCCAAAACAGCCACAGTGGTGGTTAACCCACGACTTACGGTTCTGAATACTTACGCTTCTTCTACTTTAAATGTTATTACATTAAAGATTGAACATAGGACAATAACCATTTTTAACTGTTATACTCAACCTATAACGGACTTAACAGATTTAACTACTCTGTTAAACTTAGCTGAACATTACTTTGACGATCAACATGATCTTCTTCTCCTTGGCGACTTAAACGCGAAAAGTGTGCTCTGGGGCTCCCCCTTCAAGGATCCCAGAAAACGCACACTTAGAGAATTCTTAACAATGCATAGACTGGCTGTTGAAAACGATCCGGATGGTCCCCCTACCTACAACTGCACAAGGGGAAAGAGCTGGATTGATATTACAGCTTCCAGATCAATCTCTTCCACGTCTTTCATTCATAATTGGAAAGTTATGGACTGTATCACTTTAAGTGATCATTGTTATATCTCTTTTGAAATTACGTATCAACATTCTAGCTCAACTCAAAGAGTCAAATATAAACTTACACAAATGGATTGGCTCTTACTGAAGGCAAAAATTGGTCACTTTTTTGGTTCAATGGAATCTTACTTGCCTAAAGATACAGTTGATCTTAATCAACTTATAATTAAGTGGACTCAGAAAATACAGGAATACTGTGACTTGGCAACCCACGCCAAGGGAAAATATGTTAAAACTCAACACAAAGGTGTCCCTTGGTGGACCCCGGAACTCTCAATATTACGAAAAAGAATCCTCGCTTTGAGAAAGCGTTATCACAAATGTATTCATGATGACGAACTAAGGGCACACTATAAGCAAGTCTATGAAAAAGACCTTGCTCTCTATAAAAGAAAGCTTATGCAAGCCAAAAGAACAACCTGGAAAAGATATCTGGAGCGTCTAAGTCCTAGTTCACCCTTCGGGGTACACACACATTGCTAAGGGGACTATGCAATCCCCTCTACAATTAAAAGCGTTACTCAAACCAGATAAAACCAAGACTTCCACAATAGAAGAAACTATACGTTTCCTAATGGATTACCACTTTCCTAAAGATATAATCAGCGAAGACACGGAGTTTCATACGACAATTCGTAACAACTTAAGGAATCCATATAATTCAATAAATGATGTTCCGTTTACGATTCCAGAAGTGGAAAATGCTATCAAATCCCTCAATCCAGGCAAAGCACCTGGAATGGACAATATATCTAAAGAAATTATAGCTGAAGTTTTCTATGCTAACCCACAATTACAAGTAGCGTTACTTAATGAACTCTTCCGTCGAGGAATATTTCCTAACTGCTGGAAGACAGCGAAATTAGTATTATTCTCAAAAGAAGGAAAAAATGGTGAGCTTCCTGATGCTTACCGCCCTATTTGCTTGCTTAACGCATGGAGTAAAGTCTATGATAAATTAATCACTAACAGATTGACTTATTTCTTAGTATCGAATTCCAAATTAAGTGAACAACAATATGGCTTCACGGCGGGAAAATGCTCAGCACATGCCATCAAGGACAACATAGTCTCACAAATAGAAGCAAACCGACGTAATAATAATTACACCAACGTTATCTCTTTGGATATCAAGAGTGCATTCAACAATATTTGGTGGCCGTTCCTACTACAGGAACTCCGCAATCTGGGATGTCCTCTAAATATTTATAAAGTTATTGAAAGTTTATTGGATAATAGACATATAATCTATGAAATAAATAATGTTCAATACTCCATAAAACAAGAAAAAGGATGTGTACAAGGATCCAACTCTGGACCACTATTCTGGAATATAGTAATGAATATAGCTTTAAAACTCGAATTTGAAGATGGAATCCACATCCAAGCTTATGCGGACGACGTTTCACTCCTAGTAACAGGATCTATGCATATGCAAATTCAAACCAAGGCAAAGTTGGCGCTTCAAAAACTATCAGAATGGGCACTCAAGTGCAAACTTCAATTCTCTCCCGAAAAGTCAAAGTCTATGTTTATAGCAATCAAAAAGCGTGGTGCAGCCTATTCAGCACCGACAATAAAGATGAACGATCATACCATTAAGCAACAAAAATCCATTCAATATCTTGGAATAGTCATAGATGAATGCCTTACCTGGCTACCTCATCTAGATTATATTAAATCTAAAGTTTGTAAAATAATGAACAATCTTCTTAGATTACTTGGGATGCCCAAACCAGTTCTGAAAGAACTTTATAAACGTGCAATAGAGCGTACCATAGTATACACATGTCCTGCCTGGTGGTACCCACCTACGGTAAAAATGCGAAACAAAACAAACTCTATACAACGCATAGCACTTCTTGCAATGACCAAAAGCTATAAGACTGCCCCTACTGCAGCTCTTCAAGTGATTGCTGGAATTATGCCGCTTGATCTTAAATTGGACATGGAAAGCATCATCCAACGTACCAAACGAGGATGGACTGACTTTAAATATGAGGACTTAGAACTTTCACGGGATCAGATTGAATTCCCAGTACCTAAATGGCATTCTCATCCAGCTCATATTCAAGTCTTCGGATGGGACAACAAGCCTCCAATCAATAAAGGTTTAGAAATTTATACGGACGGTTCAAAAAGTGAAGACGGCACTGGAGCTGGCTTCTGTTCCTTCATGAATGGAGTTTGTCACGATCAATTTATGTTTAAACTGGATAAGACTAGTACAGTATATCAAGCTGAAACTTTAGCATTAAAGTCGGCATTACTATGGTTAAAATCACACCCCAGTCCTGCGCATATATATTCGGATAGCCAGGCTGTTTTAAAGTCTATCCATAAATACAATATCTATAATCAGAACATTATCGCCATAAAGAAATTACTGGCTTTTACAAAAGCAAAGCTTCATTGGATAAGAGGACACCAAGGCACTGCCGGCAATGAAAAAGCCGACGAGCTAGCCAAACAAGGGATTTACTTGAACACGTACCTAGACTGCAAGATCCCTATGAGTAATAGCATCAGGACGACAAACGTTCACACTTCTACCGAATGTTTCGGAGAAACGGCATTTCAGTGATTTTTTTTAAATCAAGTTATCACTAATTACGGAGCCTTTCCGATTTATATTAACAGATTCAAACTAAAGGAATCTACATGCAAGTGTCAATGTGGTAGTGAATCCGCAGATGCACTTCATATGATTATAGACTGTTCCAGTGTATCAACAAAACGTAGAGAAATTTTCAAACAAAATATAACTTTAGAAACTCTAAAACAACTAATTAAGAACGACAAGGGACGATCTTTGTTATCAAGTTTTATGGAATACATATACCATAATGAATCAGATCTGTACTTATAAATTGATTGTATTATATAATATTATTGTACTTATATTGGAATACTCATATCACAATGAATTAGATCTGTACTTGTAAATTCAATCGTATCATGTAATATCTTTGTACTTTTATTTGCCATGTTATTAATCATTTAATTATTGTAATACTTAATATTGATTCTTTACTTTGTTCTTCCTATCATTCTATGTTGCATTGTATAACTCAATTTATGTTCAAAAAATAATTTGTTTTGTAAATATAAAAACATGCTATGTAATGTATTTTTTCAATAAAGACGTTGGCGAGGCCAACACATCTCCTAGTCAGAAGACCTCAAAATTCTAACTAGGTCTTTCAAAAATTCTAATTGGCATTATTTGATCTTTGAGCTCTTGCTCCAAAATTGAAAATTTCCTTAGCCTATTGGCTCTGGTGATACTTCTGCTTAAGAAGTGCGGACCAGACAATCCATTTTCATGTTGTATGGGCGTTTACGTGGTTTTCCCCATGTATAACGCATATACGATCCAGTTTTGCTTAGAAAGTCCTCTACAGAGGCATCCTTACCCTTAGGCAGATAGCCGTCGAGTGCTTTGCTATATTTAAATAAACCACAACAAACCATATAAGTAATTTAAAAATCGCTTTATTTTATATATGCTTATAAAATGTATATATATATGTGTGTGTATGCGTAATTAAAAATTTTCTAATTGCTTCAGAACCTAACATTTATATTGATATTATATACATATACATACATTAATGAACATTGTATATTTAAGATTTTTTTCTTTCATATTTTATACCTGGTAGAGACATTAGGTATTTTTTTCCGGAATCAGGCAAAATGAAAATTAACAGAGCCTTCGCCGGGAATCGAACCACGGACCTCTGACAATACCGGCTCAGCGTGCAGAACCACTACACCATGAAGGGATGCTAGGAAGGCACGAGAAATACCTTACATACTCCCCTTTTGAAAGGGCGACTGAGGTTTTTAGGGGACCCAATCGCCAAATCCTGGGCGCAGAGAATCCTCATGAAACACCCTTTTAGTTCGGGCGCCACTTTAGAGACATTAGGTATTTTTTTCTGGAAGCAGGCAAGATGAAAAATTAACAACGCCTTTGCTGGGAATCGAACCACGGACCTCTGACAATACCGGCTCAGCATGCAGAACCACTATACCACGAAGGGATGCTAGGAAGGCGGGAGAAATACCTTATAACCTTGTTCTTTATTTTGTTGCATTTATTTATGCCTATATACATACATATAAAAAAAAACATAATAATAGGCTAAAAATTAAAAGCAAAATTTTTAAACCCGTCCTGCACTATAGATATGTGTGTATTGGACGGCAGAATTTAGGGAAGTTGAAATTTTTGGAATTTGGGAAAGCACCGAGTGTCAAAATTAAGGGATGAGAAGTATTTATGATTTAGGGAAAGCACTGGGATCCAAAGTTTAGGCATGGTTAAAATTTAGAACTTACAAAAGCGCTTTGCAGCAGAATTTAGGACCTGTAGAGGCGATACCAGGCGGTTTCAAGCGCCAGCCCTAGATAAAGCCTTAAGTATATATGTGGGAGTTTATTTATTCAGGACTCATATTAGTTTGAAGCATGTGCAAGAAATAAACGTAGGTATAGTAAAAAACTAAACTATTACAATTCAGGCTTAATTCAGAACGCTATAGGAGCAAGACAAAATTTAGCGAAACCACTTGGGTTTCGTTGCCAATCTTGTGATACATAGCCAATAACGTATAACACACGCTATTAAGTTAGGCTAAAATTATCATTACTGATTCTAAGGCATTTTAAATTAATGTAGCAGACTGCGCTGCTCCCTGACCTTCTAATTTGACCCAGTTTATTAATTTTCGCAGACTGTTATTATTACAGAAATTTTATAAAAACTAAGCTTGAACTTTCGATTATGTCGAAAAGAGTTTCCAATTCTGGAGTTACAAAAGGGATCTACAAAGTGAAACCATGTTTAGAAGTCCATTAAACAAAATGTGGAATTGCTGCAAAAAATGCATACAGGCATATTCGTCTTAAAATTATGTGAGGAGTATGGCATTGGAAAGTCCACTGTATATGACACAAGAAAAAAGAAAAAGGAACTTTTTGAATTTTTTGTGGGAGCATCTTAAACAACTTGCATTGAACGAAATGTTTAATAAAGTAAACAAATATTAAGCTTTCTTTTGTAAATTTTGATACCCTTTAGATCATAATTGTTCTTTATTTCATAAATTACAATTTCATAATTTTAATTGTATAATTTCTGCATGCCATCTTACCAGATTTAAATTGATGATCTATTATTAGGGGGACCAAAAAGTAATGTCGTTTCTACGCATGTCGACAACAACGATAGACAACAACATGCTAAGGGCAGAAGTGGACGCAAATCAATGTCAAACAATCGAGGAACTGTCAAACACTCTTAACCAACCTTGGTCGACCAAAAACATTTAAAGCAGAATGGAAAAATAAGCAAAGCAGGTGTTTGAGTCCCCCATAATCTGTCCGAAGAGAACAAGGCCAACCTATCCATCACACGCAATGTATTGCTTCAACGGCACCATACAGAACCATTTTTTGATCGCTTGATTAGTGGAGACAGAAAAATAAGTCCTATATGATAATCCAAAACTCAAAAGGCAGTTTTAATAGGGGTTACAAAGGGTTTACATCCCGAAAAGGCACTTCTGGGTATTTGGTGGAGTATTCGTGGAATTGTTCATTTTGAATTGCTGAAATCTGGAAAAACTGTTAATGTAGACCTTTATTCTGAACAATTGGATCTAGTGAACCAATCTTTAATTGGAAAATATCCGGCGATTGTCAACGGAAAAGGCGTCATTCTGCAACACGACTGTGCAAGACGAACACTGGAAAAACATAATGAATTGGGGTGGGAGGTACTGCCTCACCCACCATATTCGCCCGATATCGCACCCTCGGATTTCCATTTATTCCAATCCCTACAACATTTTCTTAGTAACAAAAAATTTCAAAATTTTGATGATGTCCAAAATGCCATCTTGAGATATTTTACTCAAAAACCAATTGATTTTTATTGATCTGGGATTGAAATCTGCATACTAGATGGCAAAAGGTTGCTGATAACGAGGGTGATTATATTATTGCTTAAAAATAAAAACTTGTTACAAATTTATTTGTTTGAATTTAATGTAAGAAAGCAACATTACTTTACAGCCCCCCACAGGATTTGGAAATATCCCAAATCCGGAATCGGCTAGTGCGGATTTCGAACTTTGTACTGTATTTATTAATACTATATGAAGAGATACTTTTTTAAATTATAAAAAATATTGCTTAAATTTTTAATGCATTTTATTCTCACTTTTTTGAAGTGTTTGTAAGAGTAAATTTTTAATTTTGCAATGTTATTGCCTGTTATTTTACTTCAATATTTATAATTAAATTTTATATACAACAAAATTTATTTTGTAGATTTCAAAATTGTGCATCATATACATATTTAATACTTCTAAATATGTCAAACAATACATAAAAAGTATTATAAATTAAACATGCTTATCTTCTACTACAGAAATGTTTAACAGCAACAAAATTTAATTATAAGATTTTTCTTTTCTTTCATGTTTGCAGCAAATGCAAGAAATAAAAATAATTCTGAAGATGTTTTTTATGTTGAAAGGTATCTAGTGGCATTAACTGCATAAGATACTTTTAAGCAAGTTGTAGCTTATATTTAAAAGAGTCGCTGATATTATCATCCAAGCCTCATATTTTCAAACTACAGTAAATTTTTTTATAAACATGAGGTTTAGAATAATCACTTTCCTAAAAATCAAATAATGACACAAACATCAAGTTCTTAGGAGCCTGAATTAATCAGAATCACAGAAATTCAGTGGTTATGTAGAAATTATCCACAGCAGGACAACTCAGAAAGTTCTGGGGACAAGTAAAACATGCACCAAAAATTTTGGAATCATTTGCCATGATCTTTATTAAATAAATTTAAGATGATTTCTGAAAATAAAAATTCAACTTTTTTTAAAATTAAATACTGGAAAGCACTTTCCTGTTTTCTCACATGTGCTTAAAATTCTAATTTAGAATGCAGTTGTCAAGAACTGAATTTATTGCCTATGAAAAAATATTTCATTTTCAGATTAGATATAAAAGAATTTTTTTACCTCAGTAGTACATAGAGACTTCAAACTGCAAAATGTCCTGCAAAAAAGAAATAAAAATGCATTTCAATAGTCAGTACATAACAGAATATGCTATACAATATTTACATATAAGTTGCTTCAAAGGACTAAACTGGGAAGTAAATTTCTTCTGAAATTTAAGATGAATATGAAGAAGGTATACAATAAATAATTATGAAACTAAATTGAAGACCTTTAACTAAGAATTTAAACATGCTGCTAATTAATGTATACAGAATCATAGCCTTTAGTGCAGTAATAAGGAATAGCAAATGTAATAAACAGTAACTCTTTAATCAACACTAAGAAAACTGCTGAAACTGAACATAAAACACTAAGTTAATAATTTCAGAAACAGTTACAAAAAAATAATTGTTTAAAATCTTTACATATAACAACATAACACTGTTGGGCATAATAACAATTCAGCCTTTTAGGGCATAGTACATGCAGCAGAAAAGGTTTGAGATGGCACACAATTTGCTCTCAGTTCAGTTTTATATCCCTTTGGCCAGTGAAGGCAAACTCATTAGTCAACAGAGTCAATTATCAACAGTTCAGCACTGTATTTATTAATACTTGTATTCTCTTTTCAAGTATCTTCTTCCATTCATTCTCTGCATATGTCCAAACCATCTTATACCTTTCTCAACACTACATCTTTTTTCGCTCCACAACACTCCCTAAAATTAACTCAATATTTCAGTTTTTAAGTCTTAGTTAAACTATATATATATGTCGAATAAAACTTGATATTATACTTAATAACGATACTATTTTATTGATAAAAGAGAATTGCAATATATTGAAAAACTTGAATCGCAATAATGACTAACAAAACACTAATGTAAACAATGGCCTTGCATCTTCTTGAAAAGTTTGCATTTTGTATGTTGTTTTTCATTTTAAGCCTTATTACAAGTTTTCATGAATAAGATGACTTCTCTATTTACTCTTGACAAAAAGTTCATGCTTGAAAATTATTGATCGTATGAATATGTAGACTCGAATAAGAAAAACATCAAACGTTAGTTTTTTAAGCTGATTACATGAGTCGGGAATAATATTATTCCACATGTTTTCCTTCTCCAGATTACTTGTGCTGTGAACTAAGCACACATTTATTTTTCTCCAATGTTTCTACATCAGCACTTAAAATGTTCAAATTTCAAGTTTCATAATTTTTTTTTTTTTTTTTTTTTAATTCAGCAATTGATTTCAGAGTTGCCAATGTGAATATTAAACAGAGAAATGCAATTCCGTTGCACTAGTATTAAGAGGTTTTTTAACAAAGGCTAATGTTGCTTTGCTGATTCAGAATTCCTGAAACCTGCTGAGAAAAACTTCTGTCATAAAACTGTTGTTTTGAAATGGCAAATGTCAATATTAGATCTATTTTCTTGAGAATGTTTCAACAGGCTTGGAAAGTGAACCAAAGTTTCTGTTTCAAAAATCTTGAGCAGAAAGAGATAATTTGCTTTCAAATGAAATAACTTCTTCCAACATCAGAAAAATTGTGTTTCCTCTTCCCTATAGGAGGTTCGAATCCCGCGAACGGGCTGGCTGCATGGGCGTTTTCGTGGTTTTCCCCATGTGTAACGTGTTAAAAACGAGCCAGTTTCCCTTAGAAAGTCCTCCACGAAGGCATCCCTCCTCTTAGGCAGATAGCCCTCGAGGCTTTGCCATAATCACACACACACACACACACCTCTTCCCTATAGTTTTTTGATTAAGCTGATTTAGATGAGATGTAACGTCTACCATAAAATAAAATTTTTGGATCTACTGATCATTCATTAGTTCTGGATTATAAACACTCATTTCAAGGAGTAATGCTTTAACTTCTGTTAATAAGGATGCAAAACATTTCAAAACATTTCCTCTTGATAACCAACGCACTTTATTATTCAGCAGAAGATCTGAGTACTCGCTCTCCATTTCAACTAAAAATTCTTTAAACTGGCGATGATTAAAAGCTGTAGTAATAATGAGGTTAACAATAATATAATTATGAATTCCATAACTTTGCAAATTTCTTCTGGAAATGTCGAGCACAAAGCGCTTCTTGATGAATGATACAATGGTAAGTAAGATCTTGTCACTGATTTTTCCTTTCAAAATAATAACAAAAACGTTTCTTACCCCGGTCATTCTTTTCGCCCTGTTTGTTGCAACTGAGACAAGTTTATCGAGATTTGGTGATCTACCAGGAGACCAGAAGAAAAAGCAGAGTTGGCAGCTGTGGTTTATAAATATAAAAAACTATTTTTATTCGAATCCTGGTATATACCAACATTTTCTGTACTTTTTTTGGTTTAATTTATAAAGTAAGTTCAAAAGCAATCTAAATAAATATATATATGCATTTTTCAAGTACTGAAAAGGAAGGGCATGATGGGAATGATCTTCTAGCAATGGTGAAAGGGGTGGAATAGGGCAAAATAGGTTGAGAACCACAATGTTAGATCTTTTAAGTATTAGTTAAAAAAAAAATAAGTTTGAAGCTTTACACGGCATTTAATTATTATTAAATGAAATTTGTTTACATCTAATTAGAATTTCGGAACACTTCCGCAAAGAACCCGGCAAATGTAAACATCGCCAACTTTGGCGATAATAGTTCAAACCTGGTAATCCGGCAGATTCAACCTATTCGCTTGTAAGAAGGTTGCAACCATTCCTCTAACGTTCATTTTGTTGAATTATCACCGTCATTGTTCGCATTTGCCAATTTAAATTATTCTTCACTTATTTATTATTATTTTTTTGTATTTTCACGTTATTATTTATGAACTTTTAACAAATAGATAGAAATATTTTCATATAATAAAGGAAGTTTTCGGTGACAGATGCTAGTTTGTGGAAGAAAATATGGCGGGAGAGGGGTTAATGATAATTGGTAACATGGCTGTTAACGTAGCGTTAAGCACACAGAATCATGAGGTTTCCAACCGATAAAATATTTTGACTTTATCACCTGCCAAAATATGCATTTTAAATAATTAATTAAGTAATGTTTTTATTATTGGTATGGTCATCTAAAATTATGAGAAAAACAATATTTATGGCTTAAAACTTTAACCAGATAATATATTGTTAATGCTTTTCCAACAATAACATTTGAGAAGATTTCAGGTGTGACACACAAAGAGATGATTAAACTGAAATAAAAAGTATTATTGATTCTCTAAAATGACAGAATAGTTTTATGGATACTCAAAGTCATCAAAATTAGCAAACCACTACTTGTGTAATGAATCCAAGTGCAAATGACTCTTCAAAAGTTTTATTAACAATGCTACTGAATAGAATTTCAATACTGAAAATTATTGGCACTGTCAAATATACTATGAAAGACAGGCAGTTGTTTCAACATAAAATGCTTTAAACTGTTTACAAGTAAATTGATAAAAATAACATTGAAAAACTGTTTATGTAAAATGGATGTATTAAAAGTCATGCATTCATTAATTTATTACAGGCACATGGCTCTTATTGAACTAAGACTGTCACTGAATGATTGTTTGGAATCGACATTTCTTGCTGTCTGAAACCTACTTCACCTATGATGTAAATATGCAGTTGTGGTTCTCACTGACATAAAGTTTAGCCACTCCTGATCGATTATATATGTCTACTGTATTTATACCTATTATACTAATTATCAGATACAATTTTGAGAATATCAACAAGCAAAACACTTAAAAATTTAAAAAAGACACTTGTAGTAGAAATATTAATATTCTATATGAATTATGGAAAGTACATGTAATGAATAATACCATGACCAAACACTTAAAAAAAAGAATAGATTAAGTATTTCCTACCTCGATACTTGAGAAAGCAATCCTGTTACACAACACATAGTTAACTTTTGATTACATGATATTACATATTACATATTTAGTCCTACGAGTGGTTAAGAAGGCTGAATAGTGGTAGTTCAATCTCGGCTCAAATCCTGAAAAACGAGCTGGTTGTGCAGGTTATTTTTTTCGTATGTGTTTTGTGAATTTTGTGACATTTTCGTGGTTTTCCATGAGCCTATTTACCCTAGAAAATATTCACAAAAGCATGCCTTTTTCAGCTAGCTCTCACATGCTTTGTATATTGAATTAAGTACACACAAACCCTTCTTAATTTTAAAATGATAAAGTTATTAAGTTCACATTACATGCAACGAAGCTTTTTACAAGCCAGGATACTTTCTTTAACAATTACAGTGCTAATTAGTGCTGTACTTCTCAGTTATATGTGAAATAACATCTCAGTGTCACTGCTTGTGACACATTTGTTTCACTTAAGTCTTCTTATGCAGTCATAAGCATGAAATAAACAAAACAATAACATTTGAGAAGATTTCAGGTGTGACACACAAAGAGATGATTAAACTGAAATAAAAAGTATTATTGATTCTCTAAAATGACAGAATAGTTTTATGGATACTCAAAAACTCATGGTTATGCATGAAAAACCTAATCCATACATCCTTGGTGACTGATATTAACATAGTTTTTATGCTGCATTTGTGAACTACGCGGTTAAATTGAGTGAAATTGTGACTAAATTTCAGAAGACTTATAAAATTATGGTGTGAAAATTTAAATGTGAAATTAAAATCAAGGATACATTGGACAGAACAATCAAAAAAGAAATGTTGTCCATAAATATATTAATAATAATTAATGATAAAATGGACATTTAAAATATTCATATAATAAATATATACAATTAGTGTAATTAAAATAAATATATGCATTTAAAAATGATCTAACTTGGACCATATTTGCAATTTTTGTAATGTTATTAAATATGGACTTTAAATAAAATTTTTAGCAGCATACATCATTTGGGTTTGTTTAAATTATGGAAAAGCATGGGAGAGATATCTGCCTAAAAGAAAAGATGCCTTCAAGGAGGTCTTTCTGAAGGACACTGGTTTGAATCCACGTTACATATTGGGAATACCATGAAAACAATCATACAACTTGCCCATTAGCTTGGCTAACTAAACTACCAGAGTTCAGTCACTTTACTGTTTAGCTGCTGATGAGCTGTATATCAGTTGCAAAGCAGTGCACAAAAAATGATATATTCCTTGGTTCTCGTTATGAGTTACGCAGGGTTCATAGCCACATTTTAGTTAAAAAAATAAGCACTTTTCAAGCACATTTTAAGAAAAAAAATAAGCACCTGTCTAATGACATTATACACAACTGCATAACCTTAATTAGACTTGTAATTTAAAATATGAGAAATGCAGTATTTATTAAGAGAGAATAAGCATTACCTCAACCATGGAAAATAATTACTTTTTTTTTTCCCTTTAAATTTTAAATAACAGTTCAATTTACAGAACTAGTTTACAATGAGAGAAAAAAAAAAAAAAAAAAAAAACTATGCAGAACTAAACTATATTACAAGATTTAATGATGAAATTTCAGTTCAAAATAGAGAAAATAAATAATAATAAGGCATATTTATTGTATTTGCTTGGAACCTAATAATAAATACAATTTATTTTTCCACTCATATTAATATTTAAATAATTTAAATCTAAATTCTGAATATTTTCTAAATTTTCATTGTATATCAGTTTTCTCTTAACAGATATTGCAAGCAAAGTAATTTAAGTAAAAAAGAGGAACATTTCTGAAATCAGAAGACAGAAATTTGCTTCATGCAGTCATCCTTTAACAGTAAAAGCTTAACTAAGCCGCATACTTGGAAACTGGCGAATATTCGGACAGTTGAGCGTAACTTGAAAAAGAGGAGCGGAGGGGGGGGGGGTTGACTGTAGCCACTTTTTAGATTTTTCCGCTAAATAAATGCTTTTGACATTTTGATATGTGAATCATATAAAAATAAACCAATGGAACTGAAAAATATTCTGCTTAGCAAGCACAGTAAAACTCTTTTAAGTGTTCATAAACAAATCTCAAACAGAACATCAAAATTAATTAATTAATTATCTCTGCGAAATATCGCAAACGTTATTGCACAATACGTGTGCCATAATTCTTCCCTACGTGATATTACGCAATCGGAATCAACAGCTGCTGAAATTGGGAGAATAAAGAACTAAATATGAGTAACTGGGGTGTTTTTCATTCTAATTTTCAACAGACGGCGTTAAATTTCCGCAATAGAATCATTCTTCGCTTGGGTTGGTAGACCACAGAACTTTTAGTCCTATTCAATCCAGATTGGAAAGTGACAAAAAAAAAAAAAAAAGTCCGTTGCTTGTTTTGCAGCGAACTTGTAACAGTTTCAATATTTGAGATTTTGCGGAGAAAGGGGAGAACCTCCCAATCTTCGCACTATATAATGTATTGGCCAAAAAAAATTAAATTATTTTGACTATTCGATTACTTTCCCTTTATTTAAGCCATTCCGAGTATTATTCCTAAAACGCTGTGTTAAAATACAACCATTTTTGGAAGTTTACTATACTTCAGCAGTTACTGCAACTGTTATTATAAACATTCATACATATACTCATAATATAAGCATAATGATCATAATAAACACAAATATGAACTGAGCGGAACGAGAATGCAAATTATTAAGATCTGGATAGAAATTTAAACGTGTATAGTATTTGGGTGAGAGGAAAAGAATGCCGAATGTACCGAAATTTTCTACTGCTTTCGCAATTCTTTGACCAATATAACGACGGGCACCTGTCTGTACTCTTTGTGCGCACCAAAGGTTATGTTAATGCAGAGAAAGGGGGAAAAGCTATTTCCGGGAGTATGATTCACCACCTGACATTCAATATTAAGAAAAGTTGTTTATTTAGTTTCGGCTTTGGTAGGGGGAAAATAGCGCGTTCATTAAAAAAAAAGCACTAAAAGCAAAAAATAAGCACTAAAAACAAAAAAATAAGGGCTTTAAAGAAAAAGTAAGCACCTATAAGGGCCTTTATATTTTATTTTCAAATATAAGGACTTATAAGCACTTATAAGGACCGCTATGAACCCTGGTTACATGCAAAAAAGCAAGTCTTAATAAAAATCGATATGCCAAATGTAAAGTTAATATGTTGGTTTTTTCGTGCAATACATGAACATATACATAAAATTTAAAAAAATAAGTCAGAGCAGAATATAATTTATTACTAAAAAAACTTTTATGTAATCAGTTGCAATTAAGTTTCTATTTAAATGAGAATATCTATTCATTTCATTTATGCGATCATAATGGATTTTCAATCGTAGTTTTGGAAGTACTTTAAAATTATGCAATGAAGATATTAATCGTAAATTCACAATTTCTTTAGAAACTGCACTGTTAAAAACATAAATATTTTGGAATTTTATAATACTGAAAGATATTCAAAGACAGATCTCAATTTTCCCAAGAAATTGCCAAGAAAAAGGGTCATTATTACAAAGCTCAATATTACATGATTTTTCTACTTCCATTAAGCTTTACATATTGTTTTCTGTGCTAACTTGAATTAAATACAAATTTATTTTCGTGCATCGTGTTTAACCAGTTAATTTTGAATTTTCACTTTCGTATGCTTAATATATTGTTTTCTCTGCTAACGTGAATTTATGTTACTTATTCTTTAATTACTTTGATTATATTCTTTAAATATCATGTTTACGCGGCTTACTTCCATGTGTTTTAATATCTCATAACCAACGCCCATCAACCATAGGTGAACTTGGCGAGTAAAACAGCAACGGCGCCAACGGGTTCTCTGTGGATGAAAATTCAGAATTTCTAAATCAATCAAACACATTCATGAAAACAAGCAATTTCAAAAGTCATTATAATAACAGTAGTCAAGAAAGCATAAAGTTACCAGCAAGAAATCTCTAACAAAGTTAAAGATCATCCATATAATCCAATTGCTATATTAATCAAAATAAATAAGAAATTCAGTACAAAGTCTGAAATCCAGACGTCCATTATCCGAAATGATCTAAAATCCGGACCTCAAAACCACCAACAACATTTTTCTCCTAAGTTTTACGCATGCACATTTGATTCCACCCCCCTCCGAGCATAATAAAACATCTGGAGTGTGCCAATTCTTAATTTCACTTTGACACTAAATGAAATACATTGTTATTGAAGAAACAAAACTTTTAGCATAAATATGTACGATCAGGATCAGTAACTTGGTTTCATTCCTGCGTATCCGCTTTATGGTACACATCTCAAACTGAAACATTCCACATAGATACATCATTGATCTGACGCCAACCTTGGGAATCATTATTTATTATACTTTCCTTTCATCACCGCATGTTTATCAAAACATGACAACTTCAGTAATGACTCATGTAGCGATGCCTAAACAATTTTTGGTACTTTTCCGTTTTGCCGGCGCAAGCGATAAAGTCGCCAATAATGGTACAATCGATGCCAAAAGGAATATTCTCGCTGGTAACCTTTTACGCCTCATTTTCAAAACAAGTCGCAGCTTTTTCTTATCAGATTGATTGGTTTTTTCAATACTGGCATATAATTACATAGAATTTTTATCAGATAGTTCAGTTTTATGTCTAAGGCCATTTTCAGTAGTTAAGTCAATTAGGATGGAATCACAGCTCTTACCCGAAGCCGAAAATATAGAAAAGGTAAAGTCAAGGGTTAAATTCATCAATTTTAATAAGGATACATTAGCGAAGTAAAGCACTGCAGTTTTACATAATTTCTAAGTAAGCTATTCGTACGAATTGAAATATTTCTTGCATTTAAACTTGTGTTCCAAATTAAGATTTAACTTGAAATTAATGTAGATAATTACTGAGAGCATTAGATTTTTGTAGAGTAGTTTACGTGAGATGAGATAGCTTGGGGTCACGTGATATAAACCGGCGAATTAGGATTTTGAACCATGAAAGCATAGTAAATTCTTAAATTAATGTCTTTTTACAAATTTATTGTCTTTATTTATCGGCTTTTTATAAAGTTTTAAGTGATATTAAAATGTTTATGCCTTCAAAAAATGAATTCTTAGAACTAAGATTTTTTTAATATTTTTTATGTGTATACTGTCTGTTGTCGCCAATAAAGTCTGCTTGGCGAGATTTGCGCCGGCGAAACGGAAAAGTACCCAATTTTTCTTGTTAGTAATTGAATAATAAAGGTGTATGGTAACCTTATATGTTGACATTACGCTTGGCGATGATTACAGATTTAAGTTAAATGTGCTAAAAAATTGTTTACGAGGAAACATTTACCAAACATTTCTTTCCATGTGATAAAAATAGATTTTGTTGATGATACTCATAGACTCAAAGATTAAATTTATGGCTATTTGAATTAAGAATAATTGATTTGTTATTCACATAAACCCAGAACCAGCACCAGGGCTCGTATGGCTGCAGAGACTCGGAGAATTTAGGACCCACAGAGACTGCATCAGGCGGTAAGATATCTAGCGCCGGCCTTCAATAAGGCTGAAATATATGTGGGAATTTATTTATTCAGAACTCTAATAAGCCTTAAGCACGTGAAAGAAATAGACATAAGTATGATAAATAACAAAACTAATATAATTCAGGCATAATTGTCTCAGTGCGTGATAGAAGCAAGATAAAATTTAACAGAACAACTTGTCGTTAGTCGCCAAGCTCATGATGCATAGCCAAATATGTACAGTGAAGGATAGCTAAATTTGATGATGATAGCCACTAATTTTAAAGGTTTTCGGATATAGCAAAACAAAGGCGAAATTTTCCAATTAACGGATTTTGTAAAGAAATGTGGACAAGCTGTAATAAATGAGGATGATATAAAAGAAGTTTTCATTGTGATGACAATCCTTCTCAATCATCAATCAATTAATGAATGGCGAAATCTGTAGTATAGTTCTAGATCCAGAAAATACGCTACTGATAGTGAAGAAAGTGACAGAGAAGTTACTGACAACGAGAAAATTTTGATTGACAAATTAATCGGAATTCTCGAAACAGCAGTTACAGGACTTCAACAATGTAACTAAGCAAAGGATTATGCCTGTCTACAGAATTAAAGAGAATGTATTAGCGCAACAAACGGAGCAACTTAAACAACTTGCATTGAGAGAAATGTTTAATAAGGCAAACAAATCAATACTAAGCTTCTTCTTTTTTTTTTTTTTTTTTTTTTTTTTTTGTAAATTTTGATACCCTTTAGGTCATAAATACTTCATTATTTCACGAACTTTATCCATGTACACGTCGATCTATTTTCACTTAAAAAAAAAAAATCCCCGAATTTCACAAAAATAGCATTGTGCACTCTTTTAACTTTATCCATGTACACGTCGACCTATTTTCACTTAAAAAAAATCCCAGAATTGCACAAACTTGCATTGCACACTCCCTTTACTTTGTCCATGTACACATTGATATATTTACACTTAAAAAGTCAAAGGAGCACCAAATTCTACAATATAGGGGAAAAAAATGCAAAATCTCAATAAAATACATTTTAAACCAAAAAATAAAATAACATAGAAAAGAAAAAACATGTTATATATTTAAGCACTACCAAAAGCAAATATTCACTTACCATGATTTTCGAGTTCGCTTCGTACACCCCGAGCCACGTAAAAATCAAAATATCAATCATACTCAAATGACTTTTTTCAAACCAGGTACTCTTTCTGATCGAACACTTCACATAGTGACCATCTGAACTTTTCTTCCTACAAACCCATTCAAATCCATCTAAACGATTTTTACGTTCGACTAGACGCATATCCTTCCTACATACAAAACACTTATAATGGCTACTAAGTAAACCTACATTTACACACCAGTCAATTAAAGCTCTTTTCCCCTTTTGCTCCAAATTGTACAGAAACTTCAAATTAATCTTACTACATTCGGCCATTCTACTGTCTAAAGAATCAAACCAACACACACCACAAAAACGCTTACAAAACATCCCATGATTCAAAATTTCCCAGAATCATGCACCTGATTATGTCACAATAGGGTTTCCATAACATTCAACTACTCAGGCTACCATAAATGAAACAACAACTTGGTGATAAATCAAACAACAACTTCACCATAATACAAGGGGTACCTTAAAGTCTACTCTACCCCAATTTTTTTACTTGCTATTTTCAAGTTGGCAATTTTGAGAAACGTGCGGAGCAGTGGGTGATTCTGCACTCTCCCAGTTTGTCGCAAGGGCTCTTATAGGATTTTACCCAAATTTTAATTAACATAATCTAATATTTTAAAGTTGCAATCGCATAACATTATGGGAAGAAACGTATTCATGGAAAGGTTGTTTCACATTACGGAAAGCTTCTATCAATCTACAACTTTTATTTATTTTTAATTAAAACAAATTTTAAGACTATTTAAAAGGAAGAAAGAAATAAAATAGAATGGAAATATCCCCATTATAAATAATCAATAAAGATCCTGAATTATTAAAAAAAAGTGTGGAAATTTTTCTCTTCCTAAATATTTAACATTACTGGATAAATAGTAGCATTTAGGCTGATTAGCATATTTCAGCTAAATATCCACTGTATCCTTAATTCTTACTCATCTATTACAATATAAATATACCTAAGTTTGAAAAATAATATTAGGTACTTTTCCGTTTTGCCGGCACAAACGATAAAGTCGCCAATAATGGTACAACTGATGCCAAACGGAATATCTTCGCTGGCAAACTTTTACCCTTCATTTTCAAAACAAGTCGCAGCCATTTCTTATCAGATTGATTGTTTCTTTCAATACTGACATACAATTACATAGAATTTTTACAAGATAGTTAAATTTTTTGCCCTAAGACCATTCGCGGTAATTAATTACGATGCAATCACACCACTCACCTGAACGCAAAGATATAGAAAAGGAAAATCAAGGGTTAAATTCATCAAATCTAATGAGAATGCACTAGCGAAGTAAAGCACTGCGGTTTTACATAATTTCTGAGTAAGCTATTCGTACGAATTAAAATAATTCTTGCATTTGAACTTGTATTCCATAAGATTTAACTTGAAATTAATGTAGATAATTACTGAGAGAATTATATTTTTGTAGCGTAGTTTACATGAGATAAGATCACTTGGGGTCACGTGATATGAACCGGCGAATCAGGATGAAAGCAAAGTAAATTCTTAAATTAATGTCTTTTTACAAATTTATTGTCTTTATTTATTGGTTTTTTACAAAATTTTAAACCATACTAAAATGCTTATGCCTTCAAAATAAAAAATTCTTAAAACTAACATTGGTTAAATTTTTTATGTGTATACTGTATGTTGCTGCCAATAAAGTCTGCTTGGCGAGATTTGCGCCGGCGAAATGGAAAAGTACCCAATATTATAATTAAATTGTCTTGGACTAAATATCTCACAAGATTAGTAAAGTTCTGCTTCAAGTAAGAGAAAAGCAGTTATGTAATTAATTGATAATACTGTATTATATTCTACAAGACATCTTTGTGTGTTTTCCAAGAGGTTTCACCTTTCAAATTCTGCCCTGCTTCAGAAAATATGTTATAGTGTCAAAAGCTGTTAAATACATGATTTTAGAAATTTTCAGAAAGATCATTTCAAAAATTTGGTTAATCTTTGGAACATGGTAACAGGTAGTTTGGTGACATTTTGGTAAGGTGATAAAGGTTACTAGCTAGGATTTTAGCAATAATCTGAGAAGTACACAGTTCGAATCACAGATTATTTTGTCTCAGAGAAATGAGAGATCATGAGACATGTCATGTGACATTTTCCGGAAAATTCCAAACAGGATTTTAGCTAATAAGCACTTAGAAACAATTTCGCTGCTAAAGTGCAGAATCGCCCACTTATTTGTTTGGTGCTTTTTACAAGAGTAAGAAGAATTGGATTTTTGTAATTTTTTTTTTTTTTAATTTTTATTTTTTAAGTGAAAATAGGTCAATGTGTACATGGATAAAGTCATTTTTGTGTGCGCAATACCAAAGTGTGCACAATGCCATTTTTGTGCAATTCTGGGATTTTTTTTAAGTTATAATAGGTTGATGTGTACATAGATATCGTGTATATGCAATTCTTAAAAACGCAGCAAGCAGTGGGCGATTCTACACTTCCTCCCAATTTCGCACCTAATCTTCGTCATGATTAAGCACTTTTGTTCCATAAAAGTTCTAGCATAAGCGTAATTCGGCTAGCAGATTGTTGGAAAAAATTTTGAGTAAAAAAAAAAAATAAAATAAAACATGGCTTTACTTCGTGAAAACAAAATGGCATCCAAAAAAAAAAAAAACTAGCAGGTTGCTGTAGCAGGGATGGTCGCCAAAGTTTCGCCAAGTTACCATAATCCGAAGATTCACCAAAAATTTTACTAAAAAATTCCCTTTTTCTACTTGCAAACTAATAACAAATTTAAGAGTTTCTAGTTTATTTACAGTGTGAGCTCCATCTAAGGTATTTTGTGCATTATGGCATTTTGTCCCATTTTTAACGAGCATTTTAAGCTAAACATACAGTTCTGAAGAATAATGGTCAACTTAATATAACATGTGACATGACGAAAATATAGTCAGCCTATTTTTGAACTTATACTTAACATCTGGATTTATTGTAAAATGAAGACTAAGAAAACGCATAATTCAAGGAAACTAACATTTTATACTTTTAATTTCGCACATTTAAATATTCTGGCACTTTTTTAGGAAACTACACATATTCGATTACATTTGGATATCAAACATTTTACTTTAATTGTATATTGAATTCCTACATACAAACAGATCACGAATATAAATATTTTCGCTCTAGCGTAGAACTGAGTGCCCCTTCGCTTCACGACAACTTTTTTAAATTTTGGCGATGAAACCTTACTTCTGGTTACCATGATAGTTTTAACTCTGTTTTAGCTTCCTGATTTTATTTAAATGAAAATAGATTGATGTGTACATGGGCAAATTTAAGGCAGTGCGCAATGCCTAGTTTGTGCAATTCTAGGATTTTTTTTTAAGTGAAAACAGATCAATGTGTTCATGGACACAGAGTCTGTACAATTCTTTGACTTCTTATTTTTGTTTTGTGTAGCGACCATCAAGAAATTGTATCTTCCTGGTGCCGATCTTGGCATCAAAAAAAGAATCGCCAAAAAACAAGGGGCACCCAATTGTAAACTTTTACCAATATTTTGTGTATTTGAAAAAATATATATATAAGTGAATACATACACAGCAAGCCTTTTGAAGCGTTCTTCTTCATCACCCGCATCAATATCCATTGAAGTCTCGGAACTTTTAAAAAGAAAAGCACACGGTAAATAACACATTTGTTCATTGGCGCAAACACAACCAGCGAATCAGCTTTACGTTTCAACGTTGCCAAATCGCGCAATTTTCGACAAAACTATGCTGCCAAAATTCACGTGCTTGCGTTTTTGGGAAATTTTCCCTGCTCTTTTTTCTTAAACTCACATATGTTAAAATAACTTTTCTATTAAAATTAATTTATAATAAAAAGATCTTGCCCCCCAGATGGTATAGTGTTTAGGAGCTACTCTAATTTTTCATTATTTAATTTCTTCAAATATAATGCAAGACTCTAACATTTGGTGGCAACAGTTTGAAAAGTAAAACGAACATTTATAATAGTGATTCAACGGGGAGATCAGAGATCATTATTCGTTAAGTAGTGTTCGACCCGAGGGCCTTTACCACTACATGTTTATCAATCCCCTAAGGACCTGTAAAAGTTCGTTAAATTCCATAAACTGGAAAAGTCGTATGCATTTGTAATAAAAGTGCAAAGTCTTCAGTTGCGAAGAAGTTGATCAGGGGTGACGCTGTAGCCTTGGCTACTAATGTTTAAAATTAATTTATGACTAGTAACAGCATGAATTATAAACAAATAGCTAAGTTATTGCATTTTATTTTCCAGCTATCGAAATGCGACGCTACGAGCAACGTTTTGAAACCAAAACCTAGCAATCATGAATCAGAACTAGAACTAATTGCCATTCAGCATAAAGAAATTTAAATATAAATATGAATATTAACAAAATATTAAAGTTAATTTTATAAAATAATTAAACACATGAACAAATATATGAAATAAAAAATAATTATTTCTCATGCAATAACTGGGCCACTACACTACTCCCCCACCAGTAACTAAGTTACGTTACGAAGATGGAGAAATAGGTAGTAACTAGTATTGCAGTGTTAACCACTATCAAAATAATTTAGTCAGTCCTTGAATCTAACAGGTAAACGTATAGTTCTGCCTGTGCGAGAAGGTTTTTGATTCACATCCGAATTTGAGTCCGGTCTCTGCAAATTACTGTAGTCAGGTTGTATCAACTGAGAATTTTCCTCAGCTAAAATATATGCTGGTTTCAGGCGATCCAGGGATACATTAACATGTTTTCCTTTTGTGCTAATAGTAAAATATTTGTCCTTGCGATCAATAACAGGAAATGGTCCTTCATAAGGAGGTTCCAAAGGTTTTTTTTATCCGATCTATTCGCTGAAACACATGAGAACAAGTTTTTAAGTCTTTATGGACAAATATCTGTTCAGATGAATTTTTACGAATTAGTCTCGGTCCAACAACTTCCATCTGTTTCTGGAGTTTATTAGCAAAAGTCTCCGATGCTGTCTGGATACTTGGTTCGCTGAAAAACTCGCCAGGAAGTCTGAGACTCTGGCCATAAACTACTTGCGCAATAGAATGATTGGTATCTTCTTGAATAGTGCTGTTGAATAGTTTACAAACCCAAAAGTACTGTTGGTAACGTGTCCGTCCAAGATATGTTGTTGTGGGCTTTTAATGCTGTTTTCAATGTTCGATGAAGGCGCTCAACATTGCCATTACACGAGGGGTGGTAGGCAGTAGTGTGTTGTAAATTGATGCCACAGATTTTGGACAAAGCTCGTAATGTATCACTTTTAAATTGGGATCCACGATCACTAATGAGTTTACTTGGCGTTCCGAAACGCGCAATCCAGTTGCTATAAAAGGTTCTTGCGACGTTCTCAGCAGAAATATTTTCTAAAGGAATTGCTTCCATCCAATTCGAAAATCTATCTATGCAAGTAAGACAATAAATATTCCCTTTAGATGGTGGAAGTGGTCCTATGAGATCGATATGGATGACAGAAAATCTTCCTGGTGATACTTCAAACTCACCTAATTTTGTTTTGGTGTGCCGATTGATTTTAGCTTTTTGGCAATGAATGCAGGTTCTTGTCCACAACTGTACATCTTTTTTTATGTTAGGCCAAATGAATTTTGATGTCATTAATTTCATAGTCGATTTTATTCCTGGATGTGATAAACCATGAATTCTTTGAAAGACGTGTTTTCTGAAAGCCTGAGGAATATACGGCCGAACATGTTTAGTTGATGTATCACACCACAAATATTTCCCCGATGGTAGAGAACATTGCTTGAAATTCAAGGAAGTAGTGGTTTGCAAACTCTTCAGTTCTTCATCTTGAGTTTGTTCATCAGCTATTTTATCATAATCTATCGATGAAATTTCATTAACTCTAGATAACGTATCCGCCACAATATTATTCTCACCTTTTAAATATTTGATATCAGTCGAAACCTGGGAGATGTATTGAAGTTGGCGAGCATGTCTAGGTGTTGCTTTGTCAAGTTTTTGACGAAAGGCGAATATTAAGGGCTTGTGATCTGTATAAATTGTAAATACTCTTCCTTCTAGATAATGCTTAAAGTGTCTAACTGAAAGATATATGCTTAATAGTTCTCTATCATAGGTGCTATATTTTTGCTGAGTATCACTTAATTTTTTTTTTTCATATTGTTGCAACACTGAGCCAATCGCCGTATCTGAAGCATCTGTAAATAACGCCAGAGGTAATTCAGAATTGGGAAAAGACAACAGTGCCGTGTTCACCAGGTCATTCTTGCACGTTTCAAACTGTTTTTCAGCTTCTTCAGTCCATTCGATTTTACGTTTGTCCCTCTTTTTAGCTCCCTTGAGATACGCATGTAACAATGCTTGATTCTTCGCTGCATCCTTTATATAACGACGATAAAAGTTAAGTATTCCAAGAAAGGTTCTAAGTTCATGAATTGTTTCTGGTCGTTTGTAGTTAGTAATAGCTTGAACTCTTTCTGGCAAAGGACGGGAACCCTTAGGTGTAATTAGGTAGCCTAGAAACTCGATTTGGGGAACAGCAAAGACAGATTTTGAAACATTAATTCTTAACCCAAATGTATGTAATCTTTCGAAAACTAATTTAAGGTGATTTTCGTGTTCTTCATGGGTACTGGATGCAATGAGTATATCGTCTAAATAGGGAAAAACGAATTCTAATCCTCTAAAGACTTCGTGAATAAATCTTTGGAACGTTGCAGGAGCATTTTTTAAACCGAAACTCATTACATTAAATTCGTATAAACCGAAAGGAGTGATGATAGCCGTTTTACATTTGTCTTCTTCTGCAATGGGAATTTGAAAATAAGCTTTGAATAAATCAATTTTAGAAAAAATATTTGTACCTCTTAAAATATGATGAAAATCTTCAATGCGAGGAATTGGGTATCGATCAGGTATCGTCTGCGCATTCAATCGTCGGTAGTCTCCGCAAGGACGATATGAACCATCCTTTTTCGTAACAAGGTGCAAGGGGCTTGACCACTGGGAGTTTGATGGACGAATTATTCCATTGTCAAGCATAAATTTAAATTCCTCTTTAGCTATAGCTAAGCGTTTTGGATCGAGCTGTCGTGCCTTTGAATAAACGGGTTGACCAACAGTCGAAATAAAATGTGTAACACCATGTTTAATTTGTGTAGGAAAAAGGTTAGGTTTAGAAATTTTGGGATATTTCGACAGTAAATCGAAAATTTTTATGGATTTATTTAATGTGGTTACTGAGTAATCACTGGAAATAGCAGCGACATCACACTGGACACAAAGCTGTGTTACGCCATCAATTAATTTTTTCTTATTTATATCGACAAGCAATTTATATTTATGAAGAAAGTCAGCTCCTAAAATACCTTTTGTGACATCAGCAATTATGAATGGAAACTGAAAATCACGACGTAATCCCAAATCAAGAGTTAGCGTTTTTATGCCATAAGTGGAAATATCTGTGCCATTAGCTGCATACAGTTTATATTCAGTTTTACATTTATTCTGTGAAGTAGCAGGAATTATGCTTACGTCAGCTCCGCTATCAATAAGAAAGTGCAAATTTGATCTTCGGTCACGAACGAATAAACGAAATTTGCGACAATCCTTCATATTTTCTGCAGCAGCGTTTGCCGCTGAACCTACTGCAGATTCGAGTTTTCCTGGTTTTTGAAATCGTTTTTTACCCAAGCACACGGAGGCTTGCATTTCTCTAGAATGAATTTTGCTCCAAAACGAAAGTGATAAAAACAAAATTTGCCAGTAGGGTCATATCGTTTACGAGGTTGGCTTCGAGATCGTGAACGTGAATTACGTAAATCCGAGTCCCTTCGTCTTGAGCGAATGGTTACTTGATCAATTTTTTGTTCAAGAAAGGTAATTCTTTGCAACAAATCATTTGCGGGAACAGAAGGAGCATTAGTACTAAATACTTCTGGTTTCCGATTCATATCACTAATTTTATCTGCCATAGACGCTAACTTGGTTACATCTTCATCACTAACTAATAATATATTTTTATGGAGTCAGGTAGCTTCTCCAGCCATAATGTTTTGATTAGATTTTCAGACACATCTGTAGTAGCAACTGATCTCAACTTCTGCAAACGTTGGCTTGGTTTCATGTCTCCAAGTTCGATACCAGTAATCAAACGTTTAATCCGTACATTTTCACTTTCTTTGAATAAATGTAATAACCTAATTTTAGCATCCGAATATTTTGTGGCACTATCGTTCGTTACAATGTCCCAAATATTTTCGACGAACTTAGGTTCAAGCTGTGAAACTAAATAATTAAATTTCGTTTCTTCTGAAACGATATTTCTAAGTTTGAACTGAGCTTCAACTTGAAAAAACCATATTTCCGGTTTATCAATCCAAAAAGGAGGTATTTTCACACTCACCTTATGAAGCTCCGGTGACTGTATCGTATCTTTCATAGCAGTTTCAGAAGAGTCATTTGTTGACATTTCGAAAATTAATCAGGGTCACCACGATGTAGCCTTGGCTACTAATGTTTAAAATTAATTTATGACTAGTAACAGCATGAATTATAAACAAATAGCTAAGTTATTGCATTTTATTTTCCAGCTATCGAAATGCGACGCTACGAGCAACGTTTTGAAACCAAAACCTAGCAATCATGAATCAGAACTAGAACTAGTTGCCATTCAGCATAAAGAAATTTAAATATAAATATGAATATTAACAAAATATTAAAGTTAATTTTATAAAATAATTAAACACATGAACAAATATATGAAATAAAAAATAATTATTTCTCATGCAATAACTGGGCCACTACAACGCCATATATCGGCCACAGATGAAGTTTTCGTTGGATAAGCTATAATAGCAACTAATAATTTTGGCATATCTTTTACACATTATCGTAGATTTGACACAGTATCGTACAGTAAAAATGGAAAATAATATATACAAGTCCCAGAACTTTTTTTTCTTTCGTCTGAGGCGAAAGTACTATATCTTAATACTCATAGGGAAGGAGACGCGTATTTCCAAACCCTACCCCACTTTTCAAATTTTTGACGTCACGGAAATATCGACTAGTTTGGCAAGACGCCTACCCCACTTTTGACTACTACGGTGCGCTTTCGAAAGAATTGTGCTCCTGAATAGTGTGTTTAGGTGCTAATTGTGAGATTTTCGCAATTTAAATTATTATGAGTGGAAATTTACGCAAAATCTTTAGTGAATGGTTATTGTTTAACGCCGTAGTGTATTTGAGGAAAGAGGAGAATAATTCACTGCTGATGTATACATTAACAGTATGAAAAGTCTGGAAGGTGATAAATGCAATCGGCAATAAATGTGCTGCATTTCATCGCAAAATTCAGCGACGCCAGTAAAATAAACGAAAGTGTTTGAAAAACTTATCCACATCTGAAGCCACTATACAAAAATTATATGTGTGCCAATACAGCAATTTAAATAAAAAAAAAAAAAAAATTGCAGAAAACTTCAGATCAAGGAATAAGAATTGCAGTGCCTCTATGTGCTTAAAAACTACGAAGCATTCTGCAGACTTTCGTGCCAAAATCAAGTTTGACAAATAGATTAATACATTTTATTGTTTCTTTTAGTGTATATATTTCAAAATTATTAAAATAACTTGAACAGTTGTTCAAGTTGCTTAAAACAGCAATAAAGTTCATTTATAAAGATACACAAGGAACTTCATAATTCATTGCTTTGATGAACAACTGAAATTTACTAAATTACCTAACTTTATAACATTAAATATCTTTGTAACTGTGTTATTATGCTCTGTTTTATAAAAGCTTCTTAACTAGTTCTAAAAGCTAACTACTAACTAAAAGCTTAGTTACTTACTATTCATTTGTTATACATTAAAATATTTTCTGATTTATTTACTAAATGTATTAAGAATTTCCATACATGCTTGTGCAGTGTGAATGCATGTTTGTGTAATGAACTTTGATTTTCATGAACGAAAAAGAAATACAATCTCCGAATAAGTGTTTTCCAGTTCCTGTGTTTAGCTGTAAAAGTAAATTCACTTCAAGTATGTGTCTGTGTAATTTTGACGATGTAAATGCTGAAATGTATGTATAGTAAAAACTCGACAAAAAAAATATCCGGAAAGCTCTTGAAATTTTGGATAGCCGAGCATATAAAAAATGAAATATTGTAATAAGTGAATGTAAGAATAAACTTAGTCTAAAATCATAAAAACAGTTCATCTTATTTGTATCAACTTGACTATCAAAAGCCAATATTTAATATTATGCACGATTTTGAAAAAAATGTATGCTGCTGATCTTTGGAATATGATAACGGGTGATTTTTACAATGGTTGTTATGTGGATTAAGACTGCAAGTTGAGACTTTAAATATGAACAATAGTAATCTGAAAATTTGAAGTAGTAATTTCATATCCAACAATCTCTGCCAAATAACTTCTATGTTTTAAGTAATTAAAAAATATATTTTAACCACTTATTATTAATTTTATAAAGTATATTCTATAATTTAAATTTTATTTACTTTCATCTATTTTTAATGTTTGCCATTATAAATTTCATACTATGTACTTTTTTAAGATTTCATAGTTGCTAATTAAACTTCCTTTACAATTTATTTAGTTATTCTATACTTACAGTTATATTTTATGTAAGAAAGGGATTTATGTGCAAGAGATATACAGTGAAAGTCATTTAACACAAAACTGAGGGGACTGAAATATTTTTTCGTGTTAAAGAATATTGAAAAGAAAAAAAAAGCATATATTCAACAAAATTAAGCTTAGCTAAATTAAGCTAATCCGATCCCTAAAGATCCTTCACCTTCGGACTTATCCAAAATAAAAACTGCGATCAAATCTTCGCAAATCATTTCAAGCAACTTAAAACATTCGCTTATCCCATCTGTTGCGAATTGTGCCAGATTATATGTTCTTCCCAAAATTCATAAAAGTGGTATTCCTTTCCGCCCTATTGTATCAAATTTAGGTACTGCCTCGTATCCATTAGCTAAATATTTAGTTTCTAGATTTTCCACTCTATTAGACAATAACATTTACACCATAAAAAATTCAATAGAGTTTGTAAAAAAGGTTAAAAACATTTCTCCTCGTAATTTACTCATGGTTTCTTTTGATGTAAAATCATTATTCACCAATGTCCCAGTGGAGGGTGCATTAAGATGTCTAGAAACCAGACTTCGCGAATTTCATTTCTCTTGCATCGAAATTGATGAGCTAATTTCTCTCACTCAACTCTGTTTGAAACAAACACATTTTGTTTTCCAAAATAAATATTACAAGCAAACTGAGAGATTAGCCATGGGAAGCCCCCTCAGTCCCATCCTGGCTGATATCTACATGCATTATTATGAATCAAAATTGTTTGAAACTTTAAACTTCCCGGCATGGTTCCGCTACGTAGACGATACTTTTACCCTGTTTGAAGGTAATAAAGATGATTTAAATAGAGTTCTTTCAACAATGAATTCTATTGATCCTGCTATTCAGTTCACTTTTGAACTTGAGACTTGCAATTCTCTTCCGTTTCTCGACATTCTGGTCACACGCAACACATCCAACTTCAGTACTACAGTTTACCGTAAACCTTCATCGGTTTGCCTTCCACCACACTTTAAATCATGTCATCCGACTAAACAAAAGTTAGCTTCATTTTATTCCTATGTTTTCCGTGCTCTTCAAGTTTGCTCCTCCAAACTAGCCCTTGATGAAGAACTAAATTATTTAAAAGCAATAGCTATTGACAGGGGCTTTTCACCTAACATTATTAATCAAGCAGTTAAAAAATTCTCATCTCAACACACTAAAAGCCACACTCTTATTTTAGGAGATTATAAAAATTCTGTTGTTATTCCCTTCTTTCCATCAATTAGCTATAAAGTTGCACATATTTTGCAGAAATTTAACTTTCGGGTTGTTTACTCTCCCATCAATAAAATTCCAACTTCTAAACTCAAGGACCCCATTCCGGATATGAATTCCTGGGGTATTTACTGCATAGCAGCTTTCCCTTGACCAAGAGTTCGCATTGCATACGTAAATCTTCTGTTTAGCTCTGATATATTTTTTCGGACACCCATCATATTAGAGTTTCTGAAAGTTCTTTTACATGAACACTTTGAGCATAGTAACTCAAATTTTGAGCTTAAACCATGATGAAATAGTTCACTTAAATGAACATTACATATTTTACAACATAAATTATTTTCAATACATTGAAATAGGATATCCAAATCAAATAGTCTATAACCACTAAAATTAGGCTCTAAAGTTATCTTTATCTCTTGGTGGCAAAACAGTGTCACTATTTAATTTTTTAAACGAAGAACTGACACCACACTTCTTATTCATTGTATCATTATGCTGATTTCCCTGGAACTTTCTTTTCTTTGGTCGATGAATATAAGATCTTTTATTTTTTACATCTTCCTCACAATTTTCCATAATTATCAGGTGATAAAAATACTAAACAAAAACTGCAATGTTATAATAAAAACACCTTCAAAAAAGTCAAAAGAAATTTAGAAATCGCAAAAGAGCTTGTAAACAATCACGTTTCACGCTAATCCAAAGCTGGAGTAAGATTTCAACACATGCCTATGTTAGATTCCTACGTTAGAATAGTGCTATGTATAAATCTAATATATTCCTAAGTCGCGCTTTCGAGACATGAAAAACGCAGTTTGAGTTTTGTCAATCAGCCCAGTAGAACGGGAGATATAGCACAGTCCTCCTTTTTTTTTTTTTTTTTTTTTTAGCTTGATAACACGTCAGCACTGTTTTTCCACCATCTCAAAATAAATTATGAAGATTTGTGCTTATGCAACTAGTTGAATTTCAACAGAAATACACGTTCATATGAAAACGTTGAAGCTCTTTTAAAGGGCCGGTTTTATACCTTTATGCAAATGTAATTCTACCGCATATAGCAGTACTTCCCTGTTCGCTGAATTACTTTCACACTGAGTCTTCCGATGAGAATTTTCCTAATTAAATACCAAAGGATGAATGATTATAAATTTCAAAGCACCTACTATCTTAACGATCGTTTCACTCAAAATCAAATATTCGAAAAGTGAGCAGAAAGGCAAAATAGACAATAGCTAAACATGCGAACATTGAATGTGAATAGCACTTTATTGTTGGTCTGCTGCCTTTTAATAGCTAAGATAGTACTTGCCAGAAACCGAAGATTATCCAACTGTGGGCATTGTGGTAAGAAGTCCTTTACTGAGTTCTCCAGCCGAGTAAACGTAAATGCGATTAACCTCTCGAAGCCGGCTGGTACAGCAGTTGTACAAGGAGAATGACTTTCTCAGACGCCGGCATCGGTACAACTGTCGTACCATCCATGCCCTCCCCATTTTAGAGAATCGCCTATCTGTAGATCTTTGGGTGGTCCATTGTCGCTGCTCAGAGTAGCCGCTGGCTACGCATTATTTCCCTCTTCTTATCAGTTTAGCTACATTTTGGCAAAAACCGCAGGTTTCGTCTCGCGCCAATATACTTGAAAATTAAATAGAGGCCATCTCTTTCTCAATCTGTCTCATAATTTTAATGCTATTTTTTTTAGTACTGACTTTTGCTATGATTAAAACGTCAGCGATTTTGCACGCTCTTTAAGCTTACCATATTTAATGTTCTTTAATCATAACAAATAAGAATAGATTAATATTTTAGATTTAATGCCCTTCTAGAAAATAGGTAAAACCGTTTTTATCGTTTACTCGTTTACTTCCTTTTCATACTTATGAATAATAAGATTTTATTTTGACATTGTTTTGTGGAGTGCATAAAACCCTTAAGAACTGTCAACTCTTTCAAAGTGCTTCTATTATGCAGGCAATTTTGTCTGATTTATCAGGAGATAAATAAGAGACAATTGTATGCATAATAGTTTTTCTGATTTTCATTCATTCAGTGATTGCTTTCAATGATTTTCATTGATTGTAAATTAAATAAAATCAATTTATCTTTACACCCTCTTTTAGGATGAGATCTGCCAAAAAATATTTAAATATCAGTAAAGCTCACGTTACTTCTAAACTGAATCAAAACATCAGTTAAATGTTATAAAATTTTGGCCAGTTTTATTTGCTGAAATTCTTATACTCTTCAAGAGATAGAGAGAATTCAGACAAGTTGATAAAAAAATATTTTAAAAAAGTTGTTATTTTGTCTGTAATAAGGTGTATGTCAACTTACTACTAAATGTATGAAAATTAGGATTGGATTACGGAAAAGCACGCGAACGCTATCTGCTTAAGGGAATGGATGCTTTCGTGTAAACCTTTTTAAGAGAAAATTGCTCGCATTTACATTCCTGGTGGAAAACTCCACATGTAATCAACCCGTTCTTCGGTATTGATTGGATTAATTTGTTCGCTTACTGAATTACATCAAAGCACCCAACGATTACCTGTATAAGGGGAGTTATGTCTTCGCGGAGGACTTTCTAAGAGAAGCTGGCTTGCATTTACGTTACACAAAAACCATGACTCCAACTATTTATCCGGGATTCAAATCCAAGCGAGCTATAAGTGTTCAGCCACCTTTACCGCTTTACTGAAGAGCAGGTAAAAATATTGATAAAGGAAAAGTATTGAATTAACCGGTTTAATTTACTAACCTATATTTCTCAATCGACAGTACATAAATTACGCATATGAGGGGGATTATTTGTGAATAAATAAACTGTATTGCACTTTTATCCACTATGTCATATTACAATGGAATTATTGCATTTCAAAGTTATTTCTCATGAATTAATTTTGCTCTTCATGATTTTTGATATTTTCAAAGAGAAAATTCCACACTTTAAATAAAAATATACACGAGAAGATACTTTATGCACAATTTGGCGTAAACGGTTTTCTTAATTTTGCTTTGAAAATATTGCAGGGTAATCGTTTTCATTACTGGAAGAAATATAAAAAACAAATTTACTACATGGTATCAACACCCAATATTTCCTTATTCTTTTGAAAACGTGAAAGATTACTCTTTCTAAAATAAATTGGAAAATATATTATGTGCAAATAGAATATTCGTTGAAAATGAAATAGACTTCAACTTTTGGATATAACGATAGTTTTAGACGAAATTTCTACCTATGGAAAGAAATTGACGTATAATTAATTCTTCATGAACATTTAAAACTGTTCTCAAAATTCTTTTGATGATTGCATGTATAAGTCACGAATTTTTTTCTCGGCTAACATAAACAAAAGCCAATTTTACAAAGAAAAATTCTCGTTAAAGATATACCTTCTTTGCCTGATAGTCCAATGTAATATTTGTTAAAATTAATTATTAAACGCAACCAATGTATCTCGGATTTTGATTTTTATATTATAATAACAAAATTATCGAAAAAAGCAGATTTAAATCTCTGTTATTGTTATGTAAAGCTTTATTATTGCTGTAAGTTCATCTCAAAATCTATTTGTATTGAATCTCATTCTAATCATCTAATGGTAATAAATATTATTATTATTATTTCATTAAATTAGTCATTACCATTATTTTATTAATGAAAATATGTTATTAAAAATCGCATTCCGGCCTGCAGACTTACAGATCTAGTCTGTATTTACTATATTTTGTTAAATTTTGTTCTCGCTTGCTAATTTCTAATACGAAAATACGCGAATATAAATGAAGAGTGAAAACAAAGTTAAAAAATTCACAAATTATTTACGAGATTGATTAGAAATAGTGAATGAAATATAAACATTGCATACATTTTGTTCTAAATAAAGTGTGCACTGGATATGCATCCAGTACTGCACATTTATTTATGCACTATTTATTTAGAATTTTGCTTTCACTTAAATATGAAAGCAAAATAATCATCGACAAAATTGCAAATCTAGCAACTCCTCTACTATGGGACGTAGGCGTCCGACAAACATGTAAATTTTACTTCATCCATGGAGGGGAACTGACGACTTTTCTCATTAGGAAAATGTCAAAGAGGGGGCAAAACTGTTTCGGATTGCGCTGGTCTGAAAGCTATAATATGAGAATTTCGGCCCGGTTTTAGAAGGTTAAGAGGGTAATGCTTGAGAACCTATTGTAATAATTTTGTGGAAACATTTATTTGGAAGAACGTTTATAAAAGTATAAAGAAACATTACAATGAGAGAGAAAATATAAATTATTATCAGGTTTTAGTCAAATTATCTGTATATGAAACGTCGAAATGGTAATATGAGGAGTATTTTATTCATTTGTGTAAGCATTTTATTTACTTGCATACCAACGAGTTCTGACGAAAAGTCTGCATAGATTTATTACCTAATTATTGGCACTTTTTGCAGACGCAAATGAGATCTAATCAGAAAATAATCAAGAATCTGAATCAGTCAATCATCAACACGCACATTCTAAATCAGATTTCTGAATTACTTTCTTGAAGCGTTTACGGTCCAAATAAAACTGAAGAAACATTTTAAACACAAAACAAAGCAGCAGAAGTGTGATAAGTATATATTACTATAAAGCCAACACTCTGTCAGTTAAAGACAAAGTAGTTTGATTAAATAAACAAGGTGAACAGAGACACAGTTGTAGCCGTTTGTAATTTTAAAGTACATAAAGCGCAGGAGTATATGAGAAAACTAGTGAGTAGCACATTGGTTACAATTTTTATTATAAACATGCTGAAACTGTGAATATAATTTCAAGCATCGGTGGCATCATCGAATGGAGACATGCTTCAGTGTCAGATGTATTTCATTAAAAGATATGAAATATTTTTAAACGTTTAAGAACACAGTTTCTGAAGTACTTGACAGCTCACCCTGTATAAGCTTCATTCCTTTGTTTAAAAGTCGGTAAAGCGTTATCACAGATTTTCTTAAAAATTATCGGTGATCAATACTGGTATTGATCAATCATAACGACAATAACATACATTGTTATGGAAAGAGAGAAAGTACTTGTGAGGCTTTCTGAAAGACCGAGTCTCAGTTTTAATATTTGAATATTAATCTCTACAAGTCTGAATTAACTGACACTACTGAAATAGTTACGAAAAATTGATTCCCACTGTTAAAAAATTGATCTGCATTTTTTTTTCGTAAATTTTATTTTTTTAAACAACATGTCTGTAATCAATGTGCGCAACCGCTTTGATGCTGGAAAAACACTAAAATTTGAATCATCGTTGTACAAGCTAAAAAAAAAAAAAAAAAAAAAAAAAAAAACACAATATTTAATTGTGAGAATAAAATATTCTAACGACTATAATGATAAATCATGAATAAAATCAAATCTGTAGCTGCAAGCCTTTTTTTAGCGTTATGGTGGTTAGGGAAACCTGAGCGCGATACCGTAGGGCTCAGGTTCGAATCCCGGAGAAGGCATGGATGTAAAATTGTCTGTCCCTTCATAGGAGGCAATGATGTCCCGCCTACTAGGCGCCTCCATGATAAAGAGACTACCGATCTGGCCTTAGGGCAGGACGATGCCGACATAGGCAAGTGCCAACCATAAGAAAAAAAAAATTGATTGTAATCTTATTCAAAAATTCCTAAGTATAAGACGCAAATTTTTAGACACCTTTCTCATGTTCTTTTTTAATGGTAATCAAACTAATATGAAAGTGGACTGAAAAGTCATTTTTAAATGAACCCCATAATCTTATACGTCTCTGTACATTTGCATTAATCCATAATGGGCCAGGTATTATTTTGTCGAAGGACAAGAGTCTAAATGGAACGATTATTTCGCTTGCTTGCGAGTGAATTCTAGGAGGTCCGACGAAGACATCGCGGACGAAAACGTAGCGGAGAAAACAACGTAAGAGGGAAACTTCGTTGTAGAAAACATGTGGGAGAAAAGAAGGCAGGAAAACATATCGTAAGTCTAAAACATCATCGAAGAAAACAATCGTGGTACAAAACATCGACGAAGAACAGAAAGAGGTTCCAAAACTTCGCAGTTTAAAAATATCGTCGTGGAAAATATATTCCTATAAAAGAGAGTAAATAAAATAATCGCATGACGATTATTCTGCAGATATATCTTTTCTACATTTAAAAGGTGCTGGTGCGTATTCGAGTAATGAATTATAGGTGCGAGTAAGAATGAGGAATATTTTTACCTCTATATTTCATATATTTCCTTTCATTAATAATTTTTTGCTAAAAATCCAAGAAGGAACTCTTGCATTGAAAAGTTGAAAGGAAGTAGAAAATTAATGATACGTATGGGAGTACTACGCAGTATTTAATTTTTATTTTAAGAGAATTTTAAATTTATTTACTTAACTATTAAACGTTATTATTTAATTAAGTCATTTCATAAAGTTGTATTGGCAGTTCTTCATGAACAATATATTTTTAAAAAATTAAAAAAGGGAAAAGGAGCATTTATTTTAGATTAAATGTATTTAAAAGTTTTATGCATGTCTGAAATTTCTAATATTATGTTCTTTGAATAAAATTAAGACTTCTTTTGTTCTTTTTCCTTCAGCTTCTTCAAAGTAATCCTTTTATATAAGTATCCTTTGCATGTTGCGATTCGTTAGTTGTGATGACACAAGTCAGGATGAACTACGTAATATTTCAGTACCGTATTTATATTTATTGGATTATTGGAAGAGCACGTTAGGGCTCTTTTCCTAAGGGGTGCGTCTTATACACTAGAAAATTTGCTATTTAAAACTTTCTTACATTTATTGGAAAACAAATTGTTTTATATGCTTAATTTCATTCACATAACTATGCTCACTGTAGTTATTGGCTATACTAAATATTTGAATGAAGAAATGTAAGTTTTATTTGCACAAAAACTATTAGCATATGTTTTATAGCAATACACGCAAGTACACAAAAGTGATACACAAAAACTATGAGCATATAGTTTTATAGCAATTTATGAGAGCAAAGTTTTACATAAAAATGTAAATGAATCATAAACGCATCTGTTATATAATTTCAATACAATGAGATATAACAATAATCACTGAGGAAATCTGATATGATTGTGATGACTATATTCAATAATTAAAAAATTCCAAAGATTCCAGTAAGATTTTAATAACTGGAAGAGTAACTTCTTACTGGATCAATAAAACGCTTTTCTGCTGTTATCAGTTTTACTGGAGGAGATGTCTGAAATACTGCTATTGCGACATTATACTGATTAAACTAATGTAACACTGTGCGACACCCACACAGATCTTTAAAGCAGCAATTCTCAACAGGTGGTACACAAGATAAAAAATAGGTGGTAGGCAAAGAAACAAAGTTCAAAAATTCTATGAAGAAAAAAAGAACAATTGTTAGAAAATTCCTGTGATTGCACTTCCACTGAAGATTTCATAAATAACAACTTTTGGCTACACCGAAAAAAAGAATTTAAAGGCATTTCAAATAAAGCTAAATTTTTATTGCCTTTTCGCACAACCTATTTGTGTGAACAAGGATTTTCTTCCATGTTTTATTTGAAAAATAAATACAGAATAAAATTAAAAGTGGATCACACTTAAAGCTAAGTGAAATAAGGCCAGACAAAGAAATTGATCTCTCTTAAACAGGCCCAAATTTTACACTAAATTTAAGTATATAACTTAAATTTTGATAATTAAAATGGTAACCAATTCTTAATTAATATTTTTTATGTGTGCCTATTTAATACAGATAGCCAATAGCTTGTGCAAATGGCAAAACATTTATTTTTTCTATTTATATTGAGAAACTGAATAAGTATTATAAAATGTACAATAATCATACTGGTTGTACTAAGGTTTTTAAATTTTTGTTTAGATGGTATGTGTTAGTCAAAAGGTTGAGAACCGCTGCTTTAATGCAATTAAATTTATGTCACTTTGTGAAGTTATACAAAAGTCGCAGTGTGACATTAACATCATTATCGCAGCATGACTTTACTACCATACTCAAAGACAAAGAAGCAACAATAACAAAAAAAAGAAGCCAAGAGAAAAAATTGGTATCTTACCTCTCAGCCTCCACATCCACAGGGCTTGTTTGCTCACATCCTCTTCTTGGGCGCTTCGCATTCCTATAATAAACAAAAATAGGTACAATTTTATTACCGAGACCATAATAAACCACAGTGACAGTACATGCATAAAAGCACCAAACTTGGCACACACATCCATTTAAATCATAAATTGACATCACATAAATTTAGATACTTCTAAATGCAAGTGAATTATGACTGCACATAAATTTAGATAGCTCTAAATTTTAATTTACCACTGAAATACTGGTATACTTTTTAAACTTTTTAAAAGTGCATCGAATCTATCTATTTAGAAATTGCCAGAGATGAAAAATTTGCAATAAAATTTTGACAAAGAAAAGGCATCATTCATGATTGTGTGTGATTATGACAAAGCCTCAGGGGCTATCTGCCTGTGCCTTTGTGGAGCACTTTCTAAGGGAAACTGGCTTGTATACACGTTACACATGGGGAAAACCACGAAAATGCCCAGCCCGTTCCTGGGATTCGAACCTCGGACCGACTACCAGCGTTCGGTGACTCCACCGCTCGGCCGCTGGTGGGCCTCATTCGTGATAGAAAATTAGGCTTAAACTATAGTCCAAGAACCATGAAATGAAACCATTTCATCGATAACTCAACAACTAAATGGCACCTTTAATCTTCTAGGTGTATCTACGGATTATTTCGTATTGAAAGATGGCTTTCCAAATCACGACACGCAGAATATTCTTGTCAGATTTTGATAAATACGAAATGGTTTCGAATGAATGCGGCAACTGGCAGTAGGGAAATAGCAATCAATAGAGAAAGATGTTACAGCGTGAGGTTCATAAATAAAAACCTCATATCCAGCCACACTATCTGCCGACCTGTAGGCGATTTTCGTGCCGAAACCGAAAAATACTAAGAAGCCTTCGACCGAAAGCTTTGTGTATGCAAAAAGTTTGTGAAACAAAATTTCTTCTATAAAATAAAATGCAATTTGCACTGAACCCATGAATTACTTTTAAAGAAATTAATATCACCTAATTTACAAATAATTTCTTTTAGCATGGAATAAATACTTAAACAGGTATCTTACAATTACATGAAATAACGTAATCTTTAAAGGCATTGATGTATACAATATAAATATTTGCTTGTTATTTTATGAAATAACAGTGTCTGGGAAGCCCAATCAAATATCCTGTAGAATTTTAACAAATTATTTTATAGGATACAAATATGCATCTGTTTTTTTATGAAATATGTGAAATTCATGCAAATAAAATTAAGGATTATGAAATTTATTTTAATATAAATAACTCTGCAAAAAGAAATATTCAGGAGACTTTATTCCCCTTATTTTCCTATTATTGTCATCATAAAAAAATAATAGCATTTATCTTAAAGATAATTAGCTTATTTAAAAAATACAATCTGTAAGCACTTTCTTTAACTCGATATAAGATCCATTTACTTTAAATACTTTTCTAAAACTTTTTATAAAAAATAAGAAAATAATGTAAGCACAAACCTTGTGGTTGAAAAGTTATGCAAACCTTGGATTCAGTACCCCTCAAATAAATAATGAAAACAATCTCAGATTTTATAGGATAAAAATTAGGTCCAAACGGGCAATTTTTTTCATTTACAGACAATCATTAGATGTTTGGGCTAATGCTACTTTGGACTAAAAGTATTTAAAAGCTACAATTTCAGACAGACTGTCTTGCACACTTAAAATACAAATGTTTTATTAATTACACTGCTTGCCTTAAAAATATGTTTCTTAATCAAAAATTTGCTAAATTTTTATAAAACATAAACTAATACTTATAAAAGAGCCTGAGGCAATTTGTTACAATTAATTAAATTGTTCAACGTTGTTTAATTAATTGTTTAGGCGGTCAGAGCCGGAACAGCTAATGAAGTTTATGAGACTGTGATATTACTTTCGGTTTTGTGAAATGAAGAATTACATAGGATACTTTCAGATTGAAGTTCTGTAGAAACAAAAAAGTAAGTACCATCCCTCTTTCTGAAGCTCTTTATTTGTTTATTGACTTTTGGTAATTAAAAGGTCACTAAAGGAGATATCAGCGAAAAAACATACATTGAAAACAAAGTTAAAACAAAACGTTGCCGACAAAAATATCCAAAGAAGTGATTTGGAAGTGCTGAAGAATAAGTTTAAAGTGTTCGAGACAAAGATAAATTCCAATTTCGATTCTTTGTTCGGGTTATGTATTGAAGAAAGTGCAGTCAAAAGTCTTTAATCCGGACATCCATAATCCGGAATGATCTATAATCCGAACCTCAAAGCTACAAATTTTCCGCGCATGCGTTTACGCATATGCATAATACGTTTAAGCATGCGCGTTTAATGTATAACGGACGGTATAAGCTAAGCTAAAATAATCTATTTCAGTTAATGTTGCAGATTGTGTTGTTCCTTAATCTTCTAATTGGATACGGCTTATTATTTTCTTTTAGACTATTAGAGCAATTTAATAAAAGTAAGTTGGAACTTTCGATTATGTCAAACACAATTTCCGATACTGGAGATGATGGTAATGTGAGTAGACGTTACAGCACAGGTCGCCCCAGAGTTACAGCGCCGAATAAGGACCGGTATTTGGCAGTTACTGCCAAAACAAACAGGTGGAGCACAGCCTGAGACCTGCCTCGTCAGCTCTCTTCAGCCACTGGTACGACAATTTCAAGGCAGACCGTGTACAGACGCTTAGGGCAGATTGGTTTATATGTTCGTAGACCTGTCAGATGCGTTCCACTTACTGCAACTCACTGTCGCCTGCGGTTAGCCTGGAGTAGAGAGCATGCACTGTGGACACCGCAACAGTGGGCTTGTGTGATGTTTTCCGACGAGTCCAGGTTTAGCTTGCAGTCTGATTCTCGCCGGACTTTCATATGGAGAGCTCCAGGTATTCGTTACCACCAAGAAAGCATCATTGAACGACACCGTCACGGTGGTGTAGGAGTGCTCGTTTGGGGTGGAATTATTCTGGGTTCCAGAACTGACCTTCATGTTCAAATTGGAATCATGACAAGCCATATCTATCGGGACGTCATTCTGGAACAACATGTACATTTGTTTCGGGGTGCCATGGGCACACAATTTGTTTATGGATGACAACGCCAGTCCTCACCGTGCAAATATCGTAAGCGAATGCCTTCAATCGGAGGATATCACCCGTACAGACTGGCCAGCATTCTCACCAGACTTGAACCAGTAGAACACGTGTGGGACATGCTTGGCCGACGAGTTGCAGCCCGTCAACCTCCTTCTACATGTCTACCGGAACTTCGGAGTGCATTGCTTTTTGAGTGATGTAATATCCCCCAAGATCAGATCGATAATTTGATACTCAGATGCCTAGGCGTTGTACGGACTGTATTGCATCGTCTGGGAGACATACAATGTATTAACAATCAAACCAACCATGTAATATTGGTTTTTTGTAAATAAGTTTTTTTTTTTTTTTTTTTTTTTTTGGTAATTTGCTCCAGGGAGGAAAAAAATCGCTAATTTTTTTAATAATATCAAACATATAGCATCTGTTTTTGCTCTTTACCTTTTGTTTAATAAATAAGCTTTACAAATAAGTCAAATTTGTTTTGCTTCTAACTTTTCCTTTGCCTGATTTTGCATTATCCTTAATTTATGGACATGAGTGTATAACAGCGAGTACTTTTGTGTACAGAAGCTGTCTTGAAAGCTTAGAATCTAAAATTTTAAGTTTGTATTTGTTTTTACTGAATTGTAAGTATTATAAATTCATATGTTTGGAAGCGTCCGAGTTTCAAAAATAATAAAAGTATAAATGATAAATAATAAAGCTTCAAAATAGTAAATCAAACAATCATCAAAATGTTTAGTACCTATTTAAAAATTTGGAGCTTTCTTTCAATTTTAAAGTAATTTAAAATTTAATAAATAGCTTTAAAACTCTTGCCAGTCACTGCTCATCTCAATGCATATAATAGCATTATAATTCTTTATAATAATAATGCATATTTTGTTTAATTTCATGAGGCTGAAGGAGACATTGTAAACTTATATTATGAATACGAGTCATATTTTGTAAAATTCGATGAAAGGCCATTCGAAAAACATGTATACATTGACAGAATTGCCGATATAAATAAAATATGTTATTAACAATATTAACTTCTTATTAATTAAGAAAAGGCTGCATTAAATATATTAAAAGGATCTTTTAAAATTTTTGCAGGAAATGAATTTAAGTTTCTCTTAAGTGAATGGATATTTTTATATCTTTATTACCGTATTTGCAGGCGCATAAGGCACATCCCCCTTTTTTTATACACATTTCATTATAATGAATTTACAGTATTTTAAATATAAATACAAAGTAATACTTTATACCCACAATTCATCTGGGGAAGAGCTTTTAATTTTCTTCATCAAAACCTAAACACTCATCACCATAGCTAAATGAAAAGTCACTTGAAACCTCTCCTAAATCAGCATTCGAGTCCTCATACAACAGATTGTCCTCTGTACCATCCAGTGTATTAATAATGCCACACTTCATACATGATTTAACCTCTGCCTCTGTTTTCACAGCATCCCAAGATGCTTTGACCCATTCACAAACTTTCCAAATGTTAGGCCTTCCCCTTCTTCTTGATGGTGTAACCTCAAAATTTGAAGCCTGCATCCAGCTTGCATGCTTTGTTACAGCAATTTCAACATTGTTTTTGAACCATAATTTGCCAACAAACTTAAGAAACACCAAACAGTTGAAATTTCCCACACTTAAAAGTCGTTCGCAAAAATTGCAGTTTTCATGCCAGATGCACATTTACTAAGCTCTCCGTAACTGTAATATTCCCACACATCGCAAGGAAACAAGAAAAAAATCACATAACTCCAAAAAAAGAGGAAATTTCCAGAAATTAATGCAATCAAAAACTGAGTATCGACATACAAGATGCACCTCCTTTTTTTCCCGACTTATTTTCAAAGAAAAAAAGTGCGTCTTATACACTAGAAAATTTGCTATTTAAAACTTTCTTACATTTATTGGAAAACAAATTGTTTTATATGCTTAATTTCATTCACATAACTATGCTCACTGTAGTTATTGGCTATACTAAATATTTGAATGAAGAAATGTAAGTTTTATTTGCACAAAAACTATTAGCATATGTTTTATAGCAATACACGCAAGTACACAAAAGTGATACACAAAAACTATGAGCATATAGTTTTATAGCAATTTATGAGAGCAAAGTTTTACATAAAAATGTAAATGAATCATAAACGCATCTGTTATATAATTTCAATACAATGAGATATAACAATAATCACTGAGGAAATCTGATATGATTGTGATGACTATATTCAATAATTAAAAAATTCCAAAGATTCCAGTAAGATTTTAATAACTGGAAGAGTAACTTCTTACTGGATCAATAAAACGCTTTTCTGCTGTTATCAGTTTTACTGGAGGAGATGTCTGAAATACTGCTATTGCGACATTATACTGATTAAACTAATGTAACACTGTGCGACACCCACACAGATCTTTAAAGCAGCAATTCTCAACAGGTGGTACACAAGATAAAAAATAGGTGGTAGGCAAAGAAACAAAGTTCAAAAATTCTATGAAGAAAAAAAGAACAATTGTTAGAAAATTCCTGTGATTGCACTTCCACTGAAGATTTCATAAATAACAACTTTTGGCTACACCGAAAAAAAGAATTTAAAGGCATTTCAAATAAAGCTAAATTTTTATTGCCTTTTCGCACAACCTATTTGTGTGAACAAGGATTTTCTTCCATGTTTTATTTGAAAAATAAATACAGAATAAAATTAAAAGTGGATCACACTTAAAGCTAAGTGAAATAAGGCCAGACAAAGAAATTGATCTCTCTTAAACAGGCCCAAATTTTACACTAAATTTAAGTATATAACTTAAATTTTGATAATTAAAATGGTAACCAATTCTTAATTAATATTTTTTATGTGTGCCTATTTAATACAGATAGCCAATAGCTTGTGCAAATGGCAAAACATTTATTTTTTCTATTTATATTGAGAAACTGAATAAGTATTATAAAATGTACAATAATCATACTGGTTGTACTAAGGTTTTTAAATTTTTGTTTAGATGGTATGTGTTAGTCAAAAGGTTGAGAACCGCTGCTTTAAAGCAATTAAATTTATGTCACTTTGTGAAGTTATACAAAAGTCGCAGTGTGACATTAACATCATTATCGCAGCATGACTTTACTACCATACTCAAAGACAAAGAAGCAACAATAACAAAAAAAAGAAGCCAAGAGAAAAAATTGGTATCTTACCTCTCAGCCTCCACATCCACAGGGCCTGTTTGCTCACATCCTCTTCTTGGGCGCTTCGCATTCCTATAATAAACAAAAATAGGTACAATTTTATTACCGAGACCATAATAAACCACAGTGACAGTACATGCATAAAAGCACCAAACTTGGCACACACATCCATTTAAATCATAAATTGACATCACATAAATTTAGATACTTCTAAATGCAAGTGAATTATGACTGCACATAAATTTAGATAGCTCTAAATTTTAATTTACCACTGAAATACTGGTATACTTTTTAAACTTTTTAAAAGTGCATCGAATCTATCTATTTAGAAATTGCCAGAGATGAAAAATTTGCAATAAAATTTTGACAAAGAAAAGGCATCATTCATGATTGTGTGTGATTATGACAAAGCCTCAAGGGCTATCTGCCTGTGCCTTTGTGGAGCACTTTCTAAGGGCAACTGGCTTGTATACACGTTACACATGGGGAAAACCACGAAAACGCCCAGCCCGTTCCTGGGATTCGAACCTCGGACCGACTACCAGCGTTCGGTGACTCCACCGCTCGGCCGCTGGTGGGCCTCATTCGTGATAGAAAATTAGGCTTAAACTATAGTCCAAGAACCATGAAATGAAACCATTTCATCGATAACTCAACAACTAAATGGCACCTTTAATCTTCTAGGTGTATCTACGGATTATTTCGTATTGAAAGATGGCTTTCCAAATCACGACACGCAGAATATTCTTGTCAGATTTTGATAAATACGAAATGGTTTCGAATGAATGCGGCAACTGGCAGTAGGGAAATAGCAATCAATAGAGAAAGATGTTACAGCGCGAGGTTCATAAATAAAAACCTCGTATCCAGCCACACTATCTGCCGACCTGTAGGCGATTTTCGTGCCGAAACCGAAAAATACTAAGAAGCCTTCGACCGAAAGCTTTGTGTATGCAAAAAGTTTGTGAAACAAAATTTCTTCTATAAAATAAAATGCAATTTGCACTGAACCCATGAATTACTTTTAAAGAAATTAATATCACCTAATTTACAAATAATTTCTTTTAGCATGGAATAAATACTTAAACAGGTATCTTACAATTACATGAAATAACGTAATCTTTAAAGGCATTGATGTATACAATATAAATATTTGCTTGTTATTTTATGAAATAACAGTGTCTGGGAAGCCCACTCAAATATCCTGTAGAATTTTAACAAATTATTTTATAGGATACAAATATGCATCTGTTTTTTTATGAAATATGTGAAATTCATGCAAATAAAATTAAGGATTATGAAATTTATTTTAATATAAATAACTCTGCAAAAAGAAATATTCAGGAGACTTTATTCCCCTTATTTTCCCATTATTGTCATCATAAAAAAATAATAGCATTTATCTTAAAGATAATTAGCTTATTTAAAAAATACAATCTGTAAGCACTTTCTTTAACTCGATATAAGATCCATTTATTTTAAATACTTTTCTAAAACTTTTTATAAAAAATAAGAAAATAATGTAAGCACAAACCTTGTGGTTGAAAAGTTATGCAAACCTTGGGTTCAGTACCCCGCAAATAAATAATGAAAACAATCTCAGATTTTATAGGATAAAAATTAGGTCCAAACGGGCAATTTTTTTCATTTACAGACAATCATTAGATGTTTGGGCTAATGCTACTTTGGACTAAAAGTATTTAAAAGCTACAATTTCAGACAGACTGTCTTGCACACTTAAAATACAAATGTTTTATTAATTACACTGCTTGCCTTAAAAATATGTTTCTTAATCAAAAATTTGCTAAATTTTTATAAAACATAAACTAATACTTATAAAAGAGCCTGAGGCAATTTGTTACAATTAATTAAATTGTTCAACGTTGTTTAATTAATTGTTTAGGCGGTCAGAGCCGGAACAGCTAATGAAGTTTATGAGACTGTGATATTACTTTCGGTTTTGTGAAATGAAGAATTACATAGGATACTTTCAGATTGAAGTTCTGTAGAAACAAAAAAGTAAGTACCATCCCTCTTTCTGAAGCTCTTTATTTGTTTATTGACTTTTGGTAATTAAAAGGTCACTAAAGGAGATATCAGCGAAAAAACATACATTGAAAACAAAGTTAAAACAAAACGTTGCCGACAAAAATATCCAAAGAAGTGATTTGGAAGTGCTGAAGAATAAGTTTAAAGTGTTCGAGACAAAGATAAATTCCAATTTCGATTCTTTGTTCGGGTTATGTATTGAAGAAAGTGCAGTCAAAAGTCTTTAATCCGGACATCCATAATCCGGAATGATCTATAATCCGGACCTCAAAGCTACAAATTTTCCGCGCATGCGTTTACGCATATGCATAATACGTTTACGCATGCGCGTTTAATGTATAACGGACGGTATAAGCTAAGCTAAAATAATCTATTTCAGTTAATGTTGCAGATTGTGTTGTTCCTTAATCTTCTAATTGGATACGGCTTATTATTTTCTTTTAGACTATTAGAGCAATTTAATAAAAGTAAGTTGGAACTTTCGATTATGTCAAACACAATTTCCGATACTGGAGATGATGGTAATGTGAGTAGACGTTACAGCACAGGTCGCCCCAGAGTTACAGCGCCGAATAAGGACCGGTATTTGGCAGTTACTGCCAAAACAAACAGGTGGAGCACAGCCTGAGACCTGCCTCGTCAGCTCTCTTCAGCCACTGGTACGACAATTTCAAGGCAGACCGTGTACAGACGCTTAGGGCAGATTGGTTTATATGTTCGTAGACCTGTCAGATGCGTTCCACTTACTGCAACTCACTGTCGCCTGCGGTTAGCCTGGAGTAGAGAGCATGCACTGTGGACACCGCAACAGTGGGCTTGTGTGATGTTTTCCGACGAGTCCAGGTTTAGCTTGCAGTCTGATTCTCGCCGGACTTTCATATGGAGAGCTCCAGGTATTCGTTACCACCAAGAAAGCATCATTGAACGACACCGTTACGGTGGTGTAGGAGTGCTCGTTTGGGGTGGAATTATTCTGGGTTCCAGAACTGACCTTCATGTTCAAATTGGAATCATGACAAGCCATATCTATCGGGACGTCATTCTGGAACAACATGTACATTTGTTTCGGGGTGCCATGGGCACACAATTTGTTTATGGATGACAACGCCAGTCCTCACCGTGCAAATATCGTAAGCGAATGCCTTCAATCGGAGGATATCACCCGTACAGACTGGCCAGCATTCTCACCAGACTTGAACCAGTAGAACACGTGTGGGACATGCTTGGCCGACGAGTTGCAGCCCGTCAACCTCCTTCTACATGTCTACCGGAACTTCGGAGTGCATTGCTTTTTGAGTGATGTAATATCCCCCAAGATCAGATCGATAATTTGATACTCAGATGCCTAGGCGTTGTACGGACTGTATTGCATCGTCTGGGAGACATACAATGTATTAACAATCAAACCAACCATGTAATATTGGTTTTTTGTAAATAAGTTTTTTTTTTTTTTTTTTTTTTTTTTTTTTTGGTAATTTGCTCCAGGGAGAAAAAAAATCGCTAATTTTTTTAATAATATCAAACATATAGCATCTGTTTTTGCTCTTTACCTTTTGTTTAATAAATAAGCTTTACAAATAAGTCAAATTTGTTTTGCTTCTAACTTTTCCTTTGCCTGATTTTGCATTATCCTTAATTTATGGACATGAGTGTATAACAGCGAGTACTTTTGTGTACAGAAGCTGTCTTGAAAGCTTAGAATCTAAAATTTTAAGTTTGTATTTGTTTTTACTGAATTGTAAGTATTATAAATTCATATGTTTGGAAGCGTCCGAGTTTCAAAAATAATAAAAGTATAAATGATAAATAATAAAGCTTCAAAATAGTAAATCAAACAATCATCAAAATGTTTAGTACCTATTTAAAAATTTGGAGCTTTCTTTCAATTTTAAAGTAATTTAAAATTTAATAAATAGCTTTAAAACTCTTGCCAGTCACTGCTCATCTCAATGCATATAATAGCATTATAATTTTTTATAATAATAATGCATATTTTGTTTAATTTCATGAGGCTGAAGGAGACATTGTAAACTTATATTATGAATACGAGTCATATTTTGTAAAATTCGATGAAAGGCCATTCGAAAAACATGTATACATTGACAGAATTGCCGATATAAATAAAATATGTTATTAACAATATTAACTTCTTATTAATTAAGAAAAGGCTGCATTAAATATATTAAAAGGATCTTTTAAAATTTTTGCAGGAAATGAATTTAAGTTTCTCTTAAGTGAATGGATATTTTTATATCTTTATTACCGTATTTGCAGGCGCATAAGGCACATCCCCCTTTTTTTATACACATTTCATTATAATGAATTTACAGTATTTTAAATATAAATACAAAGTAATACTTTATACCCACAATTCATCTGGGGAAGAGCTTTTAATTTTCTTCATCAAAACCTAAACACTCATCACCATAGCTAAATGAAAAGTCACTTGAAACCTCTCCTAAATCAGCATTCGAGTCCTCATACAACAGATTGTCCTCTGTACCATCCAGTGTATTAATAATGCCACACTTCATACATGATTTAACCTCTGTCTCTGTTTTCACAGCATCCCAAGATGCTTTGACCCATTCACAAACTTTCCAAATGTTAGGCCTTCCCCTTCTTCTTGATGGTGTAACCTCAAAATTTGAAGCCTGCATCCAGCTTGCATGCTTTGTTACAGCAATTTCAACATTGTTTTTGAACCATAATTTGCCAACAAACTTAAGAAACACCAAACAGTTGAAATTTCCCACACTTAAAAGTCGTTCGCAAAAATTGCAGTTTTCATGCCAGATGCACATTTACTAAGCTCTCCGTAACTGTAATATTCCCACACATCGCAAGGAAACAAGAAAAAAATCACATAACTCCAAAAAAAGAGGAAATTTCCAGAAATTAATGCAATCAAAAACTGAGTATCGACATACAAGATGCACCTCCTTTTTTTCCCGACTTATTTTCAAAGAAAAAAAGTGCGTCTTATACACTAGAAAATTTGCTATTTAAAACTTTCTTACATTTATTGGAAAACAAATTGTTTTATATGCTTAATTTCATTCACATAACTATGCTCACTGTAGTTATTGGCTATACTAAATATTTGAATGAAGAAATGTAAGTTTTATTTGCACAAAAACTATTAGCATATGTTTTATAGCAATACACGCAAGTACACAAAAGTGATACACAAAAACTATGAGCATATAGTTTTATAGCAATTTATGAGAGCAAAGTTTTACATAAAAATGTAAATGAATCATAAACGCATCTGTTATATAATTTCAATACAATGAGATATAACAATAATCACTGAGGAAATCTGATATGATTGTGATGACTATATTCAATAATTAAAAAATTCCAAAGATTCCAGTAAGATTTTAATAACTGGAAGAGTAACTTCTTACTGGATCAATAAAACGCTTTTCTGCTGTTATCAGTTTTACTGGAGGAGATGTCTGAAATACTGCTATTGCGACATTATACTGATTAAACTAATGTAACACTGTGCGACACCCACACAGATCTTTAAAGCAGCAATTCTCAACAGGTGGTACACAAGATAAAAAATAGGTGGTAGGCAAAGAAACAAAGTTCAAAAATTCTATGAAGAAAAAAAGAACAATTGTTAGAAAATTCCTGTGATTGCACTTCCACTGAAGATTTCATAAATAACAACTTTTGGCTACACCGAAAAAAAGAATTTAAAGGCATTTCAAATAAAGCTAAATTTTTATTGCCTTTTCGCACAACCTATTTGTGTGAACAAGGATTTTCTTCCATGTTTTATTTGAAAAATAAATACAGAATAAAATTAAAAGTGGATCACACTTAAAGCTAAGTGAAATAAGGCCAGACAAAGAAATTGATCTCTCTTAAACAGGCCCAAATTTTACACTAAATTTAAGTATATAACTTAAATTTTGATAATTAAAATGGTAACCAATTCTTAATTAATATTTTTTATGTGTGCCTATTTAATACAGATAGCCAATAGCTTGTGCAAATGGCAAAACATTTATTTTTTCTATTTATATTGAGAAACTGAATAAGTATTATAAAATGTACAATAATTATACTGGTTGTACTAAGGTTTTTAAATTTTTGTTTAGATGGTATGTGTTAGTCAAAAGGTTGAGAACCGCTGCTTTAAAGCAATTAAATTTATGTCACTTTGTGAAGTTATACAAAAGTCGCAGTGTGACATTAACATCATTATCGCAGCATGACTTTACTACCATACTCAAAGACAAAGAAGCAACAATAACAAAAAAAAGAAGCCAAGAGAAAAAATTGGTATCTTACCTCTCAGCCTCCACATCCACAGGGCCTGTTTGCTCACATCCTCTTCTTGGGCGCTTCGCATTCCTATAATAAACAAAAATAGGTACAATTTTATTACCGAGACCATAATAAACCACAGTGACAGTACATGCATAAAAGCACCAAACTTGGCACACACATCCATTTAAATCATAAATTGACATCACATAAATTTAGATACTTCTAAATGCAAGTGAATTATGACTGCACATAAATTTAGATAGCTCTAAATTTTAATTTACCACTGAAATACTGGTATACTTTTTAAACTTTTTAAAAGTGCATCGAATCTATCTATTTAGAAATTGCCAGAGATGAAAAATTTGCAATAAAATTTTGACAAAGAAAAGGCATCATTCATGATTGTGTGTGATTATGACAAAGCCTCAAGGGCTATCTGCCTGTGCCTTTGTGGAGCACTTTCTAAGGGAAACTGGCTTGTATACACGTTACACATGGGGAAAACCACGAAAACGCCCAGCCCGTTCCTGGGATTCGAACCTCGGACCGACTACCAGCGTTCGGTGACTCCACCGCTCGGCCGCTGGTGGGCCTCATTCGTGATAGAAAATTAGGCTTAAACTATAGTCCAAGAACCATGAAATGAAACCATTTCATCGATAACTCAACAACTAAATGGCACCTTTAATCTTCTAGGTGTATCTACGGATTATTTCGTATTGAAAGATGGCTTTCCAAATCACGACACGCAGAATATTCTTGTCAGATTTTGATAAATACGAAATGGTTTCGAATGAATGCGGCAACTGGCAGTAGGGAAATAGCAATCAATAGAGAAAGATGTTACAGCGCGAGGTTCATAAATAAAAACCTCGTATCCAGCCACACTATCTGCCGACCTGTAGGCGATTTTCGTGCCGAAACCGAAAAATACTAAGAAGCCTTCGACCGAAAGCTTTGTGTATGCAAAAAGTTTGTGAAACAAAATTTCTTCTATAAAATAAAATGCAATTTGCACTGAACCCATGAATTACTTTTAAAGAAATTAATATCACCTAATTTACAAATAATTTCTTTTAGCATGGAATAAATACTTAAACAGGTATCTTACAATTACATGAAATAACGTAATCTTTAAAGGCATTGATGTATACAATATAAATATTTGCTTGTTATTTTATGAAATAACAGTGTCTGGGAAGCCCACTCAAATATCCTGTAGAATTTTAACAAATTATTTTATAGGATACAAATATGCATCTGTTTTTTTATGAAATATGTGAAATTCATGCAAATAAAATTAAGGATTATGAAATTTATTTTAATATAAATAACTCTGCAAAAAGAAATATTCAGGAGACTTTATTCCCCTTATTTTCCTATTATTGTCATCATAAAAAAATAATAGCATTTATCTTAAAGATAATTAGCTTATTTAAAAAATACAATCTGTAAGCACTTTCTTTAACTCGATATAAGATCCATTTATTTTAAATACTTTTCTAAAACTTTTTATAAAAAATAAGAAAATAATGTAAGCACAAACCTTGTGGTTGAAAAGTTATGCAAACCTTGGGTTCAGTACCCCTCAAATAAATAATGAAAACAATCTCAGATTTTATAGGATAAAAATTAGGTCCAAACGGGCAATTTTTTTCATTTACAGACAATCATTAGATGTTTGGGCTAATGCTACTTTGGACTAAAAGTATTTAAAAGCTACAATTTCAGACAGACTGTCTTGCACACTTAAAATACAAATGTTTTATTAATTACACTGCTTGCCTTAAAAATATGTTTCTTAATCAAAAATTTGCTAAATTTTTATAAAACATAAACTAATACTTATAAAAGAGCCTGAGGCAATTTGTTACAATTAATTAAATTGTTCAACGTTGTTTAATTAATTGTTTAGGCGGTCAGAGCCGGAACAGCTAATGAAGTTTATGAGACTGTGATATTACTTTCGGTTTTGTGAAATGAAGAATTACATAGGATACTTTCAGATTGAAGTTCTGTAGAAACAAAAAAGTAAGTACCATCCCTCTTTCTGAAGCTCTTTATTTGTTTATTGACTTTTGGTAATTAAAAGGTCACTAAAGGAGATATCAGCGAAAAAACATACATTGAAAACAAAGTTAAAACAAAACGTTGCCGACAAAAATATCCAAAGAAGTGATTTGGAAGTGCTGAAGAATAAGTTTAAAGTGTTCGAGACAAAGATAAATTCCAATTTCGATTCTTTGTTCGGGTTATGTATTGAAGAAAGTGCAGTCAAAAGTCTTTAATCCGGACATCCATAATCCGGAATGATCTATAATCCGGACCTCAAAGCTACAAATTTTCCGCGCATGCGTTTACGCATATGCATAATACGTTTACGCATGCGCGTTTAATGTATAACGGACGGTATAAGCTAAGCTAAAATAATCTATTTCAGTTAATGTTGCAGATTGTGTTGTTCCTTAATCTTCTAATTGGATACGGCTTATTATTTTCTTTTAGACTATTAGAGCAATTTAATAAAAGTAAGTTGGAACTTTCGATTATGTCAAACACAATTTCCGATACTGGAGATGATGGTAATGTGAGTAGACGTTACAGCACAGGTCGCCCCAGAGTTACAGCGCCGAATAAGGACCGGTATTTGGCAGTTACTGCCAAAACAAACAGGTGGAGCACAGCCTGAGACCTGCCTCGTCAGCTCTCTTCAGCCACTGGTACGACAATTTCAAGGCAGACCGTGTACAGACGCTTAGGGCAGATTGGTTTATATGTTCGTAGACCTGTCAGATGCGTTCCACTTACTGCAACTCACTGTCGCCTGCGGTTAGCCTGGAGTAGAGAGCATGCACTGTGGACACCGCAACAGTGGGCTTGTGTGATGTTTTCCGACGAGTCCAGGTTTAGCTTGCAGTCTGATTCTCGCCGGACTTTCATATGGAGAGCTCCAGGTATTCGTTACCACCAAGAAAGCATCATTGAACGACACCGTTACGGTGGTGTAGGAGTGCTCGTTTGGGGTGGAATTATTCTGGGTTCCAGAACTGACCTTCATGTTCAAAATGGAATCATGACAAGCCATATCTATCGGGACGTCATTCTGGAACAACATGTACATTTGTTTCGGGGTGCCATGGGCACACAATTTGTTTATGGATGACAACGCCAGTCCTCACCGTGCAAATATCGTAAGCGAATGCCTTCAATCGGAGGATATCACCCGTACAGACTGGCCAGCATTCTCACCAGACTTGAACCAGTAGAACACGTGTGGGACATGCTTGGCCGACGAGTTGCAGCCCGTCAACCTCCTTCTACATGTCTACCGGAACTTCGGAGTGCATTGCTTTTTGAGTGATGTAATATCCCCCAAGATCAGATCGATAATTTGATACTCAGATGCCTAGGCGTTGTACGGACTGTATTGCATCGTCTGGGAGACATACAATGTATTAACAATCAAACCAACCATGTAATATTGGTTTTTTGTAAATAAGTTTTTTTTTTTTTGGTAATTTGCTCCAGGGAGAAAAAAAAAATCGCTAATTTTTTTAATAATATCAAACATATAGCATCTGTTTTTGCTCTTTACCTTTTGTTTAATAAATAAGCTTTACAAATAAGTCAAATTTGTTTTGCTTCTAACTTTTCCTTTGCCTGATTTTGCATTATCCTTAATTTATGGACATGAGTGTATAACAGCGAGTACTTTTGTGTACAGAAGCTGTCTTGAAAGCTTAGAATCTAAAATTTTAAGTTTGTATTTGTTTTTACTGAATTGTAAGTATTATAAATTCATATGTTTGGAAGCGTCCGAGTTTCAAAAATAATAAAAGTATAAATGATAAATAATAAAGCTTCAAAATAGTAAATCAAACAATCATCAAAATGTTTAGTACCTATTTAAAAATTTGGAGCTTTCTTTCAATTTTAAAGTAATTTAAAATTTAATAAATAGCTTTAAAACTCTTGCCAGTCACTGCTCATCTCAATGCATATAATAGCATTATAATTTTTTATAATAATAATGCATATTTTGTTTAATTTCATGAGGCTGAAGGAGACATTGTAAACTTATATTATGAATACGAGTCATATTTTGTAAAATTCGATGAAAGGCCATTCGAAAAACATGTATACATTGACAGAATTGCCGATATAAATAAAATATGTTATTAACAATATTAACTTCTTATTAATTAAGAAAAGGCTGCATTAAATATATTAAAAGGATCTTTTAAAATTTTTGCAGGAAATGAATTTAAGTTTCTCTTAAGTGAATGGATATTTTTATATCTTTATTACCGTATTTGCAGGCGCATAAGGCACATCCCCCTTTTTTTATACACATTTCATTATAATGAATTTACAGTATTTTAAATATAAATACAAAGTAATACTTTATACCCACAATTCATCTGGGGAAGAGCTTTTAATTTTCTTCATCAAAACCTAAACACTCATCACCATAGCTAAATGAAAAGTCACTTGAAACCTCTCCTAAATCAGCATTCGAGTCCTCATACAACAGATTGTCCTCTGTACCATCCAGTGTATTAATAATGCCACACTTCATACATGATTTAACCTCTGCCTCTGTTTTCACAGCATCCCAAGATGCTTTGACCCATTCACAAACTTTCCAAATGTTAGGCCTTCCCCTTCTTCTTGATGGTGTAACCTCAAAATTTGAAGCCTGCATCCAGCTTGCATGCTTTGTTACAGCAATTTCAACATTGTTTTTGAACCATAATTTGCCAACAAACTTAAGAAACACCAAACAGTTGAAATTTCCCACACTTAAAAGTCGTTCGCAAAAATTGCAGTTTTCATGCCAGATGCACATTTACTAAGCTCTCCGTAACTGTAATATTCCCACACATCGCAAGGAAACAAGAAAAAAATCACATAACTCCAAAAAAAGAGGAAATTTCCAGAAATTAATGCAATCAAAAACTGAGTATCGACATACAAGATGCACCTCCTTTTTTTCCCGACTTATTTTCAAAGAAAAAAAGTGCGTCTTATACACTAGAAAATTTGCTATTTAAAACTTTCTTACATTTATTGGAAAACAAATTGTTTTATATGCTTAATTTCATTCACATAACTATGCTCACTGTAGTTATTGGCTATACTAAATATTTGAATGAAGAAATGTAAGTTTTATTTGCACAAAAACTATTAGCATATGTTTTATAGCAATACACGCAAGTACACAAAAGTGATACACAAAAACTATGAGCATATAGTTTTATAGCAATTTATGAGAGCAAAGTTTTACATAAAAATGTAAATGAATCATAAACGCATCTGTTATATAATTTCAATACAATGAGATATAACAATAATCACTGAGGAAATCTGATATGATTGTGATGACTATATTCAATAATTAAAAAATTCCAAAGATTCCAGTAAGATTTTAATAACTGGAAGAGTAACTTCTTACTGGATCAATAAAACGCTTTTCTGCTGTTATCAGTTTTACTGGAGGAGATGTCTGAAATACTGCTATTGCGACATTATACTGATTAAACTAATGTAACACTGTGCGACACCCACACAGATCTTTAAAGCAGCAATTCTCAACAGGTGGTACACAAGATAAAAAATAGGTGGTAGGCAAAGAAACAAAGTTCAAAAATTCTATGAAGAAAAAAAGAACAATTGTTAGAAAATTCCTGTGATTGCACTTCCACTGAAGATTTCATAAATAACAACTTTTGGCTACACCGAAAAAAAGAATTTAAAGGCATTTCAAATAAAGCTAAATTTTTATTGCCTTTTCGCACAACCTATTTGTGTGAACAAGGATTTTCTTCCATGTTTTATTTGAAAAATAAATACAGAATAAAATTAAAAGTGGATCACACTTAAAGCTAAGTGAAATAAGGCCAGACAAAGAAATTGATCTCTCTTAAACAGGCCCAAATTTTACACTAAATTTAAGTATATAACTTAAATTTTGATAATTAAAATGGTAACCAATTCTTAATTAATATTTTTTATGTGTGCCTATTTAATACAGATAGCCAATAGCTTGTGCAAATGGCAAAACATTTATTTTTTCTATTTATATTGAGAAACTGAATAAGTATTATAAAATGTACAATAATTATACTGGTTGTACTAAGGTTTTTAAATTTTTGTTTAGATGGTATGTGTTAGTCAAAAGGTTGAGAACCGCTGCTTTAAAGCAATTAAATTTATGTCACTTTGTGAAGTTATACAAAAGTCGCAGTGTGACATTAACATCATTATCGCAGCATGACTTTACTACCATACTCAAAGACAAAGAAGCAACAATAACAAAAAAAAGAAGCCAAGAGAAAAAATTGGAATCTATAACATGGGAGCAGTTCTGCCAGAAGAGAATGTCGGAGTTACAATCATCGAAAACTCAAAGATAAGTTAAAATCTTCTATAACATTTTTTTTCTTTTGTTCCGAAATGTTATGCGTAAATACAAAGTTCTATGTTTTGACGAAAGTCAATGTGTTTCGGTTGAGATTTACTTTTATTTTACTTTATTTAGCTAATGCAAAAGTATTATTTTCTTTAAGTATAAAATCTAGGAACAAGCAGTTTCTGTTGGTCGAAAGACTAATTCTTTTATGTTAAAGCCAGAATTTGGCCGAAGATAAAAATAACTTCGTATTCTTGTATTAATAACAACTTTAGTTTCAGTGCCTCCAGCTTGGCGAAGAATGAGTAAAGTAAAAATTTATTTTTCTCTTATTCATTTTATGGTAAATTGTAAAAATCATATGTATTAGAATTTTGTAAATATACGTAAATGCTTGAAAGTTATGTAAAAGTAGAATTTAGTCTAGAAGCATAAAATTTTAGATGCTAAAAGTAAATGCTCAAAAGCAATGAATTCAAATTTAATTATTAAACTGTAGATAAAATCATGCTTTAGAGCGAAAGCCTGCATGTCTATAGATAAATGAGGGGGAATTTAGAATGAATGTGTTTTGTAATGTTCTCCACCTACACTTGAATTTTAAGAATGTTAAAGTAGCTCATCGACTTGTATAATGTCGAGTAAGGTGTGTCTATTTGGTCGTTGAATTCTAACAAATCATTGTGGTTAGGAGAAGTGTTGCAATACTAAAACACGAATATTCCCGTTTGACTCCTCACATGGTGGAGAGCCAGGGTAAAGTTAAATTCATGTTTGAATACTTGAATGAATGTGAATTAAGCAGTAACTAAGGAAAATAAATCGTTCAAAAACAAAAACTTATTCAGTGTCAAGAAAGTGTAAATTATAATGTATTTAGAAAGATACTGATACTTATTCCTTCCAGATACTGGAAGGAAGAGAACAGATTGATTGCTGAAGTCCGGGAAAGGTTGCTGTAAGAAGAGAGAATTAAATAAGTATCTACAGAAATTTGTTCTACCTTTTGTGAGATAACAGATTTTTTTTATGTCAACGAGGCTCTTAAAATTTAGATCAGAATTGTGGAAACTTTCCAATAGGTCGTTTCTAGGACCTGCTTCCAAGTTTTCCAAATTCTGGCAGCGGGAAATGTAGGGTTTATATTTATTTTAACTAATATTTATTTTAAGTTTAAACTATCTTTCCTGTTAAGCCTTACTTTCCCCTGGAATTGCCAATGCCAGAGTATGTAAATTTTAGTAGAACGCGCAAAGGATTCAAATTGTCAGCGGAAGTAATCTGAGTTAAATAGAAGGGAAACGAGTTCGAAAGTGTGTTTCTTGCTGCACGAGCGTGGAGGTGGCTAGTTAGAAATTGAAGAACCACGCGTTTAAGTTCTTGTTGTTAATTTTTCAACGTAATATTCAGAAGTTTGCTGAATTATCAGCGGTATCTTAGAACGCGGTGAGGTTAGTTACGTATAGAGAGCCTCGTAGTTAGTCACATGTTATTATTCTGTTTTTAGTTTTTTATTTTTATTTTACCGCCGGGTCGGCGTAGTTTGCGAGCGTCAAGAGCACGCATTTGTAATTTCTAAAGTTGAATAAAAAGGGATTTAAACCCTTCTCAAGAATTTGTCTACTTTCCAGTTGTTAGCAGTCACCACTATTGTTGCGTGCAGGTTGGAAGCGCGCAACATTACAAGGGATATCATTAATTATACTTTGCATTATCATTAATTATACTTTGCTTTCCAGAATTTTTTTGATTTTTGTATTCTTTTGTGTTCTTTGTTGCTCATTTCACTGATTTTAAGATACTGAAAAGTTTTGAGTGATTTTTTTAGGAAACAAAGTTCTTAACCTCCTTTATACCATTTGAGTTCTTAAGATTTTGCAAAGGGAAGTTGGTTAATTTATTTATTAAGATCATTAATATTTGTATTAAGGGATATTGCTTATTTCATGGTAATTTTGTTATACGTAATAACTTTTTTTTTATGAAGTCGTTCTGCAGAGTAAAATTCTACGCTGTTTTCAAGTTTAAAAATTGGTGTTTCTTTCAGCCATTTTCCCGGTACATTTAAAAGCCAGACGAAGGCTGGCAGCTAAGCTGCTGGTATTCTGTACAAGCTTGATATAAAACTTGTTTTATTAGATTTCCCTCCTTTCCCAGCAGCACAAAGTTTCGAGATCTGGACTCATCCGGTGGGCTAATAATTGATTTAGCCACTACAATATTATTACTACTTTCTAATGAACCTTTTTCTAGATTTCTTCATTTCTTCTATAACCCGTTCTCCCTTTTTGTCCTCCTCACTTAAAAACTAACTTCTAAATCTCTCTTTAAAGAACTAACAGTAGGATTCTTCCTCTTCTGGCCTTCCCTCCGTGCTGTATTCGGTTAGTTATTGGGATGTATACCTGTGCAATCTTTAATGAAGCTCCAACACTTTTACCTGTACATGTCTGTACCTAAATGAAACTGGTTCGTTTTGATGTTATACTAGCGAAACACCAAAAAAATCTTGATTTAAATGATGATGATTTAAATAATTTAGCTGGTATTTTAAGGATGAGGATTTATACTAGCTGCTGATGATTTTTTATTTAAGTTATCGTGATTATATGTTATAGTGATGAAGAATGTGATTAAATGAGTATGATGGTAATAAAACTTTAGGTGATAGTACTTTGTATTCAGGTGATTTTATTATTTGACGACTTCAATGATGATGGTGTATATGATATATAGTTTCGATTGATTAGTATGGAATGATGATGTGATTTGTGTGATGGTGGTTTATTTTATTCTGACGATGGTGATAGAGATACGATGGTTTAAAATCATGATGTGTTTTGTGTGGTGAGGAATATTTAGATGATTTTGATGATGATATAGATTTGGCTAATGACGATTTTATAGCTGATATGATAGTGATTTATAGAATAGTTTAGAGGGTTTCGGCAGTGAAGACGATGGTTATTTATATTTAGATGCAGCGTCTAACAGTTTCTCCCACCTCAGACAAGATCTCAGTCTGTGTGCTTGTTTCCCTCGTTTTGGAAGCATATTTGATAAGCTGGGTTGGCGCTTTTTGCTTTTTGTACATTTAGAAAACATTATCATATTTATTTTTATAACCATGGGTACAAAGAATAAGATGATGTCTATTCAATTACAGCGTGAAATCATAGAAAACCATGAGCAAGGTGTGCGAGTAATTGACTTGGCGATGATGTACGGTCGTAGCACATCAATGATATGTACTGTGCTTAAAAAAAAGGAGTTGATAAAGGGTATAACGCCATCTAAGGCCGATAAAATAATGTCTAAACTCTGGACCTCTCTCCGTGAATAGATGGAGAAACTACTGATGGGGTGGGTGAGAGAGGAGCAGCTTCAAGGAGGAACCTTAACATAAAGCTTCATATGTGAGAAGGCACGAGCAATTTACGGTTATTTGCTAAAGAAGATCCCACACACTTCTAAAAATGAGGAATCGGAAGACTTGTTTAAATCCAGTAGGGCTGGCTTGACATCTTTAGGAAAAGGACCGGCATTCACTCCGTCCTCAGACATGGTGAGGCAGCAAGTTCCGATGTGAAGGCAGCTGAGGTTCACATCAAAATGTTTTCCGAACTGATACTAGCCAAAGCATACATCCCGCCAGCAAGTCTTTAACTGTGACGATACAGTATTTTTCTAGAAAAGGATGGCGAATAGAACTTACATAACGGCAGAGCAGAAGACGATGCCAGGTCACAAACCCATGAAGGATAGATTAACTCTAGTAATTTGCGCCAATGAGATTGGCGACTGTAAAATCAAGCCTCTGCTAGTATACCATTCGGAAAATCCCAGAGTCTTTAAGTCATATAATATTTCAAAAGAAAATCTGCCAGGTATGTGGATGACAAATCCGAAGGCTTGGGTCACCAGGAAATTCTTTGTGAAGTGGATAAACCTGGTGTTTGGCCCTTCTGTTAAAAAATACCCACAGAAAAACAACCTACCCATGCAAGCCCTTCTCTTCCTCGACAATGCCCCTACTCACCCACCAAATCACGAAGTTGATTTACTCTAATAGTTCAAGTATATAAAAGTTCCCTACCTACCACCCAACACCACTCCTATCCTGCAGACGATGGATCAGCAGGTGATTTCTAATTTTAAGAAATTGTACACCAAGCACATTTTTTGGGGCTGCTTTGAGGTGACGGAGAACACAAACCTTACCCTTCGAGAGTTCTGGAAAGGCCACTTTAAGATCGTCATATGCCTAGGAATTATTGATCAGGCCTGGCTGGGTGTTACAACGAGGACCTTAACCTCTGCACGGAAGAAGCTGTGGCCTGAGGCTGTTGCTGAAAGGGCCTTCGAAGGATTGGAACCCAAAGTCGCATAGGTAGAGGAGCTTGTTTCTCTGGGAAAATCCATGAGTCTGGAGGTGGATGGGAGAGATGTGAACGAACTCGTCGAACAACAGTCTCAGGAGCTGACAACCGAGGAGTTACACGATCTGTATTTGCAGCAGCATACGTTGTGTTAACGAAAAATTAGTTTTGAAGAGGAGCCAGAGGTGGAGGAGGTTATCGCTACAAGAGATATAAAACAGGTCTTGGGAATGTGGGAGAAAGTTGTAGAGTGCGTGGATAAAAATCACCGCGAAAACGTTGCAACTAGCCGTGCATCCTTGACACGGAAGAAGAAACAAACCTCCTTGGAAAGTTTTTTTAAATGATCTGCGGGTGGAAATAAGCAGATCATGACGAAAAAAGCGAAGACCAGTGACAAAAATTAAGCTCTTCCGTAGGCACTTCACTTTTTCTTTTAATTATGTTTTTATAGAATATGTATTTGTTATTTATAAATAAATGTTTCTTCTTGTTTTTGATTCTTACTTAAAAACACTTAACAAACAACTGAGGTCGTGTTTTGGGATCTGGAACGGATTAATGGGATTTCGATTAATTTCAATGTGGAAAATTGCTTTGAGATACGAGCAATTTGACATACGAGCAAAGTTACGAAACGAATTAAACACGTATGTCGAGGTACCACTGTGCGTAATTATATAATCGTTAGCAAGCAGATAGTAATAAATAATTTTAAAAGTCTGATGCTATCAATATATAAAATATGTTGACTAGTATAATTAATTTAGAATTATACGCCTACATATAATAATATGATGTATGTTACTACAGATACGTATTATTATATACATATATAAGTCTGTGCATATATATGAAATCATAATTCTATTTAAACAAGTTAACAGTTAGAATTACTGAACAACCATGAAAGATTCCCCAAAAATTAAATATGGTGTAACAATGAACACTTAATTTAGAAATTAGATTCTATTGTATATTGTTGTAAAAGCCATTGTAAGAGTGAAAATTCTTCATTCTGCCTTAATGCGATTTTTTGCGTTTAATGCGTTGTTTGGAGATTTTATGATCCCGAATTATATTGATGTGATATATTAATACTGCATTTGTAGACATACGTTTTCTGAGAAACGAGTCAAGGCGATTGATTTTTTGTAAAAATTTGGATTTATCCTTATTTTATTGACGTGCACCAGCACTGAATTGAGAATGGCTTGTGCTATGTTTCGATGGATGAAAAAGCGTTCGTAAGTAATGAATATTATGAAAGTTTCAGCATATTTAAATAAATAGTATTAAAAGCATATATTTATTAACATATATCAATAGTTTATGGTAAATTTTTCATTATAAATCTCATGATAGTTTCATTTCTCATTCTTTTGCATTTCTATTGCGGTACATAAATTTTTTGGTATATATATTGTAGATTGCATCAGTTTTGCTGCGCAATTTATTCCTCGGTATGTTACTTGTAGTGTTATTAGAAATTCCATTATTTTTGTATTTTTTCTGCAATTGGTAGTATCTGATTAGGAAATTTATGTTTTATTTCAAGATATATATGAAGTTGGTAATATCAAGTGTTAAATAAACGTTGTTATTCAGGCAATAGCGTTAGCTTTATCCAGATAGATAAATGCATTTCTTAAATACTCAAGATATAAAGACACACTCGGATAGTAGATTCACTCACTTTACGTTTTTTAAGGGTTATATATATTCATTAAGGGCGTGTTCAAAACAACCGTTGACGGGTAGTCTTGGCGTAATTCGGATTCATACCAAGCATATCCATTTCTCAGGGCAATAATTTTCGTTATTTTTGCTAAACCATTTACGAAAATATAATTTTCCGAATGCTGAACTCTTATGCATGAAAAGACAGAAGTTAAGATATTTGTTTTGCAATTTGATGCAAAATTCTTATTATTAAAACACTGATGTATATGTTCTTAATTTAAAACTCTGCCAGTATATAACATTATATAACATTATTGTTTTATCACCATTTATAGATGTCGCTTGCTGCACAGCCTGCTGAATACATTTTACTTTCTAGCTATCTACAATTACATCATGTTTTTTCGGTATGAACAGGGGCGAAGTATTCATTACTTAGATACATTTAAAGATAATTAATTAAATTTTTCTGATTTTGATATCTATATTATATAGACAGGATTACTGATAAAAAATTTCAGAAAATTGTAAATGAAGAAGTAAATAGAAAAATTTCGTTCAGGTATTGTGAGATGCTAATATAAACTTCATACATTTTACTAGAGGGCTGTTGCCAAAGCAAAATCTTTACTATATATGTCTACGAGCTCTATGTATACAGTGTGTTGCTCAAAGTAAACTTCCTGCATTGTGAAGAGTACTACGTGTATGTCTTGATGCGTTCATGAGAAGCTTGTTCCCTCGTATACGCTCTGCCACTTCGAACAAAAATTGTCCGTAAACTGCAGCGTCTTGAGTTGTTTATATAGGTTCTTGAGCTGTTCTGTTATTTCCTGTCGAATCTGACGCTGACGCGGAGAGTCTTGTATCCTTCGTTTACTTGCTACTTCTTCTATTCATCGCGCATGGTCTGTTGACGTTCCACTTGCCTAATGGGCCTCCGTTTCCCTTCTGCTTCCCTTTCCGGAGCACGCAGTGTTTCTTGGTTTTCTGAATGTCTTTTGTGTTTTCTACTAGTTTCTGATACAGTTTGAGCACGCGAAGTTTCTTGAGTTGCTGCTTGTCTGCTGGAACTCCTATTCGTTTCTTCTTCAGTTTCTTGAATGAGTAAGCTGTCTTGTCACTATGCTTGCCTGCTGAGTTTCTAGTTGTGTCTTCATTCATTTTTGAAGCTCGCAAATTTTATTGTACTTGCCTGTTGAGTCTCCTAGTGTTTTTTACTTCATTTTTCTGTAGCTCGCTGTACCATTTGTGCTCTCTTCTTGCGTTCAGACATTTTAGTAAATTGGAAAAAAAAATTATTTAACTGTAGTAAAGTAACATTGCATCTAAAATACGTTAAATATCTACAGATGTTTAAACTTCTACTCAGAAAGTAAGTATACAATAAAAGAAATTAAATTTTTATAAATAAATTTAGAATAGCATAAAATGCATAGAAACATTTCATTATGAAGAAAATGTATTCATTCTTTCCAAGCAACCAGCGATTCGTAAATACATTTTTCTTGCCAACTCAGGAAACAAAGACCTTTGACCCTTCAGGTAATACATTGGAGGTTATGATTTAAATTTATTTCAATATAACAAATTTTCAAAATCTCAATAAAGGAATTAACGTAGCGATAGCATATCGTGTCACGTATCCAAAGGTGAAACATAAAAGTTGCCAAAAACAGCTATTCATTTAAAATACTGATATTAACGAAAGATTTTCGACATACAATGACGTTATATGGAATCACGTGCTTTCTTCAACTTCAGAATATGACCGTAAATAATAATAACAATAAGTTTCACGTTTGGCAATACTATTTATTTCATATTTTTTTTTAACTTAAAAATATCTCTTAAACAAACTCTACGATTTGAAAGTGAGAACGGCCAACATTTTTCCAAGTAAAGCATTTTGATGTCCAGTGCGCTAGACTTCGGCTACTTGGAAAAATAAATACGAAAAATTACCGTTTTCCGAAATTTTATATAATATCTCGAGTGATAGTCGTAGGAAGATAACAATAGTCGGAAAGTTTTACCAAGAAGTTTTGAAATCCGGGGGTACCTCCTTCCAAACTCAAACTCCCCGTTCCGGAGATATGATGTTACGAATTAAAAAACAAGGAGGCAAAAATCCACAGATATTTATATTGTTGATTCGTGTGTACAATATTCAAATTCCTTCAAAACATTAAGCTTCATTTAAATAAAAGGAAATTAAATTCAGGCATTTTTATTACCTTTCAAGCTTTTATTGTATTTTTAAATATTCTTTTTGTCACATTTGCGCAAGTTTTCCTCGGCGTCATTAGGAGCCGTAGGTCGAAGACATTTAAGAATCATTGCTGTTAATAATGATCATATGATAAATTGCAATACATATTCGATTGTTTTGATGAGAATTTGAGTACAAATCTTTATACATCAGCTACTATGCCCCTTTATGTAACGACAAAGATTATTTTCGATGATTATCCGATGAGAATGATTCTTTACAATGATTATTCGATGACAATGATTATTTACAACGAATATTAAAAGCTGATGACTATGATTACTTAAATAGAATATGCATGTCATTCGATGACAGCGATTATTTCCAAAGAATCTTCGATCACGTCACTATTGTATATCGCTATACCCGTGGGGTTGGGGCCGGTTGTGAATTGTACTACGGCCCTGTAATTAAGCGTTTTAAATGACGTCAAATAGTCACTGATCCAGATATTTTTCTAGTAACTGCCGCGTATTGTGATCAAAACCGTTATTTAAATCTTCTAAATAAAATTTGGGATAATTCCTTTTACATCAGAGAATAAAGCAATTTGTAACACGAATTTCAACAAAACTACATGCATCGAATAACAAGAATTATATAAACGGAAGTATCAGTACAACAAATCGCTCTTTGCAGCTCCGCTTTAGTCCGACACTTGTTTTTCAGCTATCGTATCTACCCATTTGAAGATACCATGTGAAGAATACTTTTTTTAAGTGTGTAAATTAATTACATGTATGTTATGTATATATATGGAGATATTTTTTGACTTAAGAAAGCACCAACTTTTTTTAACGAAAACAACCGAGACATTACCTCCAGTCCAATTTAATTTTTCATCTAAATCATTTCTTAATTACAAAAGTTAATATTAATTTTCTTTGCAAAGGAGACTAGGTGTTGCTGGAAACAAATGAAATACCAAACATCATAAATTTATTGAAGTCAACAGCAGAAAACTGTTAAACAATTAATAGATCACTTCAATGAAATGTAATTGCATTTAAACGTATTAAATTGTTTTCAGCAGATGTAATAATCAGGAACATAGGAAGATCCGAAGAGATATTTTGCGTTTAAATACTTCTTTTGTTTTCGCTATTTTTTTATACATTTCAGTTAACGTGTAAATCTATGTTTTGAACGCATGGCCCGTTAAGTGAAGAAGTCTGTAGGAAGGCAATTTTAATCCTGTGCGGAAATTGTCCAAATGATTGATCAGTCATCGACTCAGCATACGCAGCCATCAGGTTGAGATCCCAAACATTGATTAATTGTGCTCGACTGGAAATTTGATCAGCATGGTCAACGGAAGCCACCGTTTAAAAAATTTTCTTGTTCTTAAATATATGCTTATTCACTTTTGTAATATTACTAGATACTTATAATCACGGTTCCTTCACTTTCAATAATATATTTCATAAATTGTTGAAGTGCAGACACATACTTCATATTGTAGAAAAACGTTTCTCTGGAATTTTTGATGCAAATCCTGGTTATCTTTTCTAAGAAGGGAAAGTAAGAAAGTGTGCCATTTATAAAGCTTAAGTTTTGCTAGATTTGCAGGTTTTTCGCGCTCGCATTTTACGTGCTTCTTAAGAATCTCTGGTAATAAAATGGGAACTTTCCATGACTTGTTGCCAATCTAATTGGAGAAAAAAATTTATTCTTTATAGGGATACTTGCGGGAGGTAACCGTCGAGCAATCTTCTTGTATCTGTCTCGTCCCATCCTGTTTGTTATTTTATTAAAACGTGTTTGGAAAATTTTTTCCTGATTGCATGGTTTGATTTGAGATGATAGATGTCAATCAGACCTTTTAATATGGCATCCTGAGCTGTTGGTGCCAGCAGCTTCATTTCCTATTATACCTGTATATTCTCATAATGGAATTTAGGCTAATAAGAGGAATATTCATTTCCATATTTATTGTTTTTAAAAGATTTTGAATAAGTAAAGATATTTTCTTCGTGGAACATTGAGCGTTTAAAAATCTTTGACAATCTGTAAAAATGCTCGCAAACTGTAACTTACTACTTTTGACAAAAAACGTATAAGTAATCATTTATTAAATTAATGAATTCAAACATATGAACATATATATTTAATAAAATAAAAATATTTCAGCGCAAATAATTATCGACGTATATTTGAAGAAGAAGAAGGAGAAGCAGGATTATACTTCAGCGATCAACTACTAGAAGAATTGGATCCCCAATGTTTAAGATTGCAATACGTGTCGGAAACGTAAGTCTTTTCGGAAAAAATAATAAAACAAAACATAATGTTTCAGGTCCAGTTTAATTATACCTTTAATAATTTTTTGACAAAAACGCTGGTCTGGAAAATAATACGTTTTCAGATTTATAATGCTTAATGTTTTTTTCAATCCTTCATTACAAAAATATATTATAAATGTTTAAGATGGAAAATCCTATTGTGAAGAATTCAAATTTATTGTCATACCTTTTGATTATGAGGAAACGTTATTGCATTAACTAATGAAATATCTAAACAGAAAGCTAATATACAAAATACACGTGTTTAAACGGCCAGTTTGTAAAATTTGTGAATGAGAAGTTGTTATGAAGTTAGTTGTTGAATGTCAAATAGTTGATATAATTAGAGTAACAAAGACAAAAAGGACTTTATGTTTATAAATAATAATATATATGTATGTAAAACAAATTACGTAAACACTGAAATCCATCCTATACTCTATTCGGAACAAATCTAATATAAATTGTTCTCTTCATCTGTTTCTGTTAGACTATATATTTCTAGATTTACAGAGATTTAGAATATTATTTAGCTCGAGTTTTGAGAATGTACTCATCAAACATAATAAAAATTTCCAGATTCCAACTTTTCATTGTAATTATTTTTTTAATATATAATATTAAATAATTTTGAATTAATAGAAAATTAAAAAATAAAAATTAATTAATTAAAATATATTTATGTAGATATATATATCCCCATCACATGATTTACATAAAGATGATGACCTAGCTAAGTGGGAATTTAAATTTCCTGAATCAAATATTTCTCTTACTAAGCCACAATGTTGTCGAACTATGCACATTTTTTTCTATCTCTGTCACCGCTGACACGACGTCGTGCTACTTTCTTCCTATTCCAACAATATGAGAAATATAAATATTCTAGAAATAGGTAGGTTTAGAATTTCAAATGAATTGGAGCCGCAAATATGAATTGAAATAAATCTGAATATTTTATATTATTCATCTGCCAAATTTGCTCTGTATTATAGATCAATATGTGCGATCAGAATTCCTAACATTAATTCACACACACACACATATACATATATATCTATATATATACGTTTATCGTATATATGTTATGGTGAAACGCCGAAATCTGGAGAATGTCGACTTTCACCGGTGAATGTCAACATTCACATAGTCGCTTGTTGTATGTCCGAAATATTTTCCAAATACTCTTATTTCTGACTTACACCGGTAAATGTCAACATTCACCATCTACTAATGGTGAATGTTGAACACATAAGAATATTATATTTTCTCTGTAATTCGGTCACGAAAAAACGCACTTAAATTAAGAACTTAAGAATGTAAGAACTTAAAACACACTGTACATTCAAAATGCGAAAGGAAAATAATAGAAGTTTAAAACTTACAAAATTACGTGATTCAAATCTTATTTATTGCAAAAACTTAAACTCTTATGACACTTTCAATTGCACAAGAGGCCCTTGCTTTTACGACAGCATTTATTTGTGGAACACTTCCTTTTGCAATGACAGCGTGTACATATACTCCTCTCTTTTCAACCTACACCAGAACACATCCGTGAGTGTCGACATACACCGGTGAGGGTCCGAATGTACAAGAATGTAATGCAATATTCGATCTTTCACCGACGTATTTGGTGAATGTTGACATTTTCCGGTGAAAGTCGACATTCTCCAATTTCGGTCTTTCACGGTAACATATATATATATATATATATAAAGATTTTATATATATATATATATATATATGATTTTCCTTTTACAATTGAAATTTTATTCTTCATGATGATTTAACTCTAGTCCCCGTTAAAACATTATTAACATTTTGCTTTCAAATTACTTCAAAACATCTTTCGAAATATAACTTACCAGTATGGATTCACTCTTTTAAAATAATTCTACTTTAATTAAACTTAGGAGATAATATAATCAATTAATCAATATTGTTTAGGAAATAAATTATTATTAACTAACTTTGCAGCAATTGCGCAAGTAATTGTAACTTCTTTTCGCACTTAATGAATTTAAGATCATACAACATTGGATATGCTAAATAGCAGCTATTAGCGCTATTTATCGCTTGCCTAATGTACCCACTTTATATATTACCACCATTCTTCTTTCTTAATATTTTAATTTTTAAGTTTTATAAAGTTCTTATACAAAAACTTTACTGTATTGAAGGTTAGCAGCCTCCTTACTTTTATATCTTGCTAGTTTATCTGAAATTGAAATCATTTAATGTCATTCCACTAGATGAAAAACTTGAAAATTTAACGCCATGCCTGCTACAGATAAACCCAAAATACAATTTTTATGAAAAACATTTAACTGTATTTACATGATTACATGCGGCACTTGACATATAAAATATATAGGACAGACTAAAAACAATCTTAACTTTCGAATCAATAACCATAGAGCTTAAATCAAAACATTCAACGCACAAAAAATAGCATTAAAATAAGTACACCATCACAACTCAATACAGCAGAATTAGAGCACTTTAAACACCATGACTTCAACTCTATTCAACTTCAGATACTAGATATAATACCCAATCACAAAACACGAATTTTTCAGGAATCTCTCTATATACTAAAACAACGTTCACTTTATCCATATGGACTTAACACTTATATACATAGTCATAGAGATACTTCTAAGAAGTCTATTTTCAGCCAATTTAAGCACTACAGCAACAAAACGCAGAGAGGAATAAGAGGAAGCAAAATAAAAAATAATGCGAGATTTTTATCCACTTTGGATACATTTGCATTGAAAAAACAATTGAAATGTTTCTTTGACTCAGACAACTTTCGTAAGAAACCTCTCAACTGTTACACTCCTGTACTAATAAATTCCTTATCAAACTAAAAAAATTCATTCAATAAAGCTACGACGACACACAAATCATTAAAGACATGATTCTCGATTTTAGTTTTTTCGGACTCTCTAATAGTCTCACTCAACGCAAAATTTATTTTAAAGTCAATTTTCTACATCCGCAGTTTGACAATATTCATTTCTCAAGAATCATCAGAGATTGTAAAGATTACTTCCCCGCAGTTGATACATTAACTATGGTTGCATTTAAATATCAAAGGACCTTAAGCAACTTGCTGACTAACCACCATGAAATAGATGAAACAGCAGAATGACATTGTAAGACACCAATTTACAGCAATTACGTGGATTCTCATCACCAGCGCATAATTACTGGCAACCTGAATATCATACAGAACCATCAACTTAAAACACTAATGAGTTATGGTACAAAATTTAGACCAGTCAGAAACATGACTACAAATTTCTGTTACAAGACTTTCGAAAACAACATCAACAAAGTTATAGTTAAAGCAAGCTATCAACTGAATTTACCCATAGATACCTTATAAAAATGGAAAGCCAAAATTCTTCAACGCATATCCACCGAAATCAGTCACCTCAAGTTTAAAAGTACACTGAATTGGTCGCAACTTACATCAGATATTAAAAAATTAAAACAGCTCTTTACTATTACAAAAATAGTTAAACAACTAATAACTTTAGCATTATATGAAAACAATTCTACGCAGAAATTATTCATAAAGAACTTCTCAACGCGACTACTTATCAATTAGCCAACCTTACAGAAACATCTATAATAAACAGGTTTAAAACTTTTCATAAGAAACTCAATATTACTTTCAATGCAAACTACAACAGATTTACTAATCTTTATGCGATTCCCAAATTCCATAAAACACAATTAAAATTCAGATTTATTGCTAATGGAACTAATAAATTACAAGAAAAATGTAGACTATTATTTTTCAATTCAACTTAATAAAATCTGTAAATTTATTTTCAATGATTGTAACACTAATCATAACAATCCTGGATCATTCATAATAACACTCCTGTCATTAATACTATTCAAACCATTAACATCCAAAACATTAATTGCTATGACTTTGAAAACTTATATACCTCACTTCCTCTAGAAGAAATCTATACCAGTCTACTTGATCTAACTAAACTCTTCCCTGATATGCTCAATATCATGACTCTTGACAAATGGGAAACCTACCTAAAATGCACACTTTTTCATAACTACATCAAGTTTCAAAATCAAATTTTTAAACAAGTCAGAGGATTGCCAATGGGCTTACATTCCAGCACCTCGATCTGTAATATCTTTTTATTTGTCAAAGACTTTAACTTCGAAAAAAATCTACAACCACAAGAGTTAAATTACTACAAACACACCTACAGATATATTGATGACCTTATTACAATTAATAATTTTGATAAAATTGAACACTCCGAGATTTATCCGAATTGTCTTACACTTAATAAAACTAATAATTCACAAAATAGCATAGACTTTCTAGATCTTCAAATCATTAACTACAAAAAAATTTTACTTTTTGACAAAACAAGAAACTTCAATTTCAGTACTAACAAATTAATAAATTGGAACTCCAACATATCCAAAAAAGTAATTAACAATACTATAATTAATCAAATACAACGAATTAAAATTATATGGACAGATACAATAGATTTACAACGCGAAATTTTGCTCCTTATTAAAATTCTCAAAAATAATCTAATACCCATTCAATTTATCAACCATTGCCTTAAAAGAGCAGGCGTTAAATACTCACCCTAAATCATGTAACTGATAGGGATATGATAATTTGTTCCTAAACCTGAGAAGGCGGTATAAGTTGGATGACTATCAGTTGAAGGATTTGTATATAGTGTAATTACTCAATTGTATATATTGTAAAAACCTAATTGTCTTCAGACTCATGCTGTTACTATACTGTTACTAAAAAAATGGGCCTATTTCATGACTTTAGTCTGTCTAATAGCTCTTGGACAGTGAAAAATTCCTTTTTTCCTTTCTTAAATTCTTAATCATTGCGACACGACAATTAGCCAGAAATTAATTAATTTCCATTCACTAGTATTTTCAAAAAAATCTTAACAGACATTCTCCCTCAAATAAGAACTCCACATAATACATCCCTCAAGAATTCCGAGTCCAACCCACTACCATAAATTACTTCACCCAAGTCTTACCGACTGATATTATTCAAAGCCCCCACTGCCGCTAAGAATTTTCGGACACCCAACACTTATGAGTCAGACATGAAGAGAATACTTTGCCAACTCCCCCACTAGAAAGAATGTAAGTTACTTAATACCTTTTCTGGCCTTTATATCTTCATGTACATTCACTGTTCTTATTATATATTATTTTTTACATTTTTTTATATTACTTTATATTGTCTTTGATTTGTTTTTACAAACTTTGCATTATTTATCTTATTTTGTAATCTTCTATGTTTATTTCAACTTTACTTTGAATTCGATTTCATAATAACAATTTCCAATGTTTAATTTTTATAAATAATATAGAACTCAAAAGCATAAACATGAAGGAGTCGGGGACGGTTACTCGGGTTATATCGGCTTTCTCTACAGATTTTGCTTTTTACTCCAAATTGAATTTCCAATGTTTAATTTTTAAAAATAATATAGAACTCAAATGCATAAACATGAAGGTGTCGGGGACGGTTACTCGGGTTATATCGAATTTCTCTACAGATTTTGCTTTTTACTCCAAATTGAATTGACTAAATTGCTTCATAAGAATAAGTTCTTTGAGTATAAGCATTGGATCATAATCCCTTCTATTCGCGGAGATATTTGGCCTGACTAGAATTGCCGGTTCGGCTTTAACTTATAACTCGAGTAAAGACGAAACACCTTCGTATTTACGTATTTTTATCAATTATTGTTCGTTGAATGGGAGTTGGTTTGTTCCCATTGAAAAGTCAATTAATTTCCGATCAATGACAATGATTACATGGTTTTAATTTTCCTTTTACAATTGAAATTTTATTCTTCATGATGATTTAACTCTAGTCCCCATTATTAACATTTTGCATTTTGCTAAACATTATTAACATTATTAACATTTTGCTTTCAAATTACTTCAAAACATATTTCGAAATATAACTTACCAGTATGGATTCACTCTTTTAAAATAATTCTACTTTAATTAAACATAGGAGATAATATAATCAATTAATCAATATTGTTTAGGAAATAAATTATATATATATATAATCGTTTATTGCAATGCATGGTCGGAAACGCTTTCCTGGCGCTATAGTGACGAGAGACAACACAAGAAAAATAGGGTACGAACAGTGTAAAGATATTTCTTTATTATTCTTAGCGCAGCGAAAACTAAGAAATAAGAACAAAAACATTGGATTGTCATCAAAGAAAGTATTCGAAAGTTCCTTAGGAAAGTATCCTAAACATGGGTTTGGTAGGGGTAGTCCAGTGCATTGTTCAGCAAGATCACGAGACCTCACTTGCATTATCACTTCCGCTCGGGGTAATTCAACACATTCGTGCACGAAACCCCTGTTAGAAGTCCAACAGGAACTTGTGGCACATATCGTGGCAGCTGATGGGAAAGTCCTGAGGATGCACAGTATTTTCCAGAACATCTTATGGTCGATGTGCGAGAGATGTGATACCTGCATCAGGGTGCAGGTCGTAATTTCGAACACCTTCTTTGAGGTCCATAAGTGTCTAATTTTGTTCCTATTTTTTAATTTCTCTTGTGCTAAGCATAATTGGTGTCCGTTCTTTCTTGTGTTTTGTGTTGTTTGTACCGGCCAGGAAAGTTGTTTCGGCCCTGTTTTGCCATTTCATTTTTCCTCGATGTCGTCTCTCTCATATATGTGCATAATTACTTATGACTCAAGTGTTGCTACTATATGATGAAATTTACAAACACGGTGTTTACAATACTACATATTCCCATCCGAAAATATCTTATTTTTTCCTCTTGCCCTTCAAATAAGAAATGTGTGTCCTTCATTGTAAAATCTCCTGGAACTTTAATACTTCTTTTTTCGAGGACAATGGAGAAAATATTTCAGTATAGGCAGCTGTCAATATTCAAACATTACATTGTGAAAGCCATTAAAGTGATTTCGGCCATTAGCCGAAACGCTCAGAAAGGCTTAATTCGCATAAGGATTTAGGAAATACATTTTGAAAAACTTAGCAAATTTTCCTTCAATAAATTTAATGGAACAGGCAAAAGAAATTACAGGGAACAATAAATATAGGAGAAAACAGATATTTCTTTTCCTAATTTGTTTTACTGTGTTTGATTTCTTTCTTTCTTCCTGTATAAATAATTAAAACTTAAAGAATGTAACTGAAGAATGAGAATAAAATTTTCAATTGAAAACAAATGGTGGCAAAACTCCTAGTGCTGCTCTGCTGGACGACGAAATAGACCAGCAATATTTTCCGAATTTGGAATAACAAGAGAAAATTTGAAACCTGTGCAGCCAGCGATGCAAAGGGATTCTTCTGAGAGAAAGATGACTTAAATGAGGAAACTCGGAGATAATGTAATGATGTGTAAGGTTACCTCTACTGGGATAATAATAAGAAAAGGTTAAAATACAAAATACGTAAGTAAATTATACAAAAATTGAAGAAATTAAAAATATCTAGCAAGCGTAAGAAATAGTAATTGATTCAAAACCTAAATGAATCTAAAGCTCTCAAACTTATACTCGTTTAAATACAGGTTTTTCTGATTCAGAAAGAACGTTACGTGTATATCTTCTAAGATGCTTTTTCCATCCTTTTTTTTTTTTTTTTGTAGTTGTTTCATTTTTGATTTCAGTTTCCTTTTTTTCTCCTATTTTGCAATTTTCCCCAATGTTTCCCTCTGTTTTTAAGCCACCTGTTTATTATTACTATTATTATTATTACAACTTATGTAAAAATTAAGTAAGGAAAAGTAAGGCACTGAAACTTTGCAAATTATCACACTCTACGTGAGATTCATGGTGGTCGCTTATTGCATACAAATCACGCCAAATTCTTTAACTTCTCTGCTTGGCTTTAGGTCCTTATAACGAAAACAACCAATTCGCCCTTTGTAGAAAAATATTCTGTCAGGCAATAAATCTACGGGGAGATTTTTCCCTATGAAACTGAGCCCAAAGTGTTATATAGTATCTAAATATTAAAGTGTTGTACATGTTAAACGTGATCGTCGTTGCATTACTTTCACTTTTTTACTACTGAAATAAAGATATACTGATTATTTTGTAGATTGGAAAACCCTCCTTGTGATCATGAAAAGGAGCAAAAACTGGAAACCGAGAGAGAACTAGAAAAGAAGCGAGAACCGGAAAAGATGCAAGAACTGGAAAAGAAACAAGAACTGAATAAAAAGGAAGAACCGGAAAAGAAGGAGAAACTGCAAAAGAAGGAGAAACTGCAAAAGAAGCAAGAACTGGAAAAGAAACAAGAACTGAATAAAAAGGAAGAACCGGAAAAGAAGGAGAAACTGGAAAAGAAGGAGAAACTGGAAAAGAAGCAAGAACTGAAAAACAAGAAAAAACTGGAATTGACACAAAAACTAGAAAAGAAGCAAAAGCTGGAAAAGATACAAAAACTAGAAAAGAAGCAAGAACCGGAGAAGATACAAGAACTGGAAAAGAAGCAAGAACTGAAAACGAAGCAAGAGCAGGAAGCGAAGCAAAAAATGGAAAAGAAGCAAGAACTGAAAATGAAACAAGAGCAGAAAAAGAAGCAAAAACTGGAAAAGAAGGAAGAACTGAAAAACAAACAAAAACTGGAGAAGCAACAGAAACTAGAAAAGAAGCAAGAACTGAAAAAGAAGCAAACACTGGAATGGATTCAAAAACTAGAAAAGAAAGAAGAACTGAAAAACAAGAAAAAACTGGAAGAGATACAAAAACTAGAAAAGAAAGAAGAACTGAAAATGGAGAAACTACTAGAAGAGATGCAAAAACAAGTGAACAAAGAAGAACTGAAAAGGCAGAAGGAACTGGAAAAAATGCAAAAACTAAAAAACAAAGAAGAACTGAAAAAGAAGCAAAAACTGGAAAAAAAGGAAGAACTGAAAAACAAACAAAAACTGGAGAAGCAACAGAAACTAGAAAAGAAGCAAGAACTGAAAAAGAAGCAAACACTGGAATGGATTCAAAAACTAGAAAAGAAAGAAGAACTGAAAAACAAGAAAAAACTGGAAGAGATACAAAAACTAGAAAAGAAAGAAGAACTGAAAATAGAGAAACAACTGGAAGAGATACAAAAACAAGTGAACAAAGAAGAACTGAAAAGGCAGAAGAAATTGGAAAAAATGCAAAAACTAAAAAACAAAGAAGAACTGAAAAAGAAGAAGAAACTGGAAAAAATGCAAAAAATGGAAAAGAAGCAAGAGCCGGAAAAGATGCCAGAACTGGAAAGATAGATGAGTCAGAAAAGACGCAATACCTGGAAAAAGAAGCAAAAAACGGAAAAGAATCCAAATCTGCAAAACCAGCAGGAACCGGAAAAGAACTGTCAAACCCGAAAAGGAAACCGGATGAACTGCGAAAAGAGCCAGAACTGGATAACGACTGTAGAACGATTGATTTAATGACCAAACGAAGCAAGACCCGAAAAAGAAAAATAGAACAAATAAATCATATACCACTGCAAATAATACCACTGCAAGCATTAAATATCAACGTCAAAAGAATAAACACCTTTCTTCAAGGAAGCTTTGCAATACACTGTCATAAGCCAGAAGGTATAGAAAAAATCAGCTATAACCTCATTGCCAAAACAGTTGCAAAAGATATAGTTAACGTAAAACTTCCGGAAGCCACAATACCAAAATGCACAATTCATAATACTCCAAAAAATTTCAACTCTGATGAACTGATTCAAATTATAGCCCAAGAAACATAATCAAATATTTCCCACCTAAGGCCTTTATTTAAACTGAATTATCAAAATAATATCGATAAATGGATCATAAAATGTCACGGTGAAACTTTCCAAAATTTTATGAGTAAAAAACAAATATATATTGGATGGCGCACCAATAAAATAACCGAGTTTATCGGTGTACGCAGATGTCAAGTCTGTCAGGATTTCTCTCATAAGACAAACCAACCAAAATGCTCATTCTACGGCGGAAAATATGTTTCTTACTGTTATTCCCAAACTCCGTACTGCATAATCTGTTGGATTAACAATAAAAAGTATGAAACAAAATTTGACTGTAAACATCCAGCTTTAGCTATTTCCTGGTCCACATATCAAACAGAAGTTAGACGAGTAAAATCCAATACATATTATCAACAATAATGCAAGATCCTGCAGACTATCTATAGACACTTTCCATCAATAAAAAGAATAACAATGGCATCCGCTTTCTCAAAATAAATCTTCAAAGAGCAAAGACCGCCACCGACCAACTATGTCAGTATCAAGTAGATTATCTGGCAGATTTTATTATAAATCAAGAACATTATTGCATCACTGGCAAATTAGGAAGAAGTCCAAATAACTGGGCAATTATTCAACGTCATTCTTCAACGGGTGTTTTATCTCCTCGTACAGCCATATTCATTCCAAACAATAAATGGAATTCTACAATAATTATTAATACTCGAGATATAATCACAATTTCAATCAATACTAATGCATCTCAGCTTCTTATTACTAGTATCTATATATCTCCGTCAAAAATCCAAATCAAACCTTATCCATACTAAATGAAATCTTACAACAATAATAATAGTCCGCATGTTTTTTGTGGAGACTTTAACTCGCAAAGTACTTAATGAGGATACTTACAAACCGATCACAGAGGAAGAATACTTGAAGAATTTTTAAATGCAAACAATCTCATTCTACATAATCATTTTACTGACCGACCTACCTTTGATAATACCTACAATAATTATTGGACTGATCTTCTTATTTCTACAACACATCTTGATAATAAAATTAACAACAGATCAATACTAGATGAACATACCGAATCTTATAACAAATATATCTCTTTTGATATAACTGAATATACGTCCTTTACTGCACTTACCAGATTTAAAATCAATAATAACAAAAAAAAAAAAAAAAAAGAAATTTCAACAAAAGTTCAATCCAATTTCAAATGACTTTCTAAATGCTATTATTCTGTGTACAACCAAAACAGAACTTAATAATATTACCAAGGAACTTATCAGAAAGTTTCAAGATACCTACGAACGTACCTTCTTCAAAAGATCATCAATACCCATTATAAAAATCAACTGGTGACGAAAGAACTCCGCTAAGTCAAACACAAAACACGAGCATTACGAAGAAAACTGAAATCATCGCAAACTAATGAAGAACGACTCAACCTACTTCATAAATACAAAAAACGAAAAGCCCCATATAAAAAGCAAATAATGTCTGCAAAGCTTTAAGCATGGTGCAACTATTGTTCAAACAACCAGTATACGTATGGCTCATTGTACAAAATTGAAACCAACAAAATCTTCCACCCAACGCAACTTACAGTCACTAATAGGGGAAATAATGATAAAAATGTTACGAAGATCACTTTAGAAAACATTCTAGATGTTATTCTACCAAAAGAAAACATATATGATGATTTAACTGAACAAAGATTAATTCGTTGTAATCTACTTCCAAGAAAATGATAACACATTTACAGCCATGGAACTCAATCTATTTATTAAAAAACTCAATAACGAAAATGCTCCTGGACCAGATAGAATCTGCTATCAAATTATACATAAAAGTAATCCTAAGCTAATTCTAATCTGCAATAAATGTCTCGAACTTGGTATTTTTCAAGACTGCTATAAAACAAGACAAAACATACTCTTCCTCAAAAAGAACAAAGCTCATGAAAATCCTAATTCCTATCGGCCAATTAACCTTCTACCATCCCTTGGAGAAAATCTGAAAGTTGTATTATAGGAAGACTTGAATACCATTTTCACCATCATAAATTCATTAATGAAAATCAGTGTGGATTTAGGCAGCAAAAATCTACCATTCATGCAACCAGTGCAGTCCTAAACCAAATCCATGTTAATAAAATCAATAACCTACAATCCGCAATAATCAGCTTAGGTCTCAAATCAGCCTTTGATTCATTATGGCGGCCCTCAATTAAAGAAGCACTTAGAAATATTGAATGTACTTATAATATCTATTAAATTATCAATAATTTCCTTGATAATCGGCATAGTCTCATTTTATATAATAATTCTTTAATCAGAAGAAAACAAGTTCGTGGATGTTCACAAGGCGCATGTATAAGCGCAGAATTATGGAATATTACATTTAATAAAATTATAAAAAGTGCTTGGCTTCCTTTTGCTAAAATTACTGCTTTCGCCGATGATGTCGCATTTGTTATGAGTGGAAGGTCCCATTTAATCCTTCGAAGAAATTGTCAAGAAATAATAGCCATATTCCAGCAAGAATGCAAGAAAATTAAACTTGAAATTTCATCCTCCAAATCTAGAATCATGACAAATAATAAACCTGGACAAAATCTTACTAAGCAACTTTCTGTTAAAATAAATGGCGAAAAAAATCAAGCATACTAAATTCTTTTCTATTACTTTTAGATCTTCCCGTTGCTTCAAAAACTACCTTATATTCACCTAACTGATTTTCTCATCAATTCGTCGACACATTCTTTTGTGACTTTTAAAGGTCATAGATTTATTGTTAGGTAACAGAATTTCAAATTTAAAGGATGGTGGCAATTCATATCGGCCATCGGAAAGAAAATTTAATATCTCTTTGAATTGCTTAACTGTGTTGGTGTGAGCAAGTTCTAGTTTAACATCTTCGGTTGGGTCTGTTATGTCAATGGCATCTAAATTCCAGAGTTCGGTTACACAAGATTAGAGGAATGCAACGACACTATATTGTTGAACAAATTATTTTCCAGTAATGCTAGAATAGTAGCTGAAGTAGATTTTTCAGATAAGCTGTTTACTTTACCAATCACAGTGTATCCGAATTCAGTCGCCACTACAGACACACCCGAGTGCAGTTTCAGAGAGCTGCCAGCAATAATGTCCCCGATGGCATCTGCTCCTAAAAGTAATTCAATGTTATATTCCTTAGCTTGCAAATCAGACAAGGTGATATTTCTACCTTTTAATTTAGGGTATTGTGATCAACTATTTTTGGAACAGATTCGCATATTTTGTTATGAGTAAGTACTTCAAAGTTATGTTCATACGTTCCCTCAAAATTTCTTAAATTAACATCAAACACTAAATGGCAATTAGGACTTGTCTCTCTCTCTCCCCAAGAATGGTTTGTTTCTATTTGGGACGCAGTTGCAAAAACGTGATGACCCTTTCTGAAAGATAAGATTATGTGAACTACTGTCGAAAATCGTACGAACTGTAAGTTGTGTACCTTCGAAAACTATTTTTAAATCAAATGTTTGCAAAGACACATTTTTATTAACAGTTGGCTGATTAGATAATGCATTACTTGAAAAAACAGTACTTTCAGTTTCATTTCGCTTTACAGTTTCGCTATTAGAGCACATATTGGTATAGTGAAATTTATACACATGTTAAACATTTTACTTTTTTTCTGAAGGCCTGTGAGCTATGTCCAACTCGTAGGCGGCGAAAATAGACAGGCGTTTGCACCAAAGGCTTTAGTTTATCTTCTAAACACATTTTGCGAGCAGAAAAACATTCGGCAGAATTGTGGGATTTCTAACAAAAAATACAACCTAAATTCCGCCTACCTGTATTGCCTTGGAAATTTACGAAGGCAGCAGCTGTAGAGCAATAGGGAACATCAGAATGTGGACGTGAATGAGCAGAAAGGGAAGCTCCCGACCCGGCTACGTGCGAGCTTAATCCTTTCCTCCCTTTGCACTTGGTTTCGAAGAAAGCACAAACGTTTATCCAAAGAGCGCGCACTATCTTGCTGGGACGAAGCATCATCCATTGAACAGTTTCTGGTAAGCAGGACTCAACAAGTGGCTCCAAAAATTCAGCAAACTCTTCCTTAGTTCTACCTTTGAGCTTTCGAGGGCCATGAGCTTGCTCTCAAGTAAATCATAAAGTTCAGCTAAATCTCATTTAATCCGACCAGCAGCATTTTTCGTTACTATGGAAAATGGATCCCGTACATAAATCTGAACCAAACCATCATTAAATCAAACCATCTTTAAAACTTTCGTTTTCAATCTTCTGAGCTATATCTGGGCGACTAATATCTGTAACCTAAATGCGATTTTATTCTAAATCTGCACCCTAAATACGACTGAGCTATTTCTGTACCCTAAACGCGACTTTCGTTTTGCTTTCAAAATTTTGGTATCCGTACTTAACGAAAAATAAAATCGCGGACTCTATGTTCTCGAGATTCAATATATTGCAACCCACTAGGTTACAAAGTGCACGTTACAGTTGAAATAATCGGAGCACGGATCATTCAATGTCGAGATCTTTTTCGATATTTCACACAAGTGGAAATGTTACATTACTCTAATTTATACATAGACATAAAAAGGGATTTCCCCGTTTTGTTCGCAGAAAAGAAAAAAATGATAATAATGAAAACTAATCGAGTCACAAGCCTCTCTCCTTCTGTCGAATCCTCCGAGCAGATCATCCGTAATTATGGCAAAGCACACGAGAGCTATCTGCCTAAAGGGAGGGATGCCTTCGTGGAGGACTTTCTAAGGGAAACTGGCTCGTATGCACGTTACACATGGGGAAAACCACGAAAACGCCCATGCAGCCAGCCCGTTCGCGGGATTTGAACCTTTAAATTTGCATCCGAGTTTTTATTTTAAATTAACTTTACGAAACACTCGTTGAAGTAGCACTCGTTCATAGTAATCTCATTCCTAAATATTTTATTTCTAAATCTTTGCTTCTGTCAAATTTTTCCTATTCACCACTGCATCGATATTGAAGGTAGCTTTTCTTATTTGTTTCCGCTCGACCACAATGTTTAGTGACTGAATTTCACTGACAGTTTTAGTTGAAATGGGAAGGAATAAAAATAATGCTTTAAAACTGCAATACGAGAGGAGGAAACTGGAAAGTGTAATAGTACTAGCTATTTCACTTTGTAAGAAAATTTTATCCCGGAATAAAACTACATCAATTTTCTACACAATTCCTGCTCGCTCTGCCACTTAGAATTTTGCATAAAAAATTCAGGTTTGCTGAATTATGCAATAAATAACTGCACCGGGATCCTGAATTTGGGAATAGTAAAGCATTCTTAAAGAAATTTAGTAGGAGTTTCATCTGTAAATTCAATGTCAGCGAAAATGTCAAAAATACGCTAGTAAACGGAAGTAGGCCGTTTGCAACACATCTCCCAAGGAATCTTTCACTGTTTATTCGGCTTCCCTCTTTCATGTAATTTTATTCAGACTTATGTTCATCCCATCATCTCTAATCTACACAGTTTAATTTTTCAGCGTCAATAAGCAAGGAAGAACAAGCACGGAGTCTAAATCGTGGGAGTGGAGAGTTCAAAATTAAGCAACTTTTATAGCAATTTATTGTCTGCCTTCTTCCTTTTCGCCATCGACACAACAGCTGGTTCACTGGGTTACGTGCTCATTAGCCTTCTTAATCCCCGTAAATGGAACAATAAAAAACTGGAGCTTGGTGCAATGTCCTCCGGGAAAGAAAGTTTCGCAATAAAACGTTCAAATTGCTGAATTTTTTACTTCATGAAGCCGGTCTGGTTTACCCATATTTTTGAGAAAAATTTCCTTAGATAAGAATTTCGGAAGTTTCTTATAAGTTCACACATGTAACACTAAAAGGAGAAATGTCGGCACTCACCTTTCCAAAAAGTTCGGATATATGTTACATAAAATTAGTAATCACGGAAAAACATTTTCTCCACACCAAGACATTACAAAACCACCGCTTTACATCTAAGAAGCAATGCAGTTTCATTCAAAAAAGTAAAACAATTAAACTTAGAAACTAAATGTATCCTGAGCAAGAAAGAGACAAACTTTTATACCGTATAGGCGGACGAGAAAACTGGTATGCAATAAGCGGGCAATACTTTCTATATATAGAGTACAAGATTTGTTTATTTAATATTAAAATACAATGCGTCTACGCTGTCTTCAGAAATTCCCTGTGTTGCCATCTACGGCTTTATATTCTTCGACTACAGATATTCACGGACACTTTACTTAAATTACCGTATTGGGTTTGGGGTGAGCATGGATATAATAACTATAAAAATATGCATTCTCAGAAATAAAAGCAATGCAATTGTAGAGCCATATACTAAGGCAAAAGTTTTGTTATTAACTGCAAAGGAAAATTAAATATTTATATTAAAATATCAAACGTGTGGATGTTGATGTAAACAGCGGCATAAAATCTTGTTTATAAAAACCTATAATATTGATAATTTCCTATAACGGAACACTACTAATATAGTAGTGTCGTTTCGATGACATCGATTTATTGCATCATCATCTAGTTTCTGATAAAGTTCAGTTGAAGTGGAAAAATTAGAACACCATGAAATGAAAAAGAACAATGCCTGGTTTCCTATTTGTGAATTTCGATATGAGAAATGAAAATTAAATGTTAATTTTATCGGAGTCAGAGAAATGTTTAGCATTTTCTTAAATTCTTGACACTTCATTCGATCTTATCAAATCTATTTCAAAAAATTTTAATGAAATAATATAAGTTCCCATACAAAAGTTTTAAAAAAGATCATTAAAGGAAAAATAATTAAAAACATGCATTTTCGACTGGTAAGCAATCTCTTTCTTTCATGATTCGGCTTATTATGAAAAATGAAAACAAATTTAAACTATTTAACAGTACCTTAATAAACGTAAAAATTTAAAATATCGACTTAGTAGCCTAAACGATAAAATGAATTTAACAAATATTAATTCTCCTTTTCTACAAACATTTATAAAATAGCATCTCTGAAGGCTACTAATTTTTCCAAGAGCACTCGATACGTATAATTCTAATGTTGATCTTTGCAAGGCCCCTCTCTAAATGCGCTGTGGCTCTAAAAATATTTATTAAGTATTACGAAACCCATATTAATTTGGATATCAGACTTGCAAGTCAAGAAATACTCTTGTGAAACTGAAAGAGCCCTTTCCTGAAGAAACACTTTCATACCAAAAATCTTTTCGTATATTTCCGAAATTACTTAACTTATTGGTAAAATGTTTGCGAGTCGTTTGACACAAGGGACTGTTTAAATGATTAAATGCATTCTTGCACTGTTTACGAATTCTGCTTGTACAGATTGGATATTATACATACAACAATAGCTAATAACAGTTAATAAAGGAAATTTACCATTTCAAATATAAAAGTCAAAACATTCTCAACCTCGCCTGTAGCCTAATCACCTCCTCCGTAATTACACGTAATTTGGTGTCATCTCTTTTTGCGATTGAATCATTCTCTTTTTGCGATTGAATTCTCTACAATAGCTTTTTTTTTGCTAATTTTGCAGTTGTTTCGCATATTGTACTTATTACCCCAAAATGGACGTTTATCTTGAACGGGATATCAGTCTCGAAACGACAGTTTGATTCGAAACATTTAAATGCGCTGTATCAGTTTTCAGATTATTCCCACCAAATATTATCGCACTGTATTTTATTTAAAGGAATTCAATAAGAAGAATCTGCGTGGATGTATGTAGGTTTTCCGCACTGTGAAGAAACAACTGTTCCGATAACCATCAGATTTAGAGTAGCGCTGCCCTTCACCCCAGCAAGGCCCCATGGAAAGCCGAATTTGGAATTATTACCTATTTCATATTTTGTAAAACAAATTTTTTATTAACAAACCCAGCGAGCAGTGGCAACACTGTACCGAATAAAACATTTTTATTTCCAGCACGCGAGACCGTTTATCGGATATTCTAAATTTATGCTGCTGTGAAATATATTGTAATTTTGTAGTTGAATCCAATTTTAGGTGGTTTAAGGGGCAAAAAGTATCATATTTAATAAATAAAGTAAACGCACAGAGTGTTAATATTAAGAAGGCAAAATAAGTTTTTAAAGCCATCTTAGTAAGAAAACTGAGCGTTGAGGTGATTAGCTGAAAAACGACTGAATAGAAAAAAAAAAAAAAAAAAAAAAAAAAAAAAAAAAAAAAAAAATATATGCCACCAGTTAAGACTGCATCGCGATTTTTAAACGCATGTTTTTTTATTTTTTTTTTTGCAATTTAAAAGTAAGGTATTTCTATTAAAAAAAATTAGCTAAATATTAAGCTAGCCCAAAGGCTGCAGAGAAATTATTAACGCGAAGTTCACTGAATCATATACGAGGAGGACAAGTACTATTGCCAAGAATATACAACAATAACGACAGACTGCTATCGTAGAATTCGAACTGGTAATGTGTCCTTCAGCAAGCCGTACACGTTCTAATCTAAAACCTCCCTTAATACTACCTTTTTCTACCTCATTTAAATACGCACGAACTAAGGTTTACATTTTGACAGGGAAGAGGTAAGAGAGAACTCACAGTAAAGATGCGTAACCATAAAATACCTGGTAAATTAAAATGAATAAATATTTTACAACTTTCATCTATTTTACCGAATCCCATGTCGACAAAGTGACTATATCTAACAGATTATGTTCTATCGTTTACAGATTAGGTCAAAAGTTTTCTTTGATGTAGAAAAAATTAGCTCTTGATTTAATGATTGACTTCAGTTTTTTCTTCTTTCCGAGAATCTGACAATTTCCATTTTCAGACAGCCATTTGGGTTCAGAATTACATTGGATTGCCCATGCCACCAGATCTGTAATAAAAGTTTCCCGGAAAATTACGTTTGTTTCAACGATATTATATCTTGCCAATTTATATACATCCAGCTTCATTTATTTCACGCTCTGATATAACTTCCGAGAAGTGAGTATCTAACTGCTACTGTTGATTTAGGTCATATTTTGAGCTTGCTTTATTTCATGCTCTAAAGCCAATATACCAAAATATGAAAATGATGGAAGATTTTTCATCACCCAGTCCAATTAAACCAGTTATTACATTTTCTGTAAATGGTTACAAAGAAGTTATCTTTCGATTCTTGTCCTTCATTCGCTCGTTGCTTTCTACATTTCTTTAACTCATACAGATATTAATTTAAAGTGACCGCAACATATATTAAAAAATCAAGCGCATACGTCAATGAATATTTTGAACGATACTTTTATATATTAACGTGTAATCTTAAAATATGGGCAGACAATGACCAATGTTTAGAAGAAAAAAATAAATGTAAAAGCCAGCCGTATTTACACGTAAATCATGTAAGAACCTGCCAAAAAGTACTAGCGGTATTTTTTAACAATGATCACTGTCTTTTCCACGCCGTTGTGGAAGGTACGGCGGTTTCAGAGCCAAACATTAAAACAGTTTTCGAGTTTTAGTGAATATTTAGTTGTCATGCAATTACCAAAACCGTTAGGTTTGTTAGGTAAACATTTAAATTTTCTTTCTTTGCAGTCAAAGTGAAATGGGCCAAATGTTATGCATACAGTTTTATTCTCTTATTAAGTTGCTTTCCATTGACATTAGCGGAATGATTGCTGAGGATATGTTTTGGATGCCAAGTTCTTGCTATTGCAAATCGAGCCCTTCAAATACGCCATGGAAACATTTCATTGCAATGGACATCTAAGTGTAAACAAGCCAACCACTGTACTGTTTCGAAAACTCGTTTTACAATTTGTGTTTGCAGGCTCTCAGTAATGTATTGTTGCGTGCGTACGAGTTCGTTATGAAATGAATGCACAAGTCCGATGAAAAATGAACAAAAATTTATTATTATCACAACAAAAATGCTTACATTTTCTCAAATTATCATTCAGTATTACAATATCTCACAGTAGTTATCTTTTAACTACTCAAATGTCCAGTAGAACGTAATTCAAAACAGCTAAAGAACGCTAATCCGCGAATTCGCTACAATCAACAAGAGTAGTTTTCTAAACAACAACAAACTTAGCAACTACTGCGAACTGAGATGTTTGCCTCCTTTTATAAGATTTTAAAATCACGCGCTAGAATTTTCCAGTACTTTCTCGAAATCAAAAAGAGATATTTATTTATTTAATGCACGCGCTCTTGTATTTTCAATTTTCCTGCTTAGCTTTCTTTTAATATTCGTCACGCGCTGCACTGCGCGAGAAATAAAACCATTTAATTTATAATTGAACTAACATTAGCTTTTTAAATACCAAATTCGTAACACTGCCCCCTTCCCAAGGACTGCCCGTCCCGGGCAGTACAATCCCTGAACAGGAAGCTAAACTTACAACTGTGGCATACATGCATTAATAAGCATTACATTACAATAATGAACAACATGAACAATAAATGCAATAAATAAAACAAATCAAATGCTATCAAATACAAATCAAATACTAAATGCAAATCAAATACTAAATACAAATCAAATCAAATATACATTTAAAAACAAAAAGGACCATGGTCTTATACTACTTACAATTATTTACATTACGTACTATGGCCATAGTAATGAGCTAACCTGTCGTAATGAACGACTTTAGAGTTCGAAGGTTTTTTAGGTTTAGAGTTCGAAGACTTACGAATCCGAACCACGATGTCATTCAGCCTATTTAGGACTGTGTACGGGCCATCCCAAGGTGACTGTAATTTCGGACAAAGTCCTTTCCGTCGAGTCGGATTCCACAACCACACCTTGTCTCCTTCGTGGAATTGATGTTCAATAGCTCTTGTGTCGTAGCGGGTCTTAATCTTCTCTGTCGCCAATTTGACTCTCTCTCGTGCAAAGTTGTGCATCACTTCAAACCGGGCCTGGAGATCTTGAATATATTCCTCAGACGATGAAGGAGAATCCGGAGGGCGTCCAAACAATAGATCACAAGGCAGACGAAGGTCACGACCGAAGACCATCTGTGATGGGGAATAGCCGGTAGTCTCGTGAACAGCACTGCGGTAAGCCAGTAAAAAGAGTGGTAATTTCTTGTCCCAGTCCTGCTGGCTTCTGGAAACCACTAATGAGAGGTTATTAAGGATGGTTCGATTGAACCTCTCTACCATGCCGTCCGACTGGGGATGTAATGGCGTCGTTTGGGTTTTGTCAATGCCGAGTAGTTTGCATAGTTCTTTGATTACTACCGAGGTAAAATTCCTTCCCTGATCGGAATGTAACTGAAGAGGCACCCCGAACCTGGAAATCCAGTGCTGTATCATCACCTCAGCTACTGTAACAGCCTCTTGATCAGGAATAGGATACGCTTCAGGCCACTTGGTGAAGTAATCAATGACAACGAGTATGTATTTGTTACCATCAGCAGTTCGTGGCAGAGGTCCCACGTCTTCCCATCATCCGACTCGAATTTCCGGTATAAGACGCCGTTTCGAATGTGAAGTGAATCCCAGAGTGCCCAGTATTGTTTTGTTGTAGGACTACAGATAGAAATGTCCTGCCATGTAGGTTTTCTGTTTGATGACTCTATTAAATCAAGTATGGGTTTAATGTCACGGTCTTCCAGCTGGTCTTTCCTGACTTCATCATCACTCCACGGGTCTCGATCAGCCGATGTTGATGTTGTAATTTGTCTTGCGACCGGAGTCAGCAGCTCGTATTTCGCTTCCACCCTGGAACAATATCGGCAGCTTTCTGGCAAAGGTCTTCTAGACAGGGCGTCGGCGTTCCCGTGTGATGATCCCTTTCGATGACGGATAGTGATGTCATATTCTTGCAGTCTCTGTATCCACCTGGCTATTTGACCCTCAAGATTCTTAAAATTTAAAAGCCAGGCTAATGATGCATGGTCCGTGCGGAGGAGGAATTTTCTGCCGTATAGATAATGATGGAAATGTTCTACAGCTTTGACTATGGCGAGCAACTCTTTCCTGGTGACACAGTAATTCCTCTCCGGTTTAGACCAGCACTTGCTCCAGTACGCTACTACACGTTCTTGGCCGTCTATTTCTTAGGACAAAACCGCACCGACACTGTCATTGCTCGCGTCCGTGTCGAGAATAAATGGTCTGTCGAGCTGAGGATACGTCAGGATTGGAGCAGATGTTAAAGCTTCCTTTAAGTTGTTAAATGCATCCTCGCATTCTTTTGTCCACAAGAACGTTTGCTTGCTCTCTGTCAGCTTGTGAAGGGGTCTTGCGATGGAAGAAAAGTCCTTCACGAATCTCCTATAGTAAGTGCAAAGCCCTAGGAAGCTTCTCAGCTGATGGACATTTTCGGGACGTGCCCTGGATTTAACCGCTGATATCTTTTCAGGATCCGTGCGTACACCTTCTGCAGAGATGACATGTCCCAGATAAGTCACTTCCTTTCGGAACAATTTGCATTTAGCGGGGCTCAGCTTCAGATTGGCTTTTTTCAGTTTCTGAAGCACCTTCCTAAAATTTTCTAAATGTTCTTCAAAACTCTTTCCGACGATGATGATGTCGTCCAGGTATATCAGGCAGGCTTCGTAGGAAAGGCCTTTCAAAACAGTCTCCATAAGACGTTCGAATGTTGCCGGCGCATTACACAGTCCAAACGGCATCGCCTTGAATTGCCAAAGCCCTTGTCCCGTAGTAAATGCCGTCTTTTCTCGGTCATCAGGGTGTATTTCTACCTGCCAATACCCACTCTTTAAATCAAGTGTTGAGAACCACTTGCTTCCAGAAAGAGTGTCCAAAATGTCGTCAATTCTAGGAAGAGGGTAACTGTCTTTCTTCGTAACCTCATTCAACCGGCGATAGTCAACGCAAAATCTTGTTGAGCCGTCTTTCTTTCTGACAAGAACGATGGGAGATGCCCATGGACTTGCTGAAGGCTCGATAACATCGCTTTCTTCCATATCCTTTAAAAGTGTTCGTACCTCTTCCTGTTTAGCAAACGGTAGGCGTCTTGGATGTTGCTTGATCGGGTGATGATCGCCTGTATCGATTCTATGTTGCGTCAAACTAGTTCGACCCACGTCAGAAGACGAGCGGGAGAATACAACTTGAAGATCTTTAATGACGCGATCGGCAGCATTCTTCTCTTCATCGTTTAATTGCGCATTCTGCAATAACTCCGATGTAATGCTCTCTGAGGACACGGGTTCTGGGATGTTGCTCTTTCTTTCAACGCTGGTTACTGGAGTACATGCTGCAACCACGTCGCCTTTCTTAATAACTCTCGCCTTCTCAGTTACATTGGCAACTCTCACAGGAATAACCATTCTCGATAAGTCGACGAGTGTTGAGGCTACTAGTACTCCTTTCGGGGTATTAGAGTTATTGGGATATTCTATGATGCCGTAGCGAAAATCTCTGTTTTCGGCTATAGATCCAGGGAGTAAAATTTCTGTTCTTGCCGGTATTGTGATATTGTCTTGTGCTATGATTCTGTGGACAGATTTAACTTCTTCATTATTAATTCCAAATAACGTTATGTCCTCAGACGCAGAATGCAATTCATTATTTTTAAAGTCCAAGGAAAAATTATATTTCCTTAAAAAGTCTAATCCGGGTATGCAAGGATCTGTAACGTCTGCTACATATGCTATGTGATGGTAAGCGGCACTTCCAAACCTGATATTAACGTTCACTTTCCCCGCGATATCGATCTTCTCACCGGACACAGTCTGGAGGGTAACGCAGGGCGGCGTCCAGATAAGTTTGCTTCCCAATTGTTGAGCCAAATCTTTTCGGATGATGGTAACGTTGGCTCCTGTATCTATTGTCATATTGCAGGGAACTCCATTAATATGTCCTATTACAAAAAGTCCATTACTGTCGCCTCTCACTGCAGAAATCTGAAGCGCTTTAAACTGGGGCTTTTCATTATCTGGCAACCTCCGCCCCACGAGATGGCCACTAATTAGTTTCCCTGCTGCTTGCTAGGAGCGGTCTTAACATCCGTGCCCTGGGGTGTTCTGAAGTTTCGTCGTATGTGTCCTTCAGCACCGCAGTTCCAGCACTTAACGGTCGGTTTCTTATCACCAATATTCCGTCTCAAGGCGTTGAGTTGTCTAGTTAAATCGTCTAGACGAGCAGTGACTTGATTCTCTGGCTGCTGGACTTGAGCAGCTCTCACGGGGTGGCGGTCTCGACGAGTGGCTTGCTGGGCTGCCTCGAATTTCATGGCGTACACTAAAGCACTTTTCAAATCTTTAACATCCGCCATTCGTAGAGCCTTCTGTATTTCGGGATCCCGGATGCCATCGATAAAGTACTGCAGGGACAGGATTTCCCTCGTTTCTCTCGGGCACTCCGTAAAGGCGAGGTGGGACAGCTTTTCAACATCTGTGGCGAGTTCCTGGAGTGATTCGGTGGGCTTCTGTTGACGGGATTTTAATTGAAGCCTGCTGCAGTCTTTTAAACATTTCTCGCCAAAGCGCAGTTCCAATGCGCCGGATAAAGCTTCGAAGTCAAGTCTTTGGTTTTCTGGAAGCGTCTGCAGGATATCCGCTGCGTCTGCTCTCAGAGAAGCGGCGAGATGGCAGGCCTTAGTTTGGGAATCCCATCCATTCGCATCCTAAACGATAGAAAATTGTGTTTTATACACTTGCCAGGATGTATTCCCATCATATGTGGATATCTTCAGAGATGGACGAGCAGGCATCGGTAAGAATTTAAAACCCTCAGAATTGCTTCTTTCGTTCGCTATGCTCTTCTTTAAAGTGTCAACTTCTTTCGCAACGGCTGAAACCCTATCATCAATTTGTTGCTCGACGGCAGAAACTCGCTCTTCTATATGGTCTTTTACAGAAGGAACTCTTTCTTCTATTTCTTCTTTCACCGAAGAAACTCTTTCTTCAATTTGACCTTTTACGGAAGAAACCTTTTCTTCAATTTGCCCAACTTTATTTTCAACCACATCTATTCTGCCTTCCATAGCATCGAATTTGGTTTCCATTATGCAGGCAATTTCTCTTTTCATTTCGTATTGACTCTTTTCAATCTTTACTTGTACGGCTTTTATTTCGTCTTTAAAAGTTAATTGACCAGCTTGAATGGCCTTTATCTCTTCCTTAACGGATTCTTGTCCCGCTTCAATCCTTTCCTGATTAGATTTCATATCTTCTTTCAACGAGGTAAAGGCTGAGATCAACTGCCTTAATTGCTCTTCCATCGCTCTTGTTATTGGCATTCAAATCCCACTTCTGACACCAAAAATTGTTGCGTGCGTACGAGTTCGTTATGAAATGAATGCACAAGTCCGATGAAAAATGAACAAAAATTTATTATTATCACAACAAAAATGCTTACATTTTCTCAAATTATCATGCAGTATTACAATATCTCACAGTAGTTATCTTTTAACTACTCAAATGTCCAATAGAACGTAATTCAAAACAGCTAAAGAACGCTAATCCGCGAATTCGCTACAATCAACAAGAGCAGTTTTCTAAACAACAACAAACTAAGCAACTACTGCGAACTGAGACGTTTTCCTCCTTTTATAAGATTTTAAAATCACGCGCTAGAATTTTCCAGTACTTTCTCGAAATCAAAAAGAGATATTTATTTATTTAATGCACGCCATCTTGTATTTTCAATTTTCCTGCTTAGCTTTCTTTTAATATTCGTCACGCCCTGCACTGCGCGAGAAATAAAACCATTTAATTTATAATTGAAGTAACATTAGCTTTTTAAATACCAAATTCGTAACAGTATCTTTGCTAACATTTCTACATAGAATTTATTCTATTTTGACATATTTATAGATTTTTGAACTAATAAATTGTCTTCGCCGCAAAAGTTCTCAGTTTAGTTACCAACTTTCTGTCTTTGTCTAGCAATTATTGCCTTAACGTCTTTATTTGGGAGCATATTTTATTTAGTTTTTTATTATTACCTCATATCTATTTTTCATTTCGTATACATGTAAATATGCTACTTCACAAAAATGTAAATATGTTAGTCAGTTTATAAAAAAAAATTATGCTTGAAAATTCGTTGCTATGTATTTTTATGCCGCGATGTTTCGATAAATTTTGGCTATAGTATTAGACGATCGCGTTTAGAATATACATGATTTGCTGAAAGAAAGAAATCAACTATAACTTAAGGCACATTTTTCTTTTTGTCACTTTTCTTTCCTGTATACCTTTTACTTTGAACATCGCTATAATCCCTACATATATCACACTCTACCTGGAACTCTATTACGGAACAGATAAGAGCAAAGAAACATTTATTTCCTCTCAACATTAGTGTAAAACTAAAGTACTAAAGTATAATACTTTGGTCAATTTACTGACTTGAGAAAATGTCAGCATAATCGACCTTGCCTATAACGATCTCACCTTAGTTGAGCAGTCTCGCGACATATTTATATAAATATTCAAAAAGGATGCTTCAATGTCATAAATGCTACCTTCGAACCATATATACCAAAATCATTCCAAAACTTTGACGAATAATTTCATATACTGGTCATGATTTTAATATAATTACATCACTTTACCATCATGATTATAGCGTAAATCCTACGATAATCGTAATCCTGCTTTATTTCGCCTACTCACCACAAAAAACTTGAAAATATTTTCCGCTTAGCGGTTTTCTGGCATGGAGATAGGAAAGCCGGTTTCCACAACCTTCGTATTCGTCCTCGAATCTTAGGATTCTAGCTTCGGTGCTCGACAAGTGTTTAGTCTGTCTGTGCCACACAGGCAATTCTGGTGTTTGGTTTGATTTAGTTGATTATAACGAAGCACACTTGCGCTATCTGCCTAGGATGAAGGATGCCTTCGTGGAGAACATTCTAAGGGAATCTGGCTAATATACACGTTACACATAGGAAAAACTCCGAAACCTCCCATGCAGTCAACCTATTCGCCTAGAATCGAAACCAGTTTGAAACTACCAGTGCTCAGCGATTTTACCCCTCCGCCACTGTTGGGCGACAACTGCTGTCGAGCCGAAATTCTTCTAGAGAGCGTGATCTTAGGTCTTGGGAATGTGGGAGAAAGTTGTAGAGTGCGTGGATAAAAATCAACGCGCGAAAATGTTGCAACTAGTCGTGCATCCTTGACACGGAGGAAGAAACAAACCTCCTTCGACAGTTTTTTAAACGATCTGCGGGTGAAAATGAGCAGAGCATGACGAAAAAAGCGAAGACCAGAGACAAAAATTAAGCGCTTCCGTAGGCACTTCACTTTTTCTTTTAATTATGTTTTTATAGAATATGTATTTGTTATTTATAAATAATTGTTTCTTCTTGTTTTTGAATAAGAAAATACATATTTCTTATTCGAAAACACTTAACAAAAACAACTGAGGTCGTGATTTGAGAGCTGGCACAGATTAATGGCATTTCGAATTATTTCAATGGGGAAAATTGCTTTGAGATACGAGCAAGGTTACGAAACGAATTAAACTCGTATGTCGAGGTACCACTGTACGTAATTATATAATAGTTAGCAAGCAGATAGTAATAAATAATTTTTAAAGTCTGATGCTATCAATATATAAATTATGTTGACTAGTATAATTAATTTAGAATTATGCGCCTACATATAATAAGATGATGTATGTTACTACAGATACGTATTAATATATACATATATAAGTCTGTGCATATATATGAAATCATAATTCGATTTAAACCAGTTAACAGTTAGAATTACTGAACAACCATGAAAGATTCCTCAAGAATGAAATATGGTGTAACAATGAACACTTAGTTTAGAAATTAGATTCTATTGTATATTGTTGTAAAAGCCATTGTAAGAGTGAAAATTCTTCATTCTGCCTTAATGCGATTTTTTGCGTTTAATGCGTTGTTTGGAGATTTTATGATCCCGAATTATATTGATGTGATATATTAATACTGCATTTGTAGACATACGTTTTCTGAGAAACGAGTCAAGGCGACTGATTTTTTGTAAAAATTTGGATTTATCCTTATTTTATTGACGTGCACCAGCACTGAATTGAGAATGGCTTGTGCTATGCTTCGATGGATGAAAAAGCGTTTGTAAGTAATGAATATTATGAAAGTTTCAGCATATTTAAATGAGTAGTATTAAAAGTATATATTTACTAATACCATATATTAATACTTTATGGTAAATTTTTCATTATAAATCTCATGATACTTTCATTTCTCATTCTATTGCATTTCTATAGCGGAACCTAAATTTTTTGGTTTACATATTGTAGATTGCATCAGTTTTGCCGCGCAATTTATTCCTCGGTATGTTACTTGTAGTGTTATTAGAAATTCCATTATTTCTGTCTTTTTTCTGCAATTGGTAGAATCTGATTAGGAAATTTATGTTTTTCTTTCAAGATGTATATGAAATTGGTTATATCAAGTGTTAAATAAACGTTGTTATTCGGGCAATAGCGTTAGCTTTATCCAGATTGATAAATGCATTTTTTATTTCTTAAAATCTCAAGACATAAAGACACACTCGGATAGGACAGGACAGGACAGGAACAAGTACAGGGGGCACCACGCCATCGCCATTGACAAAAATGGTATAGCCCCCATGTACTAGCTCTCTGGACACAGGGGACCTGATTACAGTAAACATAGGACATAGCACTAACAACGTTTAGGACATAGCGCAACTTACTGTTACAACATACTTCAACACATAGGACATAGCATTATCATAATATTACAGATTATTTACAATGCAAGAAGTTATGTTCATACGACATAGCATTATCATACTATTACACACTCGGATAGTAGATTCACTCACTTTACGTTTTTTAAGGGTTATATATATATACATTTAGGGCGTGTTCAAAACAACCATTGACGGGTAGTCTTGGCGTAATTCGGATTCATACCAAGATTATCCATTTCTCAAGGCAATAATTTTTGTTATTTTTGCTAAACCGTTTACGAAAATATAATTTTCCGAATGCTGAACTCTTATGCATGAAAAGGCAGATTTTAAGATATTTGTTTTGCAATTTGATGCAAAATTCGTATTTTTAAAACACTGATGTATATGTTCTTATTTTAAAACTCTGCCAGTATATAACATTAAATACCATTCTTGTGTTATCACCATTTATACATGCCGCTTGCTGTACAGCCTGCTGAATACATTTTACTTTCTAGCTATCTACAATTACATCGTGTTGTTTCGGTATGAATAGGGGCGAAGTTTTCATTACTTAGATACATTTAAAGATAATTAATTAAATTTTTCTGATTTTGATATCTATAATAGATAGACAGGATTACTGATAAAAAATTTAAGAAAATAGTAAATGAAGAAGTAAATAGAAAAATTTCGTTCAGGTATTGTGAGATACCAATATAAACTTCATACATTTTACTAGGGGGCTGTTGCCAAAGCAAAATCTTTACTATATATGTCTACCAGTTCTATGTATACAGTGTGTTGCTCAAAGTAAACTTCCTGCATTGTGAAGAGTACTTAATGCGTTCTTGCGAAGCTTGTTTTCTCGTACAAGTTCTGCCTCTTCGAACCGAAATTGTTCGTAATCTGCAGCGTCTTGAGTTGTTTATGCAGGTTCTTGAGCTGTTCTGTTATTTCCTGTCGAATCTTACGGTGACGCGGAGAGTCTTGTATCCTTCGTTTACTTGCAACGTATCTTCATCGCGCAACTTATCTTCATCGCGCATATTCTGTTGACGTTCCACTTATCTAATGGGCCTCCGTTTCGCTTCGGCTTCCCTTTCCGAAGCACGCAGTGTTTCTTGGTTTTCTGAATGTCTTTTGTGTGTTCTTCTAGTTTCTGATACAGTTTGAGCACGCGAAGTTTCTTGAGTTGCTGCTTGTCTGCTGGAACTCCTATTCGTTTCTTCTTCACTTTCTTGAATGTGTAAGCTTTCTTGTCACTATGCTTGCCTGCTGAGTTTCTAGTTGTATCTTCATTCATTTTTGAAGCTCGCAAGTTTTCTTGTACTTGCCTGCTGAGTTTCCCAGTGTTTCTTACTTCATTTTTATGTAGCTCGCTGTAACATTTGTGCTGTCTTCTTGCGTTCAGGCATTTTAGTAAATTAAAAAAAAATTATGTAACTGTAGTAAAGTAACATTGCATCTAAATTACGTTAAATACCTACAGAAGTTTAAACTTCTACTCAGAAAGGAACTATACAATAAAAGAAATTAAATTTTTATAAATAAAATTAGAATAGCATAAACTGCATAGAAACATTTCATTATGAAGAAAATGTATTCATTCTTTCCAAGCAACCAGCGATTCGTAAATAAATTTTTCTTGCCAACTCAGGAAACAAAGACCTTTGACACTTCAGGTAATACATTAGAGTTTATGATTTAAATTTATTTCAATATAACAAAATTTCAAAATCTCAATAAAGGAATTAACGTAGCGATAGCATATCGTGTCACGTATCCAAAGGTGAAACATAAAAGTTGCCAAAAGCAGCTATTCATTTAAAATACTGATATTAACGAAAGATTTTCGACATACAATGACGTTATATTCAGTTTCCTTTAAAAACATTAAGCTTCATTTAAACAAAAGGAAATTAAATTCAGACATTTTTCCTAGCTTTCAAGCTTTTATTGTATTTTAAAATCTTCTTTTTGTCACAGTTGCGCAAGTTTTTCTCGGCGTCATTAGGAGCCGTAGGTCGAAATCATTTAAGAATCATTCCTGTAAATAATGATCATATGATAAATTGCAATACATATTCGATTGTTTTATTGAGAATTTGAGTACAATTCTTTATACATCAGCTATTATGCCCCTTTATGTAACGACAAAGATTATTTTCAATGATTATCCGATGAGAATAATTCTTTACAATGATTATTCGATGACAATGATTATTTGCAACGAATATTAAAAGCTGATGACTATGATTACTTAAATAGAATATGCATGTCATTCGATGATAGCGATTATTTCCAAAGAATCTTCGATCATGTCACTATTGTATATCGCTATACCCCTGGGTTTGGGGCCGGTTGGGAATTGTACTACGGCCCTGTAATTAAGCGTTTTAAATGACGTCAAAAAGTCACTGATCCAGATATTTTACTAGTAACTGCTGTGTATTGTGATCGAAACCGTTATTTAAATCTTCTGAATAAAATTTGGGATAATTCATTTTACATCAGAGAATAAAGCAATTTGTAACACGAATTTCAACAAAACTACATGCATCGAATAACAAGAATTATATAAACGGAAGTATCAGTACAACAAATCGCTCTTTGCAGCTCCGCTTTAGTCCGACACTTGTTTTTCAGCTATCGTATCTACCCATTTGAAGATACCATGTGAAGAATACTTTTTTTAAGTGTGTAAATTAATTACATGTATGTTATGTATATATATGGAGATATTTTTTGAATTAGGAAAGCACCAACTTCTTTTAACGAAAACAACCGAGACATTATCTCCAGTCCAATTTAATTTTTCATCTAAATCATTTCTTAATTACAAAAGTTAATATTAATTTTCTTTGCAAAGGAGACTAGGTGTTGCTGGAAACAAATGAAATACCAAACATTATTAAATTTATTGAAGTCAACAGCAGAAAACTGTTAAACATTTAATAGATCACTTCAATGAAATGTAGTTGCATTTAAACGTATTAAATTGTTTTCAGCAGATGTAATAATCAGGAACATAGGAAGATCCGAAGAGATATTGTGCGTTTAAATACTTTTTTTGTTTTCGCTAATTTTTTTATACATTTCAGTTAACGTGTAAATCTGTGTTTTGAACGCATGGCCCGTTAAGTGAAGAAGTCTGTAGGAAGGCAATTTTTAATCCTGTGCGGAAATTGTCCAAATGAATGATCAGTCATCGACTCAGCATACGCAGCCATCAGGTTGAGATCCCAAACATTGATTAATTGCGCTCGACTGGAAATTTCATCAGCATGGTCAACGGAAGCCACCGTTTAAAAAATTTTCTTGTTCTTAAATATATGCTTATTCACTTTTGTAATATGATTAGATACTTATAATCACAGTTCCTTCACTTTCAATAATATATTTCATAAATTGTTGAAGTGCAGACACACACTTCATATTGTAGAAACACGTTTCTCTGGAATTTTTGATGCAAATCCTGGTTATTTTTTCTAAGAAGGGAAAGTAAGGGAGAGTGCCATTTATAAAGCTTAGGTTTTCCAGATTTGCAGGTTTTTCGCGCTCGCATTTTACGTGCTTCTTAAGAATCTCTGGTAATAAAATGGGAACTTTCCATGACTTGTTGCCAATCTAATTGGAGAAAAAAATTTATTCTTTATAGGGATACTTGCGGGAGGTAACCGTCGAGCAATCTTCTTGTATCTGTCTCGTCCCATCCTGTTTGTTATTTTATTAAAACGTGTTTGGAAAATTTTTTCCTGATTGCATGGTTTGATTTGAGATGATAGATGTCAATCAGACCTTTTAATATGGCATCCTGAGCTGTTGGTGCCAGCAGCTTCATTTCCTATTATACCTGTATATTCTCATAATGGAATTTAGGTTAATAAGAGGAATATTCATTTCCATATTTATTGTTTTTAAAAGATTTTGAATAAGTAAAGATATTTTCTTCGTGGAACATTGAGCGTTTAAAAATCTTTGACAATCTGTAAAAATGCTCGCAAACTGTAACTTACTACTTTTGACAAAAAACGTATAAGTAATCATTTATTAAATTAATGAATTCAAACATATGAACATATATATTTAATAAAATAAAAATATTTCAGCGCAAATAATTATCGACGTATATTTGAAGAAGAAGAAGGAGAAGCAGGATTATACTTCAGCGATCAACTACTAGAAGAATTGGATCCCCAATGTTTAAGATTGCAATACGTGTCGGAAACGTAAGTCTTTTCGGAAAAAATAATAAAACAAAACATAATGTTTCAGGTCCAGTTTAATTATACCTTTAATAATTTTTTGACAAAAACGCTGGTCTGGAAAATAATACGTTTTCAGATTTATAATGCTTAATGTTTTTTTCATTCCTTCATTACAAAAATAGATTATAAATGTTTAAGATGGAAAATTACATTGTGAAGAATTCAAATTTATTGTCATACCTTTTGATTATGAGGAAACGTTATTGCATTAACTAATGAAATATCTAAACAGAAAGCTAATATACAAAATACACGTGTTTAAACGGCCAGTTTGTAAAATTTGTGAATGAGAAGTTGCTATGAAGTTAGTTGTTGAATGTCAAATAGTTGATATAATTAGAGTAACAAAGACAAAAAGGACTTTATGTTTATAAATAATAATATATATGTATGTAAAACAAATTACGTAAACACTGAAATCCATCCTATACTCTATTCGGAACAAATCTAATATAAATTGTTCTCTTCATCTGTTTCTGTTAGACTATATATTTCTAGATTTACAGAGATTTAGAATATTATTTAGCTCGAGTTTAGAGAATGTACTCATCAAACATAATAAAAATTTCCAGATTCCAACTTTTCATTGTAATTATTTTTTTAAATATAAAATATTATATAATTTTGAATTAATAGAAAATTAAAAAATAAAAATTAATTAATTAAAATATATTTATGTAGATATATATATCCCCATCACATGATTTACATAAAGATGATGATCTAGCTAAGTGGGAATTTAAATTTCCTGAATCAAATATTTCTCTTACTAAGCCACAATATTGTCGAACTATGCACATTTTTTTCTATCTCTGTCACCGCTGACACGACGTCGTGCTACTTTCTTCCTATTCCAACAATATGAGAAATATAAATATTCTAGAAATAGGTAGGTTTAGAATTTCAAATGAATTGGAGCCGCAAATATGAATTGAAATAAATCTGAATATTTTATCTTATTCATCTGCCAAATTTGCTCTGTATTATAGATCAATATGTGCGATCAGAATTCCTAACATTAATTCACACACACACACATTTACATATATATCTATATATATACGTTTATCGTATATATGTTATGGTGAAACGCCGAAATCTGGAGAATGTCGACTTTCACCGGTGAATGTCAACATTCACGTAGTCGCTTGTTGTATGTCCGAAATATTTTCCAAATACTCTTATTTCTGACTTACACCGGTAAATGTCCACATTCACCATCTACTTATGGTGAATGTTGAACACATAAGAATATTATATTTTCTCCGTAATTCGGTCACGAAAAAACGCACTTAAATTAAGAACTTAAGAATATAAGAACTTAAAACACACTGTACATTCAAAATGAGAAAGGAAAATAATAGAAGTTTAAAACTTACTAAATTACGTGATTCAAATCTTATTTATTGCAAAAACTTAAACTCTTATGACACTTTCAATTGCACAAGAGGCCCTTGCTTTTACAACAGCATATATTTGTGGAACACTTCCTTTTGCAATGACAGCGTGTACATATACTCCTCTCTTTTCAACCTACACCAGAGCACATCCGTGAGTGTCGACATACACCGGTGAGGGTCCGAATGTACGAGTACAAGAATGTAATGCAATATTCGATCTTTCACCGACGTATTTGGTGAATGTTGACATTCTCCGGTGAAAGTCGACATTCTCCAATTTCGGTCTTTTACGGTAACATATATATATATATATATATATATATATATATATATTTATATAAGGATTATATATATATATATATATATATATATATGATATATGACAATGATTACATGTTTTTAATTTTCCTTTTACAATTGAAATTTTATTCTTCATGATGATTTAACTCTAGTCCCCGTTAAAACATTATTAACATTTTGCTTTGAAATTACTTCAAAACATCTTTCGAAATATAACTTACCAGTATGGATTCACTCTTTTAAAATAATTCTACTTTAATTAAACTTAGGAGATAATATAATCAATTAATCAATATTGTTTAGGAAATAAATTATTATTAACTAACTATGCAGCAATTGCGCAAGTAATAGTAACTTGTTTTCGCACTTAATGAATTTAAGATCATACAACATTTGATATGCTAAATAGCAGCTATTAGCGCTATTTATCTCTTGCCTAATGTACCCACTTTATATATTACCTCCATTCTTCTTTTTTAATATTTCAATTTTTAAAATTTATAAAGTTCTTATACAAAACCTTTACTGTATTGAAGGTTAGCAGCCTCCTTACTTTTATATCTTGCTAGTTTATCTCAAATTGAAATCATTAAATGTCATTCCACGAGATGAAAAACTTGAAAATTTAACGCCATGCCTGCTACAGATAAACCCAAAAAACAATTTTTATAAAAAACATTTAACTGTATTTACATGATTACATGCGGCACTTGACATATAAAATATATAGGACAGACTAAAAACAATCTTAACTTTCGAATCAATAACCATAGAGCTCAAATCAAAAAATTCAACGCACAAAAAATAGCATTAAAATAAGTACACCATCACAACTCAATACAGCAGAATTAGAGCACTTTAAACACCATGACTTCAACTCTATTCAACTTCAGATACTAGATATAATACCCAATCACAAAACACGAATTTTTTAGGAATCTCTCTATATACTAAAACAACGTTCACTTTATCCATATGGACTTAACACTTATATACATAGTCATAGAGATACTTCTAAGAAGTCTATTTTCAGCCAATTTAAGCACTACAGCAACAAAACGCAGAGAGAAATAAGAGGAAGCAAAATAAAAAATAATGCAAGATTTTTATCCACTTTGGATACATTTGCATTGAAAAAACAATTGAAATGTTTTTTTGACTCAGACAACTTTCCCAAGAAACTTTTCAACTGTTACACTCCTGTACTAATAAATTCCTTATCAAACTAAAAAAATTCATTCAAGAAAGCTACGATGATATACAAATCATTAAAGACATGATTCTCTATTTTAGTCTTTTCGGACTCTCTAATAGTCTCACTCAACGCAAAATTTATTTTAAAGTCAATTTTCTACATCCGCAGTTTGACAATATTCATTTCTCAAGAATAATCAGAGATTGTAAAGATTACTTCCCCGCAGTTTACACATTACCTATGGTTGCATTTAAATATCAAAGGACCTTAAGCAACTTGCTGACTAACCACCATGAAATAGATGAAACAGCAGAATGACATTATAAGACACCAATTTACAGCAATTACGTGAATTCTCATCACCAGCACATAATTACTGGCAACCTGAATATCATATAAAACCATCAACTTAAAACACTAATGAGTTATGGTACAAAATTTAGACCAGTCAGAAACATGACTACAAATTTCTGTTACAAGACTTTCGAAAACACTATCAACAAAGTTATAGTTAAAGCAAGCTATCAACTGAATTTACCCATAGATACCTTCTAAAAATGGAAAGCTAAAATTCTTCAACGCATATCCACCGAAATCAGTCACCTCAAGTTTAAAAGTACACTGAATTGGTCACAAATTACATCAGATATTAAAACATTAAAACAGCTTTTTACTATTACAAAAATAGATAAAGCAACTAATAACTTATTATATGAAAACAATTCTACGCAGAAATTATTCATAAAGAACTTCTCAACGCAACTACTTATCAATTAGCCAACCTTACAGAAACATCTATAATAAACAGGTTTAAAACTTTTCATAAGAAACTCAATATTACTTTCAATGCAAACTACAACAGATTTACTAATCTTTAGGCGATTCCCAATTTCCATAAAACACAATTAAAATTCAATTAAAATTCAGATTTATTGCTAATGGAACTAATAAATTACAAGAAAAATGTAGACTATTATTTTTTAATTCAACTTAATAAAATCTGTAAATTTATTTTCAATGATTGTAAGACTAATCATAACAATCCTGGATCATTCATAATAACACTCCTGTCATTAATACCATTCAAACCATTAACATCCAAAACATTAATTGCTATGACTTTGAAAACTTATATACCTCACTTCCTCTAGAAGAAATCTATACCAGTCTACTTGATCTAACTAAACTCTTCCCTGATATGCTCAATATCATGACTCTTGACAAATGGGAAACCTACCTAAAATGCACACTTTTTCATAACTACATCAAGTTTCAAAATCAAATTTTTAAACAAGTCAGAGGATTGCCAATGGGCTTACATTCCAGCACCTCGATCTGTAATATCTTTTTATTTGTCAAAGAATTTAACTTCCAAAAAAATCTACAACTACAAGATTTAAATTACTACAAACACACCTACAGATATATTGATGACCTTATTACAATTAATAATTTTGATAAAATTGAACACTCCGAGATTTATCCGAATTGTCTTACACTTAATAAAACTAATAATTCACAAAATAGCATAGACTTTCTAGATCTTCAAATCATTAACTACAAAAAAATTTTACTTTTTGACAAAACAAGAAACTTCAATTTCAATACTAAGAAATTAATAAATTGGAACTCCAACATATCCAAAAAAGTAATTAACAATAGTATAATTAATCAAATACAACGAATTAAAATTATATGCACAGATACAATAGATTTACAACGCGAAATTTTGCTCCTTATTAAAATTCTCAAAAATAATCTAATACCCATTCAATTTATCAACCATTGCCTTAAAAGAGCAGGCGTTAAATACTCACTCTAAATCATGTAACTGATAGGGATATGATAATTTGTTCCTAAACCTGAGAAGGCGGTATAAGTTGTATGACTATCAGTTGAAGGATTTGTATATAATGTAATTACTCAATTGTATATATTGTAAAAAGCTAATTGTCTTCAGACTCATGCTGTTATTATACTGTTACTAAAAAAATGGGCCTATTTCATGACTTTAGCTAAAAAAAATGGGCCTATTTCATGACTTTAGCTAAAAAAAATGGGCCTATTTCATGACTGTCTAATAGCTCTCTGACAGTGAAAATTATTTTTTCCTTTCTTAAATTCTTAATCATTGTGACACGACAATTAGCCAAAAATTAATAATTTCCATTCAATAGTATTTTCAAAAAAATCTTAACACACAGTCTCCCTCAAATAAGAACTCCACATAATACATCCTTCAAGAATTCCGAGTCCAACCCACTACCATAAATTACTTCACCCAAGTCTTACCGACTGATATTATTCAAAGCCCCCACTGCCGCTAAGAATTTTCGGACACCCAACACTTATGAGTCAGACACGAAGAGAACACTTTGCCAACTCCCCAACTAGAAAGAATGTAAGTTACTTAATACCTTTTCTGGCCTTTATATCTTCATGTACATTCACTGTTTTTATTATATATTATTTTTTACATTTTTCTATATTACTTTATATTGTCTTTGATTTGTTTTTACAAACTTTGCATTATTTATCTTATTTTGTAATCTTCTATGTTTATTTCAACTTTACTTTGAATTCGATTTCATAATAACAATTTCCAATGTTTAATTTTTACAAATAATATAGAACTCAAATGCATAAACATGAAGGTGTCGGGGATGGTTACTCGGGTTATATCGGATTTCTCTACAGATTTTGCTTTTTACTTCAAATTGAATTGACAAAATTGCTTCATAAGAATAAGTTCTTTGACTATAAGCTTTGGATCATAATCCCTTCTATTCGCGAAGATATTTAGGATATTTGACTAGAATTGCCGGTTTGGCTTTAACTTATAACTCGAGTAAAGACGAAACACCTTCGTATTTACGTATTTTTATCAATTATTGTTCGTTGAACGGGAGTTGGTTTGTTCCCCTTGAAAAGTCAATTAATTTCCGATCAATGACAATGATTACATGTTTTTAATTTTCCTTTTACAATTGAAATTTTATCCTTCATGATGGTTTAACTCTAGTCCCCGTTAAAACATTTTTAACATTTTGCTTTCAAATTACTTCAAAACATCTTTCGAAATATAACTTACCAGTATGGATTCACTCTTTTAAAATAATTCTACTTTAATTAAACTTAGGAGATAATATAATCAATTAATCAATATTGTTTAGGAAATAAATTATATATATATATAATCGTTTATTGCAATGCATGGTCGGAAATGCTTTCCTGGCGCCATAGTGACGAGAGACTACACAAGAAAAATAGGGTACGAACAGTGTAAAGATATTTCTTTATTATTCTTAGCGCAGCGGAAACTATGAAATAAGAACAAAAACATTGGATCGTCATCAAAGAAAGTATTCGAAAGTTCCTTAGGAAAGTATCCTAAACATGGGTTTGGTAGGGGTAGTCCAGTGCATTGTTCAGCAAGATCACGAGACTTCACTTGCATTATCACTTCCGCTCGGGGTACGTCAACACATTAGTGCACGAAATCCCTGTTAGAAGTCCAACAGGAACTTGTGGCACATATCGTGGCAGCTGCTGGGAAAGTCCTCAGGATGCACAGTATTTTCCAGAACATCTTATGGTCGATGTGCGAGAGATGTGATACCTGCATCAGGGCGCAGGTCGTAACTTCGAACACCTTCTTTGAGGTCCATAAGTGTCTAATTTTGTTCCTATTTTTTAATTTCTCTTGTGCTAAGCATAATTGGTGTCCGTTCTTTCTTGTGTTTTGTATTGTTTGTAGCGGCCAGGAAAGTTGTTTCGGCCCTGTTTTGCCATTTCATTTTTCCACGATGTCGTCTCTCTCATATATGTGCATAATTACTTATGACTCAAGTGTCGCTACTATATGATGAAATTTACAAACACGGTGTTTACAATGCTACATATTCCCATCCGAAAATATCTTTTTTTTTCCTCTTGCCCTTCAAATAAGAAATGTGTGTCCTTCATTAAAAAAATCTCCTGGAACTTTAATTCTTCTTTTTTTAAAGACTATGGAGAAAATATTTCAGTATAGGCAGCTGTCAATATTCAAACATTACATTTTAAAAACCATTAAAGTGTAGCCGAAACGCTCCGAAAGGCTTAATTCGCATAAGGATTTAGGAAATACATTCTGAAAAACTTAGTAAATTTTCCTTCAATAAATTTAATGGAACAGGCAAAAGAAATTACAGGGAACAATAAATATAGGAGAAAACAGATATTTCTTTTCCTAATTTGTTTTACTGTGTTTGATTTCTTTCTTTCTTCCTGTATAAATGATTAAAACTTAAAGAATGTAACTGAAGAATGAGAATAAAATTTTCAATTGAATACAAATGGTGGCAAGACTCCTAGTGCTGCTCTGCTGGACCACGAAATAGACCAGCAAAATGTTCTGAATTTGGAATAACGAGAGAAAATTTGAAACCTGTGCAGCCAGCGATGCAAAGAGATTGTTCTGAGAGAAAGATGACTTAAATGATGAAACTCGGAGATAATTTAATGATGTGTAAGGTTACCTCTACTGGGATAATAATAAGAAAAGGTTAAAATACAAAATACGTAAGTAAATTATACAAAAATTGAAGAAATTTAAAATATCTGGCATGCGTAAGAAATAGTAATTGATTCAAAAAATAAATGAATCTAAAGCTCTCAAACTTATACTCGTTTAAATACAGGTTTTGCTGATTCAGAAAGTACGTTAGGTGTATATCTTCTAAAATGCTTTTTCCATCCTTTGTTTGTAGTTGTTTCATTTTTCATTTCAGTTTCATTTTTTCCTCCTATTTTGCAATTTTCGCCATTCTTTCCCTCTGTTTTTAAGACACCTGTTTATTATTACTATTATTATTATTACAACATATGTAAAAATTAAGTAAGGAAAAGTAAGGCAGTGAAACTTTGCAAATTATCACGCTCTACGTGAGATTCATGGTGGTAGCTTATTGCATACAAATCACGCCAAATTCTTTAACTTCTTTGCTTGGCTTTAGGTCCTTATAACGAAAACAACAAATTCGCCCTTTGTAGAAAAACATTCTGTCAAACAATAAACCTACGGGGAGATTTTTCTCTATGAAACTGAGCCCAAAGTGTTATATAGTATCTAAATATGGAAGTGTTGTACATGTTAAACGTGATCGTCGTTGCATTACTTTCACTTTTTTACTACTGAAATAAAGATATACTGATTATTTTGTAGATTGGAAAACCCTCCTTCTGATCATGAAAAGGAGCAAAAACTGGAAAACGAGAAAGAACTAGAAAAGAAGCGAGAACCGGAAAAGATGCAAGAACTGGAAAAGAAACAAGAACTGAATAAAAAGGTAGAACAGGAAAAGAAGGAGAAACTGGAAAAGAAGCAAGAACTGAAAAAGAAGAAAAAACTGGAATTGACACAAAAACTAGAAAAGAAGCAAGAACTGAAAAAGAAGAAAAAGCTGGAAAAGATACAAAAACTAGAAAAGAATCAAGAACCGGAGAAGATACAAGAACTGGAAAAGAAGCAAGAACTGAAAAAGAAGCAAGACCAGGAAGCGAAACAAAAACTGGAAAAGAAGCAAGAACTGAAAATGAAACAAGAGCAGAAAAAGAAGCAAAAACTGGAAAAGAAGGGAGAATTGAAAAACAAACAAAAACTGGAAAAGCAACAGAAACTAGAAAAGAAGCAAGAACTGAAAAAGAAGCAAACACTGGAATGGATTCAAAAATTAGAAAAGAAAGAAGAACTAAAAAACAAGAAAAAACTGGAGGAGATACAAAAACTAGAAAAGAAAGAAGAACTGAAAATGGAGAAACAACTGGAAGAGATACAAAAACAAGTAAACAAAGAAGAACTGAAAAGGCAGAAGAAACTGGAAAAAATACAAAAAATAAAAAACAAAGAACTGAAAATGAAGAAGAAACTGGAAAAAATGCAAAAAATGGAAAAGAAGCAAGAGCCGGAAAAGATGCCAGAACTGGAAAATATAGACGAGTCAGAAAAGACGCAATACCTGGAAAAGAAGCAAAAAACGGAAAAGAATCCAAATCTGAAAAACAAGCTGGAACCGAAAAAGAACTGTCAAACCCGAAAAGGAAACCGGATGAACACCGAAAAGAGCCAGAACTGGATAACGACTGTAGAACGATTGATTTAATGACCAAACGAAGCAAGATCCGGAAAAGAAAAATAGAACAAATAAATAATATATGACTGCAAATAATACCACTGCAAGCATTAAATATCAACGTCAAAAAAATAAACACCCTTCTTCAAGGAAGCCTTGCAATACACTGTCATAACCTAGAAGGTATAGGAAAAATCAGCTATAACCTCATTGCCAAAACAGTTGTAAAAGATATAGTTAACGTAAAATTTCCTGAAGCCAGAATACCAAAATGTACAATTCATAATATTCCAAAAACATTTCAACTCTGACGCCTTGATTCAAATTATAGCCCAAGAAACATAATCAAATATTTCCGAGCTAAGACCTTTATTTAAACTGAATGATCAAAATAATACTGATAAATGGATCATAAAATGTCACGGTCAAACTTTCCAAAATCTTATGAGTAAAAAACAAATATATATTGGATGGCGCACCAATAAAATAACCGAGTTTATCTGTGTACGCAGATGTCAAGTCTGTCAGGATTTCTCTCATAAGACAAACAAACCAAAATGCTCATTCTGCGGCGGAAAATATCATGTTTCTTGCTGTTATTCCCAAACTCCGTACTGCATAAACTGTTGGATTAACAATGAAAAGTATGAAACAAAATTTGACTGTAAACATCCAGCTTTAGCTATTTCCTGGTCCACATATCAAACAGAAGTTAGACGAGTAAAATCCAATACATATTATCAACAATAATGCAAGATCCTGCAGACTATCTATAGACCCTTTCCTTCAATAAAAAGAATAACAATGGCATCCGCTTTCTCAAAATAACTCTTCAAAGAGCAAAGACCGCCACCGACCAACTATGTCAGTATCAAGTAGATTATCTGGCAGATTTTATTATAAAACAAGAACATTATTGCATCACTGGCAAATTAGTAAGAAGTCCAAATAACTGGGCAATTATTCAACGTCATGCTTCAACTGCTGTTTTAACTCCTCGTACAGCCATATTCATTCCAAACAATGAATGGAATTCTACAATAATTATTAATACTCGAGATATAATCACAATTTCAATCAATACTAATGCATCTCAGCTTCTTATTACTAGTATCTATATATCTCCGTCAAAAATCCAAATCAAACCTTATCCATACTAAATGAAATCTTACAACAATAATAATAGTCCGCATGTTTTAGTGGAGACTTTAACTCTCATAGTACTTAATGGGGATACTTACACACCGATCACAGAGGAGAAATACTTGAAGAATTTTTAAATGCAAACAATCTCATTCTACATAATCATTTTACTGACCGACCTACCTTTGATAATACCTACAATAAAGATTGGACTGATCTTCTTATTTCTACAACACATCTTGATAATAAAATTAACAACAGATCAATACTAAATGAACACTGAATCTGATAACAAATATATCTCTTTTGATATAACTGAATATACGTCCTTTACTGCACTTACAAGATTTAAAATCAATAATAACAAAGAAAAGAAAGTTCAATCCAATTTCAAATGACTTTCTAAATTCTATTATTCTGTGTACAACTAAAACAGAACTTAATAATATTACCAAGGAACTTATCAGAAAGTTTCAAGATACCTAAGAACGTACCTTCTTCAAAAGATCAAGAAAACTCAAATCATCGCAAACTGATGAAGAACGACTCAACCTACTTCAAAAATACAAAAAACGAAAAGCCTCACATAAAAAGCAAATAATATCTGCAAAACGTTAAGCATGGTGCAACTATTGTTCAAACAACCAGGATACGTATGGCTCATTGTACGAAATTGAAACCAACAAAATCTTCCACCCAACGCAACTTACAGTCACTAATACGGGAAATAATGATAAAAATGTTACGAAGATGACTTTAGAAAACATCCTAGATGTTATTCTACCAAACGAAAGCACTGTGACAATTAAGCCTGAATTGTATTAGTTTAGTTATTTATTATACTTATGTCTATTTCTTGCACATGCTTTTAAGGCTTATCAGAGTTCTGAATAAATAAATTCCCACATATATTTAAGTCTTATTGACAGCTGGCGCTAGATATCTTACCACCTGATGCAGCCTGTGGTTCCTAAATTCTGCGACTCGGCGTGGCCATACGAGCCCTGGCACTGGTTCTGGGTTTATATGAATAATAAATCAGTTATTCTTAATTCAAATAGCCCTAAGAAGAGGCTCAAACTCGGAATGATTTTTTTTTTTTTTTTTTTCTGGAATTTTGGATTACAGTCCAAGATTTGTAGGTATGATACTTGAAAGTAGGGATGAGAGAAAAAGGTGATGCTACATCATTTCCGGCTTGTGCTTTGTGAGTACAGCTAGCATTTTGTTAGTATGAATATAATATTTATTAGTCTTATTTTCATTGATCGTCTGCTCTTTTTTAATTTTGATTACCTAATTTTAAAAATTCTGCGCTAAATTTAAATAAGATGTGGAAAGAAATATTACTTGTTCTTTATACAAAATGGAATTAAAACTAAATTGTTCTTTCACAAGTGGCTACAATACTCTTTTCATATAAAGACAGGTCTTTTAAAGCTCCATCAAAATATATCATACTGAAACACATTATTTAGTTTGTGTACCAGATTTAAAAAAAAAAAAAAAAAAAGTTAAATAACTATGTTTCGTTGCTATCATATTATCGGTGAATATTATAAATATCAAAAATTTACTGTTACAATTTTCTACAATACGTCAAGTAAATAAACACTTTACAGTTACTTATTGTAACTTCATGTAATACTCAGTTACTTTACCGAAATAAAGAGTTCTAGTAAATATTAGATTTTGTTGGAATAAACAAGAATATGTAATTTCCCCAAAACGTTATGCTTTAAGAAAATTTTAAATAAGCATACAATGCGTAAATTTTACATTTCAAAAGGTATTTCTCTTCAAAATATTTTTGTTTCATGAATTGATAAAAATTATTCCGTCCTTGAACAAAATGTTCAATAAAACACAGAGCATAAAAATACACAGTGAAACTCCATCCACGGTTTAGGAAAAAGCCAGCGAGTGTATCTCTAATGCCCACTAAAAGCCATTCCGCAATCCAATCTCTTTCCGTTGCAAGACATTCCGGAACCTTTCCTTTTTCTTCCTCTTACCCGAGTAAATTGAACTCATCCAGTTAAAAAAAGCAGCCATTCTGGGATTGCCAGTCTAGTACAAAAGCAGCCATTCTGGGACTGGCGGTCTAGTATACCTCTAAATGTTATCATTGGGTTTATGAGTATTATCAACAAAATTTATTTATATGGAAAGAAATTTTTGGTAAATTTTTCCTTGTCAACAATTTTTAGTGCATTTAACTTAAATCTGTAATTATCGCCAAGCATAATGTGAGCATAAAAAGTTACCATACTCCTTTATTATTCAATTACTAACATAAAAAAAAAATTGTTTAGGCATCGCTACATAATTCATTACTCAAGTTGTCATGTTTTGATAAACATGTGGTGAAAGGAAGGTATAATAAATACTGATTCGCCAGGTTGACGTCAGATCAGCGATGTATCTATGTGGAATGTTTAAGTTTGAGATGCGTGCCAAGCAGATATGCAGCAACGAAGCCAAATTACTGATCGTACAAATTTATGCTAAAATGATTGTTTCTTCAATAACAAGGTATTTTATTTAGTGCTGAAGTGAAATTAAGAATAAGGACTTTCCAGATGTTTTATTACACGCGAAAGGGGGAAAATCAAATGCGCATGTGTAAAGCCTACCAGAAAAACGTTGGTGGTGGTTTTGAGGTTTGGATTTTAGATCATTCCAGATAATGAACGTCAGATTTCGGACTTTGTAGGTTTACATATTTCTGTATCCCCCCCAGATTTTTTTCAGCATATGATTTAACAATTTCTTATTAACAGTAACAATATAAAATATATGCACAAACGGAAACTTATTTTGTGTAAATAATAAGAATATTATTCAAATTGATAAGTTATTTGAAATATATAATGCAATAGTATTATTGTGTATTTATGTGTGCTTTTCAGTGAAATATATTTATGACTCACGCCGCAATAGTATTATTGTGTATTTATGTGTGCTTTTCAGTGAAATATATTTATGACTCACGCCATATATCTTTAGAAACAGCATACATTGCATATTTTTACCTCTTGGTTTTCAAGCAGTAAACTTAATAGGTTAAATGGGATACAGAGTAACTATGGTATTTATATACTGCATCACAGAAAAACTATTTAATTCATAATATCCAATTCTGCTGACCTCTGTACTTCATTTGCTCTGAAAATAAGGATAATATTATCATAATAAAATCCCTAGCCAGAAAAAGAAAGGGGGAAAGAACATGTAGCTCATTTTTAGGTTTTTTATTTCAAATCCTGAACAGTTTACAAGCAAGAAATTCAGTAGCGTAAATTTTTTAATCTTTTTTTCACCTATATTTCTGAATAAAATAAAGTATATCACAAAAAAATCCATTTAAGCTTTGAAGTTCATTTTTAAATAATAATAATACCATATGATTCTCTAACTCCTATCACCAACTGTGAATCAATAACCTCTCCAGTTCTCTCAGCATGGACAAGTTTCATTGCACTATTTTGAAGCCTATGCTTGATGTTCGAAAAAATACTCTGATTCCATCTCTCCAGCAGTGCCTGTAAATACAAAAGCAACAAATGTTTTTAAATATACACTTACTTGTAAACTTACTTTGACAGATTTCAGAAAAAGCAAAAATTAAATATCAACAACCTTTCGAATTCCATTCCTCTTAAATGAAGGGAATTTGCCAGCTACTGCAGCTTCCAAATGTGAAAATGGCATAAGCAAATAACTGCACTGAGTAGAAAACTTTCTCCATTCTACTATATAGGCTTTCAGCAAAGCTTCATCTTGTTGAACAGAAAGAACATACTAAAAAAGATACCAATCAAATAGCATATAAATGCAAACCAAGAGATAATATTTTTGAAAATGAGCCAGTATTTATGACATTTTCTAACAGAGATTTGATAATACTAAAAATACCACATATATCACTATTAAACTATTCTTCACGGTTCGTACACATTTCCTTATATGAAAATTAAGGACTTTTAAGGACCATCAAAGAAAAAATTAAGGACCTATCAGCAAACAAAAAAATGAATAGAATAAAGCAATTATCCATACAACCGACTTCATGCTTGTAATTTCACTTTAAAAAACTAACAGAAGTGTGTATTATGCACTATTATTAAATTCAACTTAATACTTACCATAAAACAATTTTGAAAATTAAACTAACTCCCTACAAGTTATGAAGTAGATAACATTAAATGAGGAACATAATTTCTTGAAAAACATGTATAAGTGTATTTTACACTAATAACAGTCACTATTTTAGAGATTTACATGATTATTATTTAACTTATTTGATATTTATTTAAACATAGTCAACTACTATTATAATCACAATGTAAGAATATTTTGCAGATTAAAATAACTGATTTGTAAACATACAATTTATTTCCTTGGTTTTTTGAAAGATACTAGAATAATAAACTGTACAATAAAAGATACAAAACATTTGTGCTTTTTTTAAATCTGAAATCTTCCTTTTCTTTAACTATTCTTCTAAGTTCATTTGCTTTGATAAACAAATCAATGTTCCTGCTGGTCTCAGCTTTATCTGCTAAAGCATCTACTTCTTCATTAATGTCTTTAATGTCCCTTTGAAGAAAGTTTTTCTTCTGCTTCATATAATCAATTTCTTCTTCAATAATATTTCTTTTCCTCTTTGAATTTTCAGATTTAGTTAAAGATTTTTGTTCTTCTAAATACTGAACTTCTAAATAACGAACTCCACTTCTTGCAGAAGCTGCTGCTGATCTCATTTCTTTATTAATTTCGATATTAAGAACACCTCCAGAAAATTTTATGTAATCAAATACTGTGCGTTGAAAAATGTATGATGAGTCACTTAAATTTTCAATTTCAATTGCTTTATTTACAGAGAAGCCTCTTTCCACAGAGGCCTGTTCATGTGACAAGATAAGAATACTTGTCACAGTGAATACTTGAATAGTGAAAATATACATTTTTTACTATATATATATAATTTATTTCCTAAACAATATAGATTAATTGATTATATTATCTCCTAAGTTTAATTAAAGTAGAATTATTTTAAAAGAGTGAATCCATACTGGTAAGTTATATTCTGAAAGATGTATATATATATATATATATATATAAAGTCCGAGATCCGGACATCTAATATCTGGAATGATCTAAAATCTGGACCTCAAAGCCACCACCAACCAATTGCGCATTAGATTTTTTCCCTCATCATAAAAAAAATGCCAGAAATCCGATTCTTAATCTTAGTTTGGTGCTAAATAAAATATCTCATTATTGAAGAAATAATTATTTTAGCATAAATTTGTGTGATTAGTAACTTGACTCCATAGCTGCGTATCTGCTTGGCATAATCTCAAACCGAAACATTTGTTAATTTTACACCAATTAATATTTTATATCCTTGATGCCGAAATCGCGAATCATTATTTATTGTATTTTGCTTTCATCACCGCATGTTTATCAACGAATGACAACTTGAGTGATGAATCATGCAGCGATGCCAAATAACAGAGTATTATACGATTACAGATTTAAATTTAATGCGCTAAAATGTTGACAAGGGGAGATTTAGCAGAAATTTCTTTCCTTATGCTAAAAATAGATTTTGTTAATGATACTCATAGGACAAACGATTATATTTAGTGCTATTTGAATTAAGAATAACTGATTTGTTATTCACATAAAGCCAGAACCAGCTCCAGAGCTCGCATGGCCGCACCAGGCGGCAGAATTTAGCGAAGTTAAACAGAAGTTTTTCATTGCAATGACAATACCCAATCATCAATCAATTAACGGAGGGCGGAATCTGTAGTATGGTTCTAAATCCAGAAAATACAGCTACCGATAGTGAAGAAAGTAACAGAGAGGTTACTGAACGAGAAAAAATTTTGATTGACAAGTTATTCGGAATTCTCGACACAGCAATTACAGGACTTGAACAATGGAACTTAATAACTGAACAAGAAATTATATGTCTATAGTATTAGTCTAAAGTATTAGCAGAGAAAACAAATCAAACAACTCACATTGAAAGAAATGTTTATTAAAGTAAACATATAAATATTAAGCTCTTTTCTTTGGTAAATTTTGATACCCTTTAAATCATAAATGCTTCATTATTTCATAAATCACGATTTCATATTTTCAATTTTATAATTTCTACGTGCCATCTTAGTAGATTTAAAATGATCTAATATCCGGAAAAATCTCAAATCTAGGATCGCCGAAGTCCCGAAGAGTCCAGACCTCGGACTTTGTACACTGTATAAATATATATATATATATATATATATATATATATAATACGGAATGTATATTTTCAGTTAAACTTCTACCCAATAACTTTAGTAATTCATGAAAGTTAATTTTGCGTCTAGTTAATTCAGGAAAATTAGTTTCAATTAGTTGTTTTCAGCTTTAAAAATATTTAAAAAATTTTAATTAGTTATTTTCAACTAATAATTGTATCGCCATTAGCAAAAATTATGCATTACTATCAAAAACATAGGTTTAAACCAAATACTTAATTGTCTATTGAAGCTTCAAAACGTATTTCCGAACTTCACTTTTTCTCAGCTAGCGTTACCGATTTTGCCCTTGGCGACCTAAAATCGAAATGGAGCCAACAGATTTCCCGCGAAATCGATAAGAGACCCTCTGCAGAAATAAACTCATAATCCCGATATCCCATACATATAGTATGTGCAAAAGAGAATAAACTCCGTAGAAGGTGATAAAAAATTAATTTATGGCTTAATTGAAACAAACACAGAAATTAAGCTAAGCAAAACCGTGTAAAAACAAATTGAAATGATAAAACGAAACTTAATTTTAATGTGAATTTTCAGTGCTGACTCTCCCATTCTAGAAATTTCAATTTGTTTCAGACAAAGACCACATTTAAGGATTGCCATCCATCAATATCCAGTCTTTGTAGTCAGCTTGATGAAGCCACAGTTTATTGAAAATGCACTTTCCAGGCATCTCGTTCCTATTGGCGTCGGAAGGGTTGTGGCCTTCCAGGTTGGAATTGCTCTAGTTTTGGCAAATATTTTCAGAATCTCCCCCCTCCCTTTTTTTTTTCTCGAGCACCTTCATCATCACTTTCGCCTCTTAAAGAACTTCCAGCTTCACGCTTTCGTCACAGTCTGCCTAAATTTATGGATAACACCTGTTTCGAAAGATTGCGTGAATAGCCAATCAGACACCGATACTTTCGTTCGGGTAGCTAATTGTTTTTTTTAATCGTTTGCAATGCAAATCCGCCAACAGATTAGTTAAGAGCTGTGTAATTTTAATTCCATATTCATGAGAAATCGTAATTCACACTTAGAATGGCAATCATTAGAAATGATAAGAAATGTCAAATGAGCAAAATTAAGGACCGTTTATTCCTTTTGGCCAAAATTAAGGACTTTTAAGGACCGTACGAACCCTGTTCTTTAACAAAATACCAACCTGCTAAATATATGTATGCATTTATGTATCATTACAGTATGCGGTGGCATAAAATTTATACAAAATAATTAGGGAAAGACTTTTTGATCAACATCTACAAAAACATAAATATCTACACTAATGAGTACAAGCATACTTAGAGGTAACAAAAAGTGGAATACGCAATATTTTTCTTCCATTCTAAGATAGCATTATTTTATCACACCTCTCTTTAACTTCAGTATCACTATCAAGGGAGGAGGGGAAGATTTTTCATTTTAATAAAATAAAATAAATGAAATAACAAAATTCAAACACATCTAGCAAACATTTCTTTCTTAAATTATGTTTGATTTATTAATGACAATATATCTGTTTAAGATTAGGAAAAATCTATTACTCAAAGATGCTTTCCATTTTTAAAGACATCCATATGGGGGAAAAACATGCATCTTAAAATCAGAGAAATATGAAATTATGCCTAGCTTCTTTTCCCCAAGTACAAAATACTATCCCATGAGAACTTAAAAAGAACACAAGATTCTTTTGATCATTTCAACATGACATCATAAAGAATATCATCTCGGATGAATCACAGATAGATGTGTATTACACTCTAAGAGGAGAAAAAAAACTGAATATTCAGTTCTTTTCTTGGATTTGAAGCAAAACCTTTTGGCATATACAGTCAGCCTCTACTAATAAAAGAAATGATTAATTCTGCATGGTTAATAATTCATGGTAAATATGTAAATGACAAATGCAGTTCTGGTTCTTTTCAGCACTCAAATGCAGACAATTCCTCCTGCATTATTAAATGTGGTCAAAAGATTTATTAAGAAAGGTATATTATTCGCTGGATACTTTATTGCAATTACATTCCCCTTAATGCTAAGAATGTCCTTGAAAAGTATCACAATTTTTTATAAAGCATCAAAGCAATAGGTCTGAGTATTTAAAAAAAAATAACAACATTATATGTATATTAAATAAATGAATAAATATACAAAGCGAAAAACAGTTCAAGCCTAAATATAATTACATATATACATATATGTAAGAAAAATAATGAATATGTAAAAGATTAAATTATTTATGTTTTATTTATTTAAAGAAAAATAAATCCTGGTGCACCACAAAGTATTACACGAGACATGCAAATCGTAAGTAAAAAAGGCAAAATTGTAAGTAATAACATCAGTTTTCAATGAAATCATACACAAAGAGGAAAAAAAACACACAAAAAAAAGTAAATACAAAAGTATAAAAATGTATAAAGAAATCTTTTACAATGTTTAAAATAAAAGTCAACAAAATCGTTGAAAGCTCAGTAGGCCAAAAAGATTAAATTAGCAACGTAAATTTCCCTTCTCTATTCTAAAAATAGTAACCCCTCTCTGTACTGCGTCATTTCGAGACTATTCTATGCCATATGATTCTTACGTAATTATGATGATGTAAATGGAACTAAAACTCAGCCAGCCAATAATAATTTTACAGCAATATTGACTGTCCAATCAGAATGCTTTGAAAACCAAAACTAGCTCAGTTTGACTTAGATTTCATCCTGAACATTACGCACTTGCTTTCTATGCTTTGGCCTGGCCACACTGCAGTCTGTCTGCTTTTTCTTTCTTATTGCAAATTTATCTAAAATGTAAAATCTCTTGGAATAGGTACAATCAATGTGCCAACTTGATTTTCACCGCAACATGTTTGCTAAAATAAAAAATGAAGATTTAAACCTGCATTCGCCTCCAATTTCCTAGTCATTATGGATCAGCACTTCTACGCTATATTTATGAGCACAAGGAAAAGCCGGAACACTGTCGAATTGTGCTTAGATCCATATTGAACAAGAATTTTGATTGCATAGTATCTAAAGAACTTGGCAGTCGTGGCAATTTTAATTCCATTTTCATTTGCAATTGATAATTTGTTGCCACAATCACTTGGCACTCTAGTCGTGCCTTTCCACAGAAGATTTACATTTTTGATATTGTTGAGATGGAAAGCAAGCCAGCGAAATTACATCTTAGCAGAGTAGAGAGCAAAGCTGAAGTGCATAGTTATGCAAGATGGAAGCACACGAAGAGAAAAGTTTTGGTTTGCAATTCGGTGATTGGCAAGAGGCATCTGCATTAAGGATTACGTAAGATCGCATGATTAATTTAAATGATGCAGTTTTGACTTAAGTGCTATTTTTAGGACAGATAGATGAAGTTTCCAAATGAAATAGAAAATAAAAGAGGTTATAGTGAATTAAATTTAGAAGTTTGCTTTCATATTTTTTTATCTTACATATATATATATTTATTATACCTTATATAGATATATATATGTAAGATATAATAAAATATGATGGCTACTACACTGAGAAATAATTGGCAGCCTCAGAATGACTATTCTAAATTTGGTGTTCATCCCCTAAGTTCATCTTTTCTCCCAAATTTGAGATCTCTCCAAGATCATATGACCGTTATATAAACGGCTTGCAAAGAGAACTAAAACCTAAAATTAACCAATTGTGCTTGGCTGTACATATATGTACCTGCCTAATATAAATGCTGCTTCGCGTGCAATTATGTCATTCATTTTCATAACTTCTCTTGCACTGCAAAACCTCTGTGCTGCTATGCATAATTGTCCTCCTTTGTTCCTGATCTAAGATGACATAGTATGGTGTCAACCTATGTACACTGCGCAAAAAAAAAAAAAAAAAAAAAAAAAAAAAAGGGGGGGGACAGTTCTATATCTGCCTTTTCGGCTGAGCCGATTCACAAAATTCAAATTGTGTTCTTCATGTCTCAAAAGCGCGACTTAGGATATATATTACATTTATATATACAGTAGACTCCCGATTATTCGTAGGCGAATTATGCACAGAGCGGATTATCCGCGCATGACATAAAGTTCCCCCCCCCCAAGCGTAAAGCAAAGAAAATAAAAATGTTCACAAAACTGAGTGAAATGTTAAATTTACTAAACATCGTGCTTATTTATGGCAAAAATATCCCAGGCCTTCTCGGAACCTTACCCTCGGCCCCTATGATGAGTAAGTGATTACTCACCCTTGTAGTGCTCGCTTCACCACCCTTTCTCATCTTAATCTTACTGACACATCCACTTCCTTTCACTCGGCATTGTTAGTTTAAGCCTAATAGTGTTTGCGAACCAGTCCGAGTTAAATTTCTTTTGATGCGTCTTTTGGCTAGTTGACTCGTTCTAAGTAGCGACATGGAATTCGAGAAATTGAACTTCATTGGGAGAAACTTAGTGGTGAATAACAAGCAGCCGACGATTTCCACCATGAATTTGAAGAATTTGTTTTAAAAGAACAGCTATCTTTTGAACATATTTACAATGCTGACAAATCGGGACTTTTGTGGAAATATCTTCCCACTCACACTTTAGCATCTGAAAGTGAAAGTAAAGCAGCGGGTCATAAAAGCAGCAAGGAAAGGATCACTATCATGTCTTAATGTAATGCTACCGGTGAACATAAACTTAGACTTTTTGTCATTGGAAAGTAAAAAAAAAAAAAAAAAAGAGAGATCTTTTAAAGCCACAAGGATAGAAAATTTGCCCATTGATTAATTTAACCCCCCCCAAAAGAGAATGGATGAACCGACACATTTTTCAAGATGGTTCGAAAAAATGTTTGTTCTTCAAGTGCGTAAACATCTTAAATCGAAAAACCTGCCTCAAAAAGCTGTGCTATTGATCGACAACACACTTTCTCACTTAGCAACAAGCGTGCTAAAGTCTTCTGATGGACACATTTTTGCGACTTTTCTCCCCCCCCCCAAGCGTTACTGTGCTAATCCAACCCATGGACGAAGGAGTCATTGCAACAATGAAGAGAACATACCAAATCAAGCTGCTAATGACCAAAATTGAAGAAGGTTATGATCCGAAAGAGTTTTGGAAACACTACACAATCTTGGACAGCATCTGCATGGGACTCAGTGAAACCGTCAACCCTCATAAATCATGGAGAAAACTCATGCCCAATGCTGAAGCCAACAACAACCTAACCCCTTTGAGTTGTGAAGAAGAGAATGAAAATGTAGACACGCCCACGGCAACTTTTGCCGATATAATGTAAACAGTTCCGGGTGGTGAGAACATCGATGCTGAAAACATTAACGAGTGGTTGGAGTGTGACGTCAACGAACCTGACTTCGAACACTTGATAGATGATGAAATTGTGAAGACGGATTACTGAGCTATTTGGAAGAACAAGACGACACAGAGTTGGCCAAGAAACTTATGCTACGAAAAATGCAATCTCAGATCAAGAGAAAATGCTTCCAAAGCAAAAAGCAAACACAAATGACTGATTGCTTCAAAAAGGTGTAGTTTTACAGTTATGCTCTTGTAATTACATAATACATTACAGTATTAAAACAGTACATATGTTATAATTTTTCTGTGTATCCTTGATGCCTCTCGTAAGTACAAAGCACTTTTCTGTTTTCATTAACAAAATGCATTTTAGGTTAGTTTTGAGTGATATACTAAAATATTAAGCATTAGTTAAACATTTCCTGCTGTTTATTTTCTGTTTTATTGTACATAAAACAATTTTTCAAAGTTGGAATGACTGTTTTCTCTTTTGCTATACCCGTTTTTAGCTTTTTTCGGATTATGCGTGATTTTTGTTATCCGCGGCGGCCGCACCACCCTATTCTGCGGATAATCAGGAGTGTACTGTAGCTCTATTCTAACACAGTTATTTTGACACAAAATTGGACTTTTTCTGAAATAACATACCAATTTTTTTCCATATTTCGATTCTACGACTCAAATTATGCCTAAATATGAAATTTTGTTAAATTTGTTGGGAAATTTACAGAGAAATTCACAAATTTATGTTTGTGTTTTTTTTTTTTTTTTTTTTTTTTTTTTTCAGTTTGCAGGAAGAATAGTTTACTTGACGAACTTCTTAATATATGGTAACCTATTTTCCTTTCCCTTGAGCGGAAGAAAGTCACAATCGTTCCTTTTTTCAAATAATGTTCTTTATATTATATATTTAATTATAACTGTTATTACTTCAAGTAATTTTTTCTTTTCGAATTTCATTTTAATTGTTTAAGTTGCATGGTTTCTTTCGAATAACTGTTTTAAAAATTTCTATTTACCCATTCGATTTGGGTAGTTTCAATAAAAGGTGCATCATTTATTTTCTTCAGATAATTTTCTTTGTAATTTTTTTTTTTTTTCTTTTTCTTTGCCATAGTTGTTGTTTTAGGTAATTTTTAAATTTTCAGACTTTTATTTTAAAATTTTCTATTTATTCATTCGAACTGAGCATTTTAAATATATTTATTAATATAAATTTTTCAGGATTTTATTTTATTTATTTAAATTGCATTTCTTTTGAAAGAATAGACTACGATGCATCTGAAAATTGAATATATTAAAAGAGAAAATACAGTAAAGCACAGTTAACACGCCTTTCAATGTTCCGTTTAGAAAAGATATATAAATGAGAAGGAAGTATAATCGAGATTTTAACTTAGGGTGACTTGCATATATTGCTTTAAATAGCTTTAACATTGTGCACATTGCTTTACACAATTTTATCATCCTAAATTTAGTTTCTTAAAATGTTATTCATACCTTAGTCAAATATTTTATTTTTGAAATTGCAAGAATCAAATATATCATACGATAAAAAAGTTTTAAATAAAAAAAAATACTAATTTAATTTTTTCCCCCTTAATGGCTTGGTTTTTTTCTTCAGGCATTCTGCAAGTATATACAAAACCGTCCAACTTTTCGAAACACCTTGGTATTTCTGACGCCAAATTCTCCTTCAAATTTTTGCTTATTTTATTTTCTTCTTTCCTTCTACATTTATTTTTAGTGCTCACACAAGAAAATTAAGATTTTTCAATTGTTACACTTCCATAAATTTTGCATTCTTGTCAAATTTTTTAAAATATCAATTACATCAATTGCGTTTCCAGCTGAAGACACTTTTTCATTTTCTAGACATTTTAACTATAAATAAAGTTTAAAGCAAAGTCCAAAGTATAAATATTTTAATTAAAAGATTTTTTGCTAAATGACAAAGAAATAAAATACTCGAGCAGTGTTTATTCTGCACCACCGAGAGACTGATTATTATATTGGCTGCAAACAAACTAAATCATATTAAAGATCATGTTTTTTATACAATTAGTAGAATTATTTACTTAAAATATTCTTTCTAAGAGAATTAATGTAAAAATTTATATATATATTAAACTGGGACATGACCCAAACTGTCAACGTCCTGTTGCTTAAAAACATTGTGAAAATAAACATTAAACGAACTTTTTCAGTTTTAGACAATTCAATTTAAATGCACTTAAAGTAAAGTAGCAGACAATAACATGGTAAAGGTAAAAATTTACTAAAAACACAAATATTTTTTAAAAAAGGAAGAAATTAAAAAGAAAGTTAAAATTTTGAATAATATCCATAATTTTAAGAAAGTAGCTTTTCATATAGTATTAATAAATATTTATTACGAATCTTTGAGGGAAAAAATTTCATATAATTAGTTCTCCGTAAAACTTTATTTGAAATTTAAGGTTAAAAATAGCTGTGGCAATTCACTATAACAAAAAATCCATAAACCACATTTGGCGTTAGAAAATGTTGAATAAAAAAACTCTAATTTTTTGTAGATATGCTTAGCTTGGATAACTACACCTACTTTAAGATGGTGGTAAAATTTTATGGGTTATAATTCAAAATTTTTTTTCAAAAAATTTATAAAAATTATTTAAAAATACAAATTTTAAAAATAAATCATAAAAAATGGGTGAATTTTATTTGGAATGAACCTAAATTTCGAAACGAGAAAGGAAAAATCAAAAAAGTTTAATAAAAAAAGAGATATTAATAAATATATATCAAATGTAATTAACGTTAAGGAGCTAAAATTTTGAGAGCTAATTTTTTTAAAAACTACTCATACGATTTTTACAAAATTTTGCAGACTGGCATAATTACGGAAAAAAATTGGTATGTTATTTCAGAAAAAGTGTGATTTTGTGTCAAAATACCTATGTTAGAATAGTGCCATATATAAATCTAATACATATCCTAAGTCACGCTTTCAAGACATGAAAAACACAATATGAATTTTGTCAATTGGCACAGTGGAACAAGAGTTATAGAACTGTCCCCCCCTTTTTTTGTGCAGTGCACATAAAAATTACTGTTGCTAACTATGATATAGAACTATCTTGTGTACACAAAAAACAATTGGATGTGCATTATCATGGAATAAAATTATGGTTTTTAAGTGGCCACATCCGCATTCGAGCATCACCTTTTTAACTAGGCAGTTAAGCCTCTCCAATGCAAATCTGTTGCAACCTTTCTTTCTTCAAATCAAAATATCACATATATACATACAAAAAAAAAAAAAAAGAATTTTACATTCAAACTCACATACAATTTATATTTTAGCCTTCCTCTCGAAAAACAAAAAGAAAAATGAACTACAGTCAAAAGTCGTTAATTCGGACACCCATAATCCGGAATGATCTATAATCCGGACCTCAAAGCTACAAACTTTCTGTGCATGCGTCGCATTGACGCATGCACGTAAGACCTTTGCGGCTGCGAATATGCTTGTGCGCGTGTGCAAAATATGTTTACGAGTGTACAATGTACAATGGACAGTATAAGCTAAGCTAAAATTATCTATTTCAGTTAATGTTGCAGATTGCGTTGTTCCTTAATCTTCAAATTGGATCCGGCTTATTATTTTTTGCAGACTATTAGAGCAATTTTATAAAAGTAAGCTTGAACTTTCGATTATGTGAAATAGAATTTCTAATATATATTTATTAATATGTAAAGGATCTACAAAGCGAAAGTATGTTTCGAAGTTCATTAAACAAAAAGTGGAATTGCTGCAAAAAATGGATAAAGGCATATCCTTTATTTATCTAAACTTTAACGTTTATTTATCTAAACTTTGTTTATCTTTAATGCCAGGGTGTGCAATGAATTGGAAGTTGATCTGTCAGCACTATCCTTATCTTCAGGGCAGATGTTTTTATTTTATTTGGCTTATAATTCCTTATTAAATGTAGTATTTCATCTCGATGTACTCCGTCTTTCATATGATTTAAATCAAATTCCTCGTTATTATAATTCGCTTCCGATAGCGAAGAAAGTGACAGAGGTTATTGAAAACGGAAAAATTTCGATTCATAAATTAGTCAGTAGACACAGCAATTACAGGACTTGAACAATGGAACTTTATAACTGAACAAGAAATTATGTCTGTTTATAGAATTAAAGAGAATGTATTATCACATAAAAAACGAAGCAACTTAAACAACTTACATTAAAAGAAATGTTTAATAAAGTAAACAAATAAATATTAAGCTGCTTTTTTTTTTTTTTTTTTTTTTTTTTTTTATTTATTTATTTTGATAACCTTTAGATCATAATTGTTCTTTATTTCATAAATTACGGTTTCATATTTTTAATTTTATAATTTCTGCATGCCATCTTACCAGATTTAAACTGATGATCTATAATCCGGAAAAATCAATAATCCGGAATCGCCGAAGTCCCGACGAGTCCGGATTAACGACTTTTGACTATTAATAACACATAACCATAGACAGCAGCTTGAAGAGAAATTAGTAAATGAGAAAAATTTCATAATTAAGATATTCATAAAATAAAGAATAAAGAATTCAAATACATTACGAATCAAGACTGGAAACAAAAGAGAATATTCAGTAATAAAGCGAATATTATCAAAAAGAATTTGCAGCTGTTAAGGCAATTTCAACATTATGAAGTGATTTTAAATCTTGAGATTATACAGTTTTTCAAAAACCTATAATTCCTACATATGTAACTAAAATACAAATAGTTCACTGCAGAGCTTGGTTTTGCAGCCATAAGCCAAACAGAAAGCAATTTTTGTATTCTTTAATGAACATAAAATAAACTAAAACAAAAAGAAAGGTTTTATTTTGATAATATAAAAATTCAAATTTTTTTTTTAGTTAATGCATTTTCAAAAAGATGAAAATTAAATTCAAAAATCAATATCGTTTATTTAATAGGGAAAAATTTACTCACAAAAATAATCAGATACTTTAAGTAATAGTAAAAAATTTACATTGTTTTTGCTTCTTAGTCTTTCATGAGATCACCTTTACACTTGATCACTTCATTTAATCTTTGGTCGCCCAAACGGTATAGTGGTTAGGGAAGCCCACTACGGTACCGAAGGGCCCGGGTTCTCCGGGAAGTCCAACCTCTCTTTGGAGTAGGCTCTCGAAAGCATTGTTCCATGTAATATGAATAAGACAACAACAACATTTAATCTTTGTGGCATTGATTTTACGAGTTTTCTGTTATTTTTTGAAGTATTTTTATGCCACTCCTCTTGGATTACTGCTATGAAAATATGCTCAATTTTCAATTTTTGTTTCTAGTTCCTTCCAAATATGTTCAATAGGATTCCATTCTGGCGATTGGAATACTGCCTTAATTACTTTTGGACACTTATATAACAGCCAGAGTCTAATTGTGCACAGTATGCTTTGGATCATTGCCCTGGTAGAATTTGAAACTATTTTGAACAGTAAGTTTTTGTGCTGACGATGCCAAATTTCACTTCAAGATGTCAAGGTACTTATACTGATCCATAATACCATCCATAAACTCTATACTACCAACACTGGAATGTGGCATAGATTCTCCATACCATAACTCATACTCCTTCATGTTTAATACTTGCTACTAAGTTTTGCTTTCGAAACTCTTCTTTGAGTTTCCTACACACCAGCACTTGTCCAACTGAGCAAAAAATGTTAATTTGCTTTCATCAGCAAACAACACTTTTTTCCAGCAGTCAGGTGTCTTTTGTTTCATCAATTTTGTGAAAGCGAGTTGAAATTTTCGATTTTTTCTTTAACCAATATAAAATTTTCTTCTTGCTACTCGCTTCTACCTACAACTACCATGATACTGCTCCAATACCAATACTCTACAATACCAATGCTCCAATAATACTATCCTACAAATTGCATTACTCTTCTTACAGTTTATGGATTTACACATATTCCATATAATTCAAGAAGTTCCGCAACAAGTTTAGGAGCACTCAGTCTTGATTCCTTTTAATATTCCTTAGAATAAAATGCTTCATTCTATAAGAATAAGATAACTTAAATGGTCGTCCAGGTTTATATATATATATATATATATATATAAGTAAATAGGCAATTTTTCTAATAAATTTCCCTTTCTTTTGATGGAAATCAATAACTAATCTGTGAGTTTCTAACAATGTTCCCTTTCATTGCAAGAATACATTAAAATAACCACTGCAAGAAAAACTAAAATAACAAACATTTTCTAAAAAGAAAATTTGAATTAAAATAGCAAATGATTTTTAGATTTTTGCCTAGTTTCTTTATTCTAATTCCATAAAATACTGTTTTTTATTTATTACAAACAATTTTAGTTAGAAATTATGAAAATGCCCGATTAATTTTGTGATATCTTTTTTCCCCATTTCAGCCTAAAATGCTATAAATCCTTTGAGAATATATAGTCAATAAAATGGAAAACACACAGAAGTTCTTGTCACTCAATAATACTCCCTAACTTTTGAAAATATCTGCACAACTCTTAAACATCCCAAACATAATTTCACAGATATAATTTCATTTGAAAATAAAATTTTACAGTTGTCTCTCAAACATAAGGACACTAAAATTAAATAAAATTTGATCAGGAAATTGCTAAAAACAAAATCTGCAGCTTGATGAAATATATGGCAGTAAAAATAGCAAAAGCAAAACATTTAATTTTTTTAATTTACTATTTAATTTTTTCAAATTAATTTAGTACAAAAACAGAGCTAAGAAAATATGAATTCAAAGGGAATATTTTTTAATATTTTATTTAAAAGCTTTTCTCCTATTACTTACAAAAATTTATAGTCACCGATAATTTTTGTGAGACACTGTATGAAAAAATTAACATGAAACACAGTTTAACAGTTTTAGTTTACTTCAGTTTTCTAAAACTGAATACATGAATACATCAAAACTGATAATATTGACATTCATAAATTAATGGGAAAGAAAAACATTATTTGATACATATACAGATAATCCTACTTTATATCACTTTTTTCACAAAAAAAGTCTTCCATACCACATTTTTCAATTTATGAAAGAAATCTAAAGAGATTTGGGGGTTTCATGAGAAAAAAGAAAAATGTAAAAATAACATTTGCTGCTTCTTTCAAAGCATCAGCTGGAGAAAAATATAGCTTCGACTGCAAAAAAATATGCAAGTATACAGAGTTTTGTCTACCATTTTGATGATCTATGATAGATTTAATCATTCTAATGCTGTCATACTTCCAAGTCTGTAATACGAGCTATCAAATACTGACTTTTAGCTTTGAGGCACATAGATAATTGAACTACAGTCATGTTGACCTGGTGAATAAAAATGACAATTTTTTCTCTGTCCACCAATATTTCCTAATTATTACAACCTCTGCTATTTAAACTGTGCCTAAATTATTGCCAAACAAAGAGCAGCCCTAACCATTCTGAATTTTAGTCCACCTGCTATGAAAAGAGGTTTGAGTAGAACTGCTGCTTTGGCACAATCCATTAACTTGAGGGATAATAGATTTAAAGTTGTAAGTTTAAGCATTTATATGGAGAAATTCTTGGGATCAGTAAATGTTTTTGTGTCTACATTCAAAAGAATCATGGAAATATACTAGTTACAGACTGCATATGAGATGTAAATATGTTTGTTGCACACGTTCTTAATTTTTTCTTGATTAAGACTCATTGATAATTATCTGTGCACTGCTTAAATAAGGGGGATCAACAAGGAAGTACCCTTTTACCACAGTACCCTGTATTGCCTACCAGCTCCCCTTTTGACTAGTGATGAGTCGGTACTACCGAACCGGGTATTTTGTAACGGGTACTGAAAATCGGCACATCCAAGTACCTGTTACTTCAGTACCGAAATCGGTACTTTTCGGTATTCGTTACTTTTGTACCGAAACGGGTACTTTTTGGTATTCGTTACTTCTGTACCAAAACGGGTACTTTTCGGTATTCGTTACTTCTGTACCGAAACGGATACTTTTCGGTATTCGTTACTTCTGTACCGAAACGGGTGCTTTTCGGTATTCATTACTTCTGTACCGAAACGGGTGCTTTTCGGTATTCGTTACTTTGTAATGAAAATATGCATCTCTTCTCAGTATTTCGGTATTCGTTACTGGAGGATCGATGAGGGTTCAGCTCACTTCGGTTTTGGTACGAGGACAGTAGTATCTGGTTGTATTTGTGAAATGGTGATATGCGCTCCTCTTGTCCATGAATAGTCTGCTCCTCAGACACTTCCGTAGTTGATATGTTTTCTGATATTCAAAATCTTACTCCGTACAGATAAAATCAAACACGTGGTGACGTGGCAGAGTTCCTTCAGTGCACAAAATCGTTATCAGTACTCCAAATCGTTACTAGGGCACTTCGGTACTCCAAATCGTTACTAGGGTACTTTGGTACTCCAAATTGTTACTAGGGTACTCCAGTACAGCAAACCGTTACTAGGGTACTATGGTACAGCAAACCGTTACTCCGGTATTTCGTTACTTCGGTTCTCCAAATCGTTACTTGGGTATTCGGTACTTGAAATCGGTTTTCGGTACTTTTCAAAGTAATGGTTACTTGAGTAACGGGTATTTTGTACCGGGTACTTGTCTGTACCCGTTACTCTCGTACGGGGTACAAGAATGTACCGAAGTTGCCCATCACTACTTTTGACACAGCTTAATTCAAGGTTGTCATTGCTATTATCTCTAAACTCCTATATTTTTAGCTATCGTCCCAGTTGAGTTTACATGTTATTTCTGTTTATTTTGACTCTGCATACTATTCTTATTTTTAGCACTAATTTAAATTAACTTAGTTGATATTACTTAACAGTTCTTTTAAGGCCTCAAAAGTATACAAAATTTGGTCATACAATGATTGATAATTACCTTTACACTATACGCCTTTTTACATCAAGTATGATTGAACAAAATTGTTCTATTTTCATAAAACAGATAAAGGCTGTATATAATCCTTACCATATTAACTTTGCTTAATAGTTTTCTGAAAAAGCTAATTACAGATACCTTTATGCAATAAAAAAACTATACAAAATATTAAACATTAGTCAAAATTTTATACCAGAAAAAAAATATGAAGCTATTACTTACAGATTGAGCTTGTGGAGTAAAATCTAGGATATGCTCCTGCAAACTCTGATACAATTTTAATGCACTGTTATCTTTACCAAGGCAAACATTATGTACCAACCTATAGAATAAAAAATTTTTTAAAAATTAAAAAATTTTAAAAAATCTACCTCAGTAATTATTATTTTAGCTCAAACCAATACAGTTTAATATTTCCAATCTGTACATCATTCCATTAAGTACACCTAAACATGCAAAATTCAAGTCATTTACTTTAATGTGTATTATATATAGATGATGCTTGTTATGACAACTATAAGTAGTATTTTATAAACTGGTGTAAAACATCCTTACCTGATGAAAATATAATCAATTCCTTTCATTACATCATAGCTGGTAATTTCAAAATATGAAAAAGCGGAGAATCTTGCAGAAAACCAGGAGTTGCCAAGAAGTGGTGTTCTTTTTTTTTTTTTTTTTTTTTTTTTTTTTCTGGGCAGCAATGTCATTTCAAAATAACTCCATATTAATTCAAAATTTTTTTGTAATATACTATTGTGATTGACTATTGAGCTATTTATAATGTGTTTCTGGTGTAAAATATATTAATATTTAATTAGATATTCTACATTTTATATTCTTTGGCTACTTCAGTTTTATATTTTTGTAATGTGAGAAGATCCTGAGCAAGGCAGAATTTTATTTAATGACGTACTTTTTCAGTAGGATGAAAATAAAATGAATAATTAATGTTCATACTACAGTCAAAAGTCGTTAATCCGGACTCGTCGGGACTTCGGCGATTCCGGATTATCGATTTTTCCAGATCATAGATCATCAGTTTAAATCTGGTAAGATGGCATGCAGAAATTACAAAATTAAAAATATGAAACCATAATTTATGAAATAAAGAACAATTATGATCTAAAGGGTATCAAAATTTACAAAAAGAAAAAGCTTAATATTTATTTGTTTACTTTATTAAACATTTCCTTCAATGTAAGTTGCTTCGTTTCATGTGATAATACTTTCTCTTTAATTCTATTAAACAGACATAATTTCTTGTTTAGTTACAAAGTTCCGCTGTTCAAGTCCTATAATTGCTGTGTTGAGAATACTGACTAATTTGTCAATCGAAATGTTTTCGTTTTCAATAACCTCTGGGTCACTTTCTTCACTATCGGAAGCGAATTATAATGACGAGGAACTTGATTTAAATCATATCAAAGACGGAGTATATCGAGATGAAATACTACTATACAAATAGTACGGAATTATAAACCAAATAAAATAAAAACATCTGCTCTGAAGATAAGGATAGTGCTGACAGATCAACTTCCAATCCCCAGCGTGAAATTGATAAACAGATTTCGGATTTCAAAACATACTTTCGCTTTGTAGATACAAATTACATATTAGTAAATATATATCGGAAATTCTATTTGACATAATCTTTCTAATCTATCATAATCTAATAATGACGTTTCTGCCCCCCCTCTGCCGCAGAGCAGTGTGAAATTGATAAACAGATTTCGGATTTCAAAACATACTTTCGCTTTGTAGTAAATATATATCGGAAATTCTATTTGACATAATCGAAAGTTCAAGCTTACTTTTATAAAATTGCTCTAACAGTCTGCAAAAAATAATAAGCCGGATACGATTCGAAGATTAAGGAACAACGCAATCTGCAACATTAACTGAATTAGATAACTTTAGCTTAGCGTATAACTCCGTTACACATTAAACGCGCATGCGCACAAACATATTCGCAGTGTAAGGGTCTTATGCGCTCCTGTAAACGCCTGTGCGCATGCGTGAACGCGACGCATGCGCAGAAAGTTTGTAGCTTTGAGGTCCGGATTATGGGTGTCCGAATTAACGACTTTTGACTGTATTATGTAAACAAACTTACTATATGTGAATAAATTAAAATATCATTTTTTCATGTAAAATAAATTAAACATAAATATTAACTGATTAAATGTTGCTCGAATCACGATGAAAAGTTCTGTAAATACCTACAGCAAATTAAGACAAATCAAATAAAATTTAATAGGAAAAGTTATGCTGAAAATCATTAGAAGTGAAAGAATGGAATTAGCCCAATTTCAGTTTCCTTTACTTAATAAACTGCATTTATTGGCAGGAAATGTTTTACTTTGTAAAAGATAAAAATTTGAAATCAGGAGATATAATGAAAAATTAGGAATTTCCTTCTAAAATTGGAAGTTGGTAATTATGTAATACAGGGTATCCAGGAATTCCTTCCCTGCTTATAAATATTCATAACACATAAAATATGACATAAAGACACATACTTTTTTACCTTGAATTGCATGTAACATATTCAAGTTTTTGTGTACTTTTGTGTGTGTAGTAAGTTTTGTGTAAATTTCTACATGTGATTCTTTCATTGCCCAAAGGATATCCAGGTGATATTTCAATTCCATCCTTGTGTTGGTCAACATTACATGAGGGATGGATGTTATGACTTCAGTAATTCTGCATTGTAATACTACAATACAGGCATGAAAGCGCATGTTGGCAAAAAAAGCTGAATAACGCGCGGACACAAAATTACACAAAAACTAATTGCGCACGCGCGACCTCAAAAAAAAAAAAAACATTTTAATGTAAAAAGTATTAAACATATACATATAATTAAACTAAAATAATACTTGTACTTACTATTTTGCTATTAATTTTATCTTGTAAAAAAAAATTAATAAATCACCAAGAGATTGTAATGAATTAACCTTCTTTAAGATGCTATTTATGTAACTTAATTTAACAGTTGATACATGAATACTGTACAAAGCATTACAACACACTAATATACATATTTATGTTATATATTACTGCCCATTTTCAGGCAATAACAAGTTTTAGAGATAATATATAACTGTTACTATAGCTCTCAATTATCTTCAATAAACAGTACTTTGTATAACACCAGAAAAAGTAGTCATATGAGATAATATAGTTACAAAATAACATAGTTAAAGGAGGAATACAAAAAAATAGCTATTTTGTCTCAGTCTCACTCGATCCTGATTAAAAATTTTTAGGGAAAAAGCTTTTTCTTTTTTGCTACTTTTGCAGCCAACTTTTTTAATTTCCGTTTGCGAGTTTGTCTCGATTTCTTTTCAGCAGCTTTCATACAATCCATTGATACATTTTTATTTTCTTCTTTATTTTCTGCAATGTTTAATTGCTTTTTTTTTTTAGATTCTCGCTCCTCCTTTTTAATCTCTAGCTCTTCTTTGTACAGTTTATGAGCATTCCTTAAATTTTTACATGGAGTTTTGTGTACTGGAGAATGCATGTGGTTATCCTTATGTCCGACAGATGGCACCAGCACTGATGGCTGAAATTATTGAAGTCAGCTCTTGTTTTACGGTTGGTTGCTCTTCTTTGATTCGATATCCTGCGCATCTAGTTCCGCCTTTCCACATAAGCCCCACCTACTTCGTCTTGATGTGAAACAACGTATTTCGTGATCTCAGCTCAGGCAAACTCGAAAAGTTCGCAACAAGGAGTGCCCACGTTTGATCGCTAACCCAGCGTAATATTATACGATGGCATGATGTAAAGTTTTTTTACAAAGAAAAGAGGAAGAAAGAGAGCATGTCCTGTATTTACCTCCCCACACAACACCACGCCGGTCGCGATTTTTCAACGGTTCTGCATCGATCTCAGAAACAGCCTGGGTGATGTTCAAAAAAGCGGAATTACGCGAAAACACAGAAAACTTTGATACCTGTACAATATCATTCACTGGTGTCTAGTAAACCTGGTCCTTGACATAACCGCAAAGGAAGAAATTCAGTGGTGTTGTCTGGTGATCGTGAAGGCCAGTTTATGGAACTATCCTAATAGGCATGGATATCTAACCACCACTAAATTAACGCACTATCTTGTGGAAAATTAAGTCCAGAATATCCCAAATCTGTGGCACAATAAGTAATTGCAATATATTGCGATAGGTATTGACTGTGATCATCTTTTGACTGAAGACACAGGTTCCATGATTTAATTGTGCATAAAATCGCACCACACATTCAGCTTGTGGCTGTTTCTGATGGTCTCCAACATAGTGTGAAGAATCTCGCATTCCCAGATTCTAGCATTGTGTCACTTGACACCACCATTCAAATGAAATGTGGCCTCATCTGAGAAAAGGACACATTTCAGATAGTCAATATTTTTTTCAATCTCACACAGCTTGGCAACAGCAAAGTCATAATGAGCAAGGCAATCAATCCAACAAACAAAGTAACAGTAAGCATGTACACCAAAACTTGAATATGTTACATGCATTTCAATATAAAAAATATTTGTCAATGTGTTACATTTTGTGCTTTATGAATATTTGTAATCAGAAAAAGAATTTTGGGACATATTGTATAGTGATCACTCGGTACAGTTCAAAAGCATGACAATGTAATAATAATAAATTAAATAAATAATAAATGAATAATTTATGCTAACATAACTTATTAACACAAATTTTGTAAAGTTTGAAGGCAACCCACATAGGTTCCTATTTTTGAAGTAACAAATTCTTCAGAATTTTTCTGCGCCTTCAAGAAGATGAAACAATGTCATCTTTCTTGAAATTTATAGTTTAATATAAAATTTAAGCAAATTGAGATATCTTTACCAAGTTTTTATTTTTAATTCCAGTAAAATTTTATTTTTAATTTAACCACTTAATTCTTTAACTAATTATAAAGCATACAAAATCTGTAAGTAAAGCAATACGAGTATGTTTAAAACAGAATTCTAGATCTTGAAGAAGAATTAAATTTTGATTAATCTTTAGTTGTATCTCACTGCTGATAATGGTTAAAAATATATAACATGTCATAGCTTTCAACCCTGAACATGAAAATTCAAAAGGTTTTTCAGACCCGAAATTGGGTGTTTCTGGAAGTTTTCTGCATTGTATGGTAGCACCTTTTCAAACGAACTTCAAACTGGCCTTGAAGACCCTTTATAATGGTTATTCAACTATTTATAATGATTCTGATGTAAAACATATTAATATTAGTTGGTAAGTTAAATTAAAATTTACTTTTTACTTGAATTTTTAGTATTACTTATGTATTTTTTTATAAATAGCATCTAGTTTCTTTTTGATTTATTTGCATAATTTGTGCCAGGGAAGTTTTTTTTACGCAAGAGTTTCTAAATTACTTTGGTTTTCTACTCTTAATTGACTTTAGTTATCCTAGTCTTTACTTGCTAATTTCTCTAAATTCCACTTGTTTAAATTTCTTTTTAGTAATTCACAATTTTTGGTTTTGAATTTTTCTTTTACCCTTGCCTACATGAATGACGAAACATGAATTGAATAACTGAAGAGTTAGGTTTGGAGGCAACTTCGCCTTGATAAGTCTGTTTCCTGCCTGCTCAACAATTATTCACTTATGCATTTTTATAAATTTTTAGGATTAAAAAAAAATTATTGGAATTACATATTATACATTTATTATATATTCATAGATTTTGATACTTGCACTTGATTTACATATGCTCTCAGAATTTAATGATATTGTAGATTATTATAACATAGCAATAATTAATCATTTATTTGTAATTCAAGTTCATTTAAAATTTAATCAACTTTAAATTTGCTTTTTACGAATAGAGAATGTTTTTTTAAAATTTAATATTTAATTAGATCTTCTAAACTTTAAATTAGATATTCTAAATTTTATGTCCTTTGGCTCTAATTTAATTTTGTAATTTTCTTACACTTTTATACTAAAAAAAAATCTTGAGTAGAGAAGGAAGAGTTTAATTTAGTGCAGTACTTTCAAATGTGACAAATATTATATTAAATAAAATACATACAGTTGTGTAGATAAACACAGTACTGTACTATTCACTGAAGTAAAACAAAATGAAATATAAATACTACCTAATTAAACATAGGCTGAATTTTCATAAAAGGTTCGATACTTACACTTACCTGGTGCAATTTAATGATTTTTTTTGTAAGTAAAAAGATAAGTTACTTGATGAGTGCAAGATTGTAGTTTTTGCACCTGTTTTTAAAAAGATTTCCAAACTATCAATATTTATTTTAAGTTGGCAAGCATTATCAACAAATGAGCATGTAAGCCTATTTTAGCAATTTAAAATGCAAATTTTAATTATTAAATGAGGATTATGTGATGCATTAAAAAACACATTACATTCATCTCCAGATCTTTCCGTAATTTTTTAGCATTCTTCTTCCAAGTACACAGTGCTCTGTTTTCACTTTAAAAAAATCAGAGAATTCCAGAGGCGGGAGGGCTGTGTGATCACCGAGGCAAGCGGCAGCACGATCGCTGCGCTCCGTAAAAAAGTGAAAATTTTTCCTTTCCTCTTGGTGATTATCAATTAAATTTCTTTGAAAAATTTTTTATTTTTCCTCTACAAAACCTATATCATTCCAATGAATTTCGGCTCCGATGTTGACGAGAATAAAACAGCGGACAATGTAAGGATATACTTCAAAAGACTGGAATTTTAAGATAAGTACTTTTCTTTCATCTAAACTAAATCAAATTTCTATAAATAAGTGCCTTTAAATCAATAAATCTTAATTTTTCATCAGTTTAAAGCATTAAAAAATACTTGAAATTGCCATTGCTTGTGGCTTCCTTTGTGTATCAACTCGAAACAGACGCCAGCATTATCAGTTCACCTCTGTCAACACTTACAAAGCCCTTAAGGAATCTCGAGAGAGGGAAAATTTGGGGATGAGAGGGATAATTTGGGCATCGCGCTATTTCCCTCTCGGATCTTCTGGATTCTCTTTTCTTTCTAGATCGCTTGAATATAGTTTCGCCTTTAAATAATATTATACCTCACCGATTTTTCTCATACTGTTCTTTGCTATCTGTTAAATGTCCATATGTAAGGGATGGTTTATTCTTCACCGCCTTAAATAAATTTTTAGAACTATGAGCTTATATAAATAACAGTGTGCCTCATTGTGTTATATTAACATTATTTAACTAGTAATAAATTATGATAGTAGAATAATTAATCTTGTAATAAATTATGATAGTTAAATTAATAAATACTGTTTAATTTGTGTTTTTAATACATATACTCAGTTATTTACACACATAAATATATATATATATATTTTTTATTTTATTTTTTTATTTATTTATTTTTTTTTTGGGTGTATGCGGTTGTGGTCTTGTATTGTATATGGTTCTATGTTGTTAGTCTGCTGCTGCTTTTTGAAAAATGTATGAAAATGTTGAGAATGAAAGTAGCATAAGTTACTTTGGTTAAATTAATATATACTTTTGTTTGACGACCTTTGTTGATATCTCAGGATGCAAGCATACATATTACTTTATATTCCATGCTAAATACCTTGATACGAAGCATTTTAACACCGTCAATATTTGTTTTTTCCCCAGTAACACATCTATTCACCATTACCAAACACACTCACTACACAAACACACCTGTGAGACACTATTTATTGTAAATGAAGACAGTTTCTTCTCCTTTTAACTACACTCATGGACACAATCGTATTTTAGGATATTTTCTACTTCTTTTCGTTTTCTTTCTATAGGCCCTTTTTTTTTTTTTTTTCTTTTTCCCTCTATTATTTTTGGGCCATTTATTTAAAATTTTATTTTGTCCCATCTTTTCTTCCTGGCCTTTTGAACTCGTACAAGATGTACGAAGTTCCTTTTTACTCTCCTCAAATACGAAATTGCCCCTCTTTCTTTATACCTTTCCTCGCACCTATGCTTGATTTTTCGCCCATCGGTGCAGAAAGACTTAGCGGGTGCAAAACAAGACATCTGTCTACTTTGTCTGTCTGTCTGTCAGAATTCCAGAGGCTCGGCATTGCGCAAACCTCAGCAATACTGGCTACCTACCAAAATGTGTCTCCTCACTGTTCCCTTTAGAGGTTTTGTATCAAAATTCTGTATTTCTGCAGAAATTTTACTGCAGTTTCTTCCACTGCTGACAAATCCCACAAAAGCTATTGGATTTTGAAATACATTAAGAATACATACAAAAATGGAGACATTTCTTGACTGAAAGATTGTTATGAGCAGGGTTGCCTGAAGAATAGCTATGCACATGATTCCTAGAGTTTGCAACATTCGGAAAATTTGGTGACTTCTAAGAAGACAGTTGCAATAACACATACATACCAAAAGTTTTATACATACCATGTCTACAGAGATAAATCAGATAAAAAAAAAATTATTATGAAAAAGCATGCTGAAATTCACTACAGGTGGCAGAATCAAATTTTCACACTTTTAAGTTTCATTAATTCAATGAAGTTCATTTATTCATGGGGGGAAAAACTTTTCTTAATAAAAGTTTAAAATTGGGAGATTTTGTGGTCTAGCAGGAGGCTTGGAGATGCAACAAAAAAAGTCTCCCGATAAAACTTAAAGAGTTGGCATATCTTACATGTATATATAGAAAGAAAGAATAGCATTAATAAAACACCCACAAAATGTTTAAATATAGTACAGCTGAAAAATGTGTCCAAAAATGGAAACATTAGCTAAAATGTACTGAGGTATTATATAATCATTAACTTTCCAAGTGAGTGAACCATACATATAAGTTCACAAATAGTAGTTACAAAAATTGGACAAGCTAATTTCAAACCCAAAATCAAATTATGTGTTGGAAGCTGCAATAATTCAGTGGCAATATTTATTAAATACAAAATATACACAAAGTAAAAGAAAATCATATTCCCACTCAAATAAGGAATTGGTAAAAAATTGATTTTTTTTTTTTTTTTCCCTTTTGCAACGGCAAACTACTGCTGTAAAAATAGCTTGTTGAAACTCTCACCGACAACCACGTGATTTGCGCATGCGCGCAGCAAAACCTAAAACAGAACTTTTTTTAACTGAACTTTGAAAACTCGTGATGGACGTTTGAGTGAAACATGTAATCCTACTCTTCTGCGTTATATATATATTTTAGTTTAGTGATGTGATTGTAAATCAAATATCTTATTATTATCTTAGAAGCCTCTCTCTTTCTGTGAGTAGTGCATCGATGAATGAAATAAACACTCCCGATACGCCTTTGGATTAGAAAGAAGATCGACTAAAAGGTAAGCCTTTTTACCTTTTATTTTCTAAGAAATTATTATGATTACACATTTTTTGGCATCCCGTACCGCGAATGAAAGCAAATTGTTGATACTTGTTGAATTATTGAATACTAAACAATGACAGAATTCATCGATACATTGAAAAGGAAACGCGGCCACATAAGGGCTGCCGTTACAAAATTAATTGGCTGAATCGAAACTGAATTATCAAAAACAGAAGTGAATGCAGAGGAACTAGAAATTTCCTTAGAACTCTTAAATGAAAAATCGATCGAGTTAAAGCAAATAGATGCCGATATAGAAAAATTAATAGACATAAAGGATCTAGACCAGGAATTAAACGGTGTTGACGAATATCGTGAAAGAATAACTACATTTAAATACAAAGCTAACAAAAAATTGAAAGAAATTAATATAGAACAACAAAAATTTAGTGTGTTAAGAAGCACTGAACAGTTAAGTATTATAGAAAACATTAAAAGCGAAAATCATAATGTGAAGCTTCCTAAACTTACGATTCCGAAGTTTTATGGCGAGAGCTGCGAATGGCTGACATTTTGGAACACTTTTTCATTAGCCATACACCAAAATAAAACGCTTGACGCTATAAGCAAATTTAATTATTTGAAATCCCTTTTGGGAGGTAATGTTTATAACACCATTGACGGTTTCGATTTAACCGAAGAAAATTACGAAACTTCAGTTAAACTCCTCACAGAAAGATTTGGAAATAAAGATGTACTACTAAACGCCCATATAGACAAATTACTGAAAATAAGACCTCTAAAGGATTCTAATGACATTCAAAATTTCCAATTACATACAAAAACAGAATTAAAAGTTATTAAATTACATACAAAAACATATTCGATGTCTTGAATCATTAAATATGACCTCAGAAACATATGGAGCACCTATTTTGCTTAAAACATTGCCTGCAGATTTGGTTTTGGAATATAATAAAACACTTCGAAAATAAAATTACGATTTGAATCACCTAGTGGAATTTCTTTCTCAGCAATTAATTGCAAGGGAAAAGCTTTGCAATCGAAAGAAGCACCGTCAATTTCTCCTCATACAACCCCCTCCCCCGACAAACAAAACGCGAAAGCAAGCTGTCAACTTGGCATGATAAACGGGTACCAGATGTATCGTCTGCCTCGCAGTTGCTGTCTACAAATGAGAATCAAAATTATAAACATTCAAACTGCATATTTTGCGATTCAGATCATGAAAGTTATGAATGTCGGAATGCGAGTCGTTTAACCTTAGATGAAAAAAAGCAAAAATTGCTGAATCACGGATTCTGTTTTAAATGTTTGAAACGGAACCATATTTCCCGCTTATGCAAAACCAAAGTTAAATGTTCCATATGCGGTAAAGCTCATTTGTCAATAATGTGCAACTCTCACGGAAATAATTCTACAGACATTATTGGGGATGAAAATAATAAAAAAGACTGTGTTCTGACAAATAAATCTTGCATGCAGTTAGTAAATTTGCAAACTTTAATATTAAAACTTCGTGGGGATGGGATCGAAAAATATGTGAGAATTTTAATAGATAGTGGTTCCCAGCGATCCTACATTTCGAAGTATGCAGTTAGTATAATGAATTATAAAACAAGTGGTAAAGAAGAATTAATCCATGGTTTGTTCGGAGGAATTGAAAAGAAAGAAACTCATAGTAAATATTTAATTAGATTGAGTAGTCTTAAAGGTGATTATCACTGTAATTTTCAGGTTTTGGATCAGGATAAAATATGTACTGACATTCCTCAAATTCGTAGAGATACATATCTTATTGAACTGCGAAAACATGGAATTTAACTGACATGCAGAATAAATCTTTGATTTGATGTATGAAAAATCACCTTTAAAAATTCATGTTCTTTTAGGTGCAGATGTGGCAGGAAAGCTTCTAACAGGGAAAGTTAGACAACTAAAATGTGGGTTATCATGCGTACACACTAGATTAGGATGGACAATGATGGGGAAAAATGAAAAGCGTGAGTTCTCTGACAGTACGAAAACTGTATTGTCACTTCATGTTAATGATGCTAAAATTTCGGATTTACGGTGTCTTGACTCGTAATGATGCTAATGATGCTAAAATGATGCTAAAACTCGTTAATGATGCTAAAATTTCGGATTTACGGTGACTTGACTCTGCTACAACCCACACAAGAAAGGAAATTAATGAAATCGCTAAAACATAATTTTGTCAGTCATTAAAGAGAGATAGTGAGGGTAGATATCAGGTCTCTCTTCCTTGGTTAGAAGGGCATGAGGTTTTACCTGACAACAGATTATTAGCAGAGAAAAGGTTAAAATCCTGCATCAAAAATCTTCAGTCAAAAAACTGTCTGAAAGAGTATGAAAATATTTTTAGCAAATGGGCTGAAAAAGGTATTATAGAATCTGTTGAAGATAAGAAAACCAAAAATTGTCATTAACTACCACATAGGGCTGTAATTAAGCAAAGTTCAACCACAAAGATTAGACCTGTGTTCGATGCCTCAGCGAAGGAAAGGAATGGTGTGTCCTTAAATGACTGTTTAGAAAAGGGCCCAAATTATTTGGAATTAATACCGAGTATTTTAAACAGATTTCGCCTAGGTAAATACGGGGTTATCTCAGATATATGTAAGGCCTTTTTGCAAATAGGTGTCTGTCTTCGAGATAGAGACTTTCTTAGATTTCTCTGGTGGGAAGAAGGAGATTCCGAAAAATTTAAAATATATCGACATAAGCGCGTTGTGTTTGGCGTTAATGGCAGTCCTTTTTTTCTCGCCGCCACACTGAATTATCATCTCGAGAATGTTCCTGAACATCAACAAGAGGTAGCTAAGAAATTAAGTGAATCAATGTACGTCGACAATTGTGTGGCCAGCATTGATACTATTGAAGGACTAAACACTTTCATTAATGTGTCGAAGGAAATTATGTCGACTGCTAAATTTGATTTAAGGGGATGGTGTTACAATGAACCTAGCAATGAAACTTTAAAAGGAAATCCTTGCAATAAAGACTCCGATAAAACCGTATCAGTTCTGGGGTTGAAATGGAATTTATCAAATGACACTTTGTCCTGTGACTTTAAAGATAGTTCTGTGAAACAGCCTGTCAACAAAAGGAATATATTGTCAATAGTACACAGGATTTTTGATTCGATTGGTTTTACAGCTCCTGCTACTCTGATTCCTAAGCTAATGCTTCAAGAATGCTGGAAACAGTAGATTTCATGGGATAACAATTTACCTAAAAGCATTTCTGACAAATTTGAAAGTTGGAAAAATAAATTGCACAATTTGGAAAAAATAGCTATACCCAGAAGAATTTTTGCTGACTCCGAAAGAATTTCCGATTTATCTTATTAATGATATTTATCTTATTCCGATTTATCTTATTATTATTATCTCTTATTAACGTGTTTCGTGACTCGAGTAAATATGCCACATGCATATTTATGCGAAGCTGTAATGAAAATTCCGTTACATGTCAGCTCATCTCAGCTTGATCCAGAGTGGCACCTATCAAGCCGATTTCCATACCACGACTAGAGCTCTTAGCTTGTACGATTGGTGCTAGACTAGCACATCGTGTTAAGGAAGATTTGAGACTAGAAAGCTTGCCTATTTATTATTGGAGTGATTCTATGGATGCATTATTTTGGATAAAAAAGAATGAAAACCGGGCCGTTTTCGTTCACAATAGAGTGAAAGAAATCCGTACTCTAAGTAATCCAAACGACTGGAATTATATTCCTGGAACACTAAATCCAGCTGACCTCCCTTCCCGAGGATGCAGTCCGGAAACCTTAGTCAAATAGAAATGGTGGGAGGGTCCCGATTGGTTGAGAAATGATTCAGAAAAATAGCCTACCTCTGAAATTGTACTGAATTTTGACATTATAAATGCTGAAAGAAAGAAGACAATAATTTCTGCAGTTAATTCGAATGCTATGACTGAAGTTAATTTTGATAAGATTTCTTCGTACAATACCATTCTAAAGATAATATCTTGGATCTTCCATTTTGTTAAAAATGTCAGACTAAGTCCTAATGATAGAACTTATGGAACAATTACAGCGGAAGAAATTAAAGGAGCCGAACTAACTCTTTTGAGATTAGTGCACAGCAAATCATTTTCTGGATTAGATGACAAAAGATTACGTATACTTCAACCAATGATTGATTCTAACAGAATCCTTAGGGTTAAAACTAGAATTCTGAGAAGAGATGATGCAGAAAATTTTCGAGTTTCTATTATTCTTCCTTCAGATCATCCTATTGTAGTAAAATTAATTAGACCTAAACATGAAATGAACAATCATGCAGGAGTACAATTTTTAATATCTGCTTTATGAGAACAATATTGGATTTTGAAAACACGAAAGACTGTCAAGAAAGTCATAAGAAGCTGTGTTGTATGTCAGAGGTTCGATACTAATTCTTTGAAAACACCCATTGCTGCTCTCCCTGAAGACTGAGTAAGAGAAGCAGCAGTCTTTGAGATTGTAGGTGTTGACTTGACTGGATCGTTGATATTGAAGGGAAATCAAAAATCATGGATAGTGATTTTTACCTGTGCTGTTTTTCGCGCAGTACATTTGGAATTGATTTTCTCGCTATCAACTGAAAGTTTTCTGCAAGCACCGAGACGTTTCATTGCTAGACGTGGAAGACCCCACACCATCTATTCCGACAATGGAACGAATTTCAAAGGAAGTGATAGATTATTCAAAAGCTTAAATTGGGATAAAATCTTAGAATAAGCTAGTATCCACAGAATTACATGGAAATTTCTTCCGCCATCAGCTCCCTGGTAGGGAGGATGGTGTGAGCGATTAATAGGAGTCCTGAAAAGAATCCTTCGCAAAGTTTTAGGACGATCATCTCTGAATCATGAAGAAATTATAACAATTTTGTGTGACTGTGAAACAATAACGAATAATCGTCCATTGACATATGTCTCGGAAGATGTTGAAGATTTATCTCCGATCACACCTTCCATGTTTCTCCATGAGATTCAACACATTGGAGTTCCTGATCTGGATAATATAAATGCGAAATCTTTAAACAAAAGGCTTATTTATCAACAAAAACTTTTACAAGATCTAAGTAAAAGATTTCGAATCGAATATCTCGGACAGTTACAGCAAAATTATGAACATGTAAAAGCTTCACAACCTCTGAAAATAGGAGATCTTGTTTTAGTGTCCGATGATAATAAGAAGCGAACAGACTGGATATTGGCGAAAGTAACCGAGGATTTTCAAATCTCGGGATGGACATGTGCGTTTAGTTAAGGTCAAGACTAAGCTTGGAGAAGTTTTGCGACCAACCAAGTGTTTGTATCCTTTGGAGATAACATCATCAGATGAACAGTCTAGATTTAGAAATGTGGCAAGCAGCTCTTCTGGTGAACCAGAGACTTACTGCGATCCTGATATTCGTAATGACTTGCCTCAAGATCTTAATAGCGAAAAGATTCCATCGATGATTACAAGAACTGGTCGAATGGTAAAGCCTGTTCAAATGTTACAGTTTTAAATTTGATTTTTCAGCAAATTTAAAGCTGGGAGTATGTTGAAACTCTCACCGACAACCACGTGATTTGCGCATGTGTGCAGCAAAAACTAAAACATTAAACTAAAACTTTTTTAACTGAACTTTGAGAACTCGTGATGGACGTTTGAGTGAAACATGTAATCCTACTCTTCTGTGTTATATACTATATATTTTAGTTTAGTGATGTGATTGTAAATTAAATATCTAATTATCTTAGAAGCCTCTCTCTTTCTGTGAGTAGTGCATCGATGAATGAAATAAACACTCCCGGATATGCCTTTGGATTAGAAAGAAGATCGACTAAAAGGTAAGCCTTTTTACCTTTTATTTTCTAAGAAATTATTATGATTACACATAGCTAGTAAACAATACCAAAGAAAACAAATGGTACTCAACATATTCTCATAATCACTTTATCATTAAGTACCCCCCTAAAATGTGTTACACTCTGGCAACCATGCACATAATCACTCTTCAGACAACCATGCATATAACAATTCTTCAGCCAAACATCACCATTTTTGTACGAGTTCCTTTTGTTGTAATCAAAGTTCAAACATTTTTTATAGATGAACTGTGATACTTTTGCCTAAAATTTGATTTTAAAATATTTGCCACCAACAGAAAAGACTAAAGTAACATTTCAACAAGATTATAGCATTTTATGCAAAATCACTAAAGGGAATAATGACATGATGTGTTTGGTAAATAGTCGGTGAGCAATGAAAAGGGTGTGATATTGTCTGATTTTTTTTAAAAGTGAAAACAGATTAATGTGTACATGAACAGAAGACCAGCATAAATTACATAAGGATTTGCAAAAAAATGTTGAGTATTAATTTTTTATGTAGCATATAACCCAGTGGTTGCCAAACTTTTACGAGTCACTAGATCTTTTCTCAATTAAAATTTTTTCACGGTGCCCTCCCTACCCTAAGTAAATGTAAGGCTAATCATAAGTAAGAGATAAGAATAAATAAAACTCATGTATCTTAATTATTAAACATTTTTTGTTACTTTATTAACAATAAATTAATAATTAATGTGATGGATGAGACTACTAATCACAGCACACTTTCTCAAATCATGCAATTAAACTGGATATGGCCACTCTCATTTCCTTTTCCATATTAATTTTTGCTCTATATTTACTTTTATTATAGCAGCTGCCAAAAATCCAGCTTTGCATAATACGACATCAAAAATGGAATTAAAATCCACTGAGTCTTATCACTTAGAAAGGGATGTTCATTTTTTATCGAAATCAAAACTTCTACCAATTCCTTGCTGCCAAATTCTGCTTTCAAACTATTGTCGCAAAACAACTCGGTAAGATTCTTTCTTCTGCAGAAGTAAACTCAGATGAAACAACAGTGTTAAATAGATTTGAATCCACGCAAACCTCTCAAAATTTTCATTGAGGAAGCATTTCTCAAACTAGACAATTAGCTGTGATAAACATCCTTCAAACATAGTTCTTCAGAATGATCAAGTTCATTTGACATAAAAAATTGCTGCAATCTTATAAAACAACCTTTGCCTGCATTTTGATCCAATTTTCTTCTTCACAGTTAAGAGTTTTTTTATAAAAGCTGATGCTTTTTCTGTTGACTTCAAAAGGTGCATGTTTTTTCCCTGATGACAGAGAGTAGGGGAATTCACCTTTTCAAAAATTAGGCATAAGTATGTCAATTTTATTAAAAAATTGGGATCAATAAAACCGTCTGCATCTTTGTACCATTTCCTTTAAGGAGAATAAATATTTCTACCTGCGTTGAAAGGTATGTGATAAAACATTACCACGATAGAGCTATTTTGCATTGCTATAGTACAACAAAGATGAGTGTTTGGCTTCCATATCCTCACTTACTTTTTTTAAAAAAACATGCTTTCAGTGGAGAAGATTTTATAAAATACAGTCAAAAGTCGTTAATCCAGACACCCATAATCCGAAATGATCTTTAATCCGGACCTCAAAGCTACAAACTTTCTGCGCATGCTTCAACGTATAATGCATTCACGCATGCGCGTAATACTTTTACGCAAACGCATATGCGTGTGCGCATAATACGTTTACGCATGCGCGTTTAATGTATAACGGACGGTATAAGCTAAGCTAAAATTATCTATTTCAGTTAATGTTGCAGATTGCGTTGTTCCTTAATCTTCTAATTGGATCCGGCTTATTATTTTTTGCAGACTGTTAGAGCAATTTTATAAAGGTAAGCTTGAACTTTCGATTAAGTCAAATAGAATTTCTGATGGTGGAGCTGCCGTAGGATCTACAAAGCGAAAGTATGTTTCGATGCCCATCAAACATAAAGTGGAATTGCTGCAAAAAAATGTATAAAGGCACATCCTTTCATTTTCTAAGAATTCCGAAATCTGTTTATCAATTTCACGCTGCTCTGCGGAAAAAAAAAGGTTCCTGGTTCCTTTTTTACCAAATGAGCTGTAGAAAGCAATGAAAAGATCGTTCGATAACACGATCAAGAAGGCACAGCTTTACCGGCTACCCTTCGCAAGAATATTCTGTTATAGCAACTATAAAGGATCAAATAAAAACAAACAAAAAAAAATCTATATATTTTTAGCTTCTCCTTTTATTGTTTAGTTAAGCTAAATGTCTCGCTTCAATCAATTAGGAAGGTTTTTACAATATTTTGCTGCATCTCTGTGAAGAGCCAGCAGCTCTCCAAGGCGCGGTAGTACACAATTTGGGAACCACTGATATAATTGCTATTTAAAATCAAAATTTATGTTTTAAATTGCTAAAGTATGTTTTCTTTTGATATGATGATAATGTCTGCCCACTAGCAATAAATGTCAATAGTTTGCAATTTTTTTTTAATTGCAAAAATTGCCAAATTGCACGATTGTGGTTGAATTAATTCGTAAGTACCAAACAATTTCACAACAAAAATTGCTGCAATACAAAAATGCAAAAAATAATAAAAGGCAAATGGACTTTACATCTACTGGTACTCCTTCATCAGGGGATTAGTGTAGCAAGAGAAGTACAAGAAAAAGCCTGTTTCTAAGCTGACAAATGTGCAAATACATGAAATTAATATTAAATTAGAAAAATAAAAATTAAAAATTTTAACTTAATAATATGTGCCTCCATCAATGCAGCTCCTACAGTTTGGGGTGGAAAAGGCACTTTATTCTAATTCGAACAAAGTGTATAAAACAAACAAACAAACAAAGAACAAAGTGTATAAATTCGAAAAAGTATATAAAAACAAAGTGTAAACGAAAATTGAAAAATCAATACAAATTTACATTTTTTATCTTTCTTATATTTTAAATTATATATGTATGTGTGTGTGTGTATCAAAATATGCTTTTTATATTTCTAACATATCTTAAATAGTCTTACATCTTAAATTATATTTTTTTATCAATCTATCTATTTATATACACATACATACACTGACAGAAAAAAAATCCCAACACCAAGAAAAAAATTACTGTAAAGCACTGAAATTTCGGCAATACATTTACTTAAGTAACATATTTAATTGATTAAATTTTCAAAATCACAGGTTAGTTTGACCATGGCAAAGCACTCGAGGGTTATCTGCCTAAGGAGTAGGTATGCCATATACAGTGAAATGTCTTTAATCCAGATTCGTCGGGACTTCGGCGATTCCGGATTATAGATCATCAGTTTAAATCTGGTAAGATGGCATGCAGAAATTATAAAATTAAAAATATGAAACCGCAATTTATGAAATAAAGAGCAATTATGATCTAAAGGGTATCAAAATTTACAAAAAAAAAGTTTAATATGTATTTGTTTACTTTATTAAACATTTCTTTCAATGCGCACATGCATAAAGCATACATTACACATAGTCGACATTAGAAAATTGCAACCAGAAAACTATTAAATGTGTATTCGTGATATTTATAATGACGAGGAATTTCATTTAAATCATATCAAAGACGGAGTACATCGAGATGAAATACTACATTTAGTAAGGAATTATAAGCTGAATAAAATAAAAACATCTGCCCTGAAGATAAGGATAGTGCTGACAGATCAACTTCCAGTTCATTGCGCACCGCGTCGTCCCCCCCCCTCAGAGCCACGTGAAATTGATAAACAGATTTCGGAATGGTTAGAGAAACAAAGGATATGCCTTTATCCATTTTTTGCAGCAATTCCACTTTTTGTTTGATGGACATCAAAACACGCCTTCGCTTTGTAGATCCTTCGGCAGCTCCAGAATTGGAAATTCTTTTTGACATAATCGAAAGTTCAAGCTTACTTTTATAAAATTGCTCTAACAGGCTGCAAAAAATAATAAGCTGGATCCAATTCGAAGATTAAGGAACAATGCAATCTGCAACATTAACTGAATTAGATAATTTTAGCTTAGCTTATACCGTCCGTTATACATTAAACGCGCATGCGTAAATGTATTATGCGCATGCGTAAATGCATATGTGCATGCGCAGAAAGTTTGTAGCTTTGAGGTCCGGATTATAGATCATTTCGGATTATGGACATCCGGATTAAAGACTTTTGACTGTATATGTGTGTGTGTGTGTATTTATATTTTTTATCTTTCTAATACATGCAAATTTTCTTACATCTTAAATTATATTTTTTTAAATATCTATCTATTTATACATATACACTCACACTGACAGAAAAAAAAATCCCAAAACCAAGAAAAAATTACTGTGGAGTACTGAAATTTCGGCAATACATTTATCTAGGTAACATTATTTAATTGATTAAATTTTAAAGATAACAGGTTAATGCACAAGCATGAGAAGAGTAATTTCAAATGTGAAATGTTGGTACATTTAAACTGGTGTAGCCACCAGAATTTTTAATGCAAGCATACAAATGTTCATGCATTGTGTTGTACAGGGGCTGGATGTCAGTTTCTGGGATGGAGATCCATGCCTGTGTATTTATATTTTTTATCTTTCTAATACATGCAAATTTTCTTACATCTTAAATTATATTTTTTTAAATATCTATCTATTTATACATATACACTCACACTGACAGAAAAAAAAATCCCAACACCAAGAAAAAATTACTGTGGAGTACTGAAATTTCGGCAATACATTTATCTAGGTAACATTATTTAATTGATTAAATTTTAAAGATAACAGGTTAATGCACAAGCATGAGAAGAGTAATTTCAAATGTGAAATGTTGGTACATTTAAACTGGTGTAGCCACCAGAATTTTTAATGCAAGCATACAAATGTTCATGCATTGTGTTGTACAGGGGCTGGATGTCAGTTTCTGGGATGGAGATCCATGCCTGCTGCACTTGGTCAGTCACTACATGGACGGCTAATGTTGGTTGTGGATGACACTGGAGTTGTCGTCCAATAATATCCCATACACGCTCCACTGGAGAAAGATCTAGTGGTCTATCAGGTCAAGGCAACATGTTGACACTACTGACCATGCAGGGTTACAACAGTGGTACGAGGGCGAGCATTATCCTGCTGCAAAACACCTCTTTGTATGTTGTTCATGAAAGGCAGCAGAACAGGTTGACGTAAAAATTTGCAGTC